>NC_037335.1:60545881-60918518 GCF_002263795.3 Bos taurus | reverse complement strand
CCCCCACCCAGCCACTGAGTGTGCTAGCAGATGACTTTCAAATAATCTCAGGTTTTCTCCATGACTGTGTACCTGCCTATTCTCCTCATAGCACTGAAATCCCATCATAACAGAGCTGATGCTGACACAGTAATAGTATGTAACAGCTATACACTCTTTCTCGTTGACTCCCCAATGTAAACTCAAGTACACACAGTGCTTCTTCCCATTTTATAGAAGAAATTGAAGCTGAAAGGTTAAGTAACATGCCCGAGGTAACACTGCCATTAAGTGGGAGACAATAATTAAATTCAAAGCTGTTTTTAGACTCACGGACTTAGAGAATGAACATATGGTTACTGGAGGAAAAGGTAGGGGGAAGGGATAGATTGGGAGTGTGGAACTGACGTGTACACACTGCTATATTTAAAACAGATAGGGACTTCCCTGGTGGCCCAGTGGTTAAGAATCCAGCTTGCAGTGCAGGTGATGTGAGTTCGATCCCTGGTGGGGGATCTAAGATCCCAAGTGCCTCGGAGCAACTAACTCTGCACGTCACAAGGGAAGATCCTGCATGACCTGAGTGCCACAACTAAGACCTGACACGGCCAAATAAATAAACGTTTCTATAAAATAGATAACCAAGAAGGATCTGCTATTAAAAAAATTAAAATAAATAAATAAAATAAAAATTAATAAATAAATTCAAGGCTGTTTTTTACTTGGTATATGAGACGCTTATGTAGTTCTTACAATATGCCAGGCCCTGTCCTGTGCTTTATGCATATTAAGTCTTTTAATTCTCATAATAACCCCCTGGGTAGATATTCTCAATAGCTCCACCTTACAGACAAGGATACCAAGGCAGAGAGAGGTTAAGGCACTTGCCCAGAGTCATACAGAAAGAGATGGAGCCTGGATTCAAGCCCAGGCAGTCTGGCTCCTGACTTTGTGTCCATAAGCACTATACAGATGGTCCCCAATTTATGAAGTTTTGACCTATACGTTATGCAATGGTGCAAAAGCTATAAAGATTCCATACAAACTTTAGTTTGACTTTTGATCTTTTTCCCAGGCTAGCGATATACGGTATGATTTTCTTTAATGGTGCCAGGCAGCCTCAGCTCCCAGTCAGCCACACAATCACAAGAGTAAATTACTGATACACTTACAACCATTCTGTATTCAGAGAACCATTGTTTTTCACTTCCAGTGCAGTATTAAATAAATTACATGAGATATTTATTTAACATTTTATTATGAAATAGACTTTGTATTAGATAATTTTGCCCAACAATAGACTAATGTAAGTGTTCTGAACATCTTTAAGGTAGGCTAGGCTAAGCTATGGTGAAGGAAATGACAACCCACCCCAGCATTCTTGCCTGGGAAATTCCATGGACAGAGGAGCCTGGGGGGTTACAGTCCATGGGGTCGCAAAAAGTTGGACATGACTGAGCAACTGAGCACAGGCTAAGCGATGATGTTCAGTAGGTTAGGTATATTAAATACATTTTTGACATAATGATATATTCAACTTATGATGGGTTTATCAGGATACAACCCCATTGTAAGTCAAGGAAGATCTGTACTACGCTTGACTATAATTCTAGGACTCCTCTCTCCTAAATTGCACCCCACCCCACCCCGAAGTCAAGCAAGTGACCACCTGACCACTCCAGGAGCTGTGCCTGACTTCTCTCAGTGAACTGGCCTCTCAAAGCAAGCAGCTGTGTAGTTAGAGGATTTCATCTCCCCAACCTTCCTGCAGCTTTCTTTTCCAATTTCCCTGGCTCTCAAAGTAATCTCACATTTCCACTCATTGCTCTGGGCTTTAAAAGGCTCCCATTTGGAACAACAGCTGGGAGTTGTCTTCCTTTCAAGAGAAGAGCCTTCCAGCACCCACACAAGGGAAGTCCCCCTGTCCTCCCACCCGCAGCCTGTCTCCAAAGACCATTAACACAGTCACTTAACAAGAGGCCAGCGCTAATAGAAAGGAAGAAAGAGAAGAAGCTTTGTTAGCCGTTTGAAGGGGAGAAGAAATCATAAAATCCATCAAACCTGTATTTGTCTCATTAAAAGTGTTTCTAATTTATAATGTCCTGGAATGCAGATGCCGCCCAGCTGTGCGGGCCTGGTCGTGCTGCCTGGCACACACCCCCACACTCTGGGCCCCCCTCTCCCACCTCGCTGGGACTGCCATCAATTTCTGCTCATCAGCGGCACTTACAGTAAATGGATTCATTTGTGGCAATGGGAGCTGAGAGACAAAGGTGACAATATAATTAAGGTTTTTAATTCTATGCCTGAACAGTTAAGTCCAGAACTCATGATAATTAGCCGGCTGTAATGAAAGATCTTTAATCGTTATTTTCCCTTTGTTTCCTATAATTGTTCATTTTGGCCAACTACATTTGCCCTTTCATTTGAATCTGGCTGCACAGTTTTATGTCACTTCCATTATTCCTATAAAACTCCAAAGAAAATATGTTGCGGAGCTGGTCATTTACAAAGTCATGGCAAGTTGACCCGGGGAACTCATCTATGCACAGCCAATGACCAGGGGCCATGGCTACTTGCTGAAGGAAAGAAACCCAGGCTGGAGCCATCCACAGGCCTAGGAACATGGCTCCCTAAAAGCAAGAACTGCCACGAGAGGGAAAAACAATGGGCCCTGCACAGCTGAATTAGCCACAGGAGTTGGTTTCCAAGCTCGTTCATGGAACAAAGATTGTGATCACATAAGTTCCTGACTCTCAGATGCATGCATTGTTTTTGTTTCTTCTTTCACATTTTAGCATTTCTATTAGCAGGATGCATCTTACAATGGACACAAAAATGTAAAGTGTTAGTCACTTAGTCGTGTCTGACTCTGCGGTCCCATGGACTGTAGCTCCTCAGTCTCCTCTGTCCGTGGGATTTCCCAGGCAAGAATACTGGAGTGGGTAGCCATTCCCTTCTTCAAGGGATCTTCCTGACCCAGGGATTGAAACAGGGTCTTCTGCATTGTGGGCAGATTCTTTACCATCTGAGCCACCAGGAAAGCCCCTTACAATGGATGTGCATCAATAATGTCATGTCTACCTTTTGTATTTCCTGAAAAGTTTTCCATGAATTGACAGTTAATAGATGGGGAAACAATGGAAACAGTGACAGACTTTATTTTGGGGGGCTCCAAAATCACTGCAGATCGTGACTGCAGCCTCCTTGGAAGAAAAGTCATGACGAACCTAGACAGCACATTAAAAAGCAGAGACATTTCTTTTCCAACACAGGTCCATCTAGTCAAAGCTATGGTTTTTCCAGTAGTCATGTATGGATGTGAGAGTTGGACTATAAAGAAAGCTGGGCGCTGAAGAATTGATGCTTTTGAACTGTGGTGTTGGAGAAGATTCCTGAGAGTCCCTTGGGACTGCAAGGAGATACAACCAGTCAATCCTAAAGGAAATCAGTCCTAAATATGTATTGGAAGGACTGATGCTGAAGCTGAAACTCCAATACTTTGGCCACCTGACATGAATAACTGACTCATTTGAAAAGACCCTGATGCTGGGAAAGATTGAAGGCAGGAGGAGAAGGGGACGACAGAGGATGAGATGGTTGGAAGACATCACCGACTTGATGGACATGAGTTTAAGTAAGCTCTGGGAGTTGGTGATGGACAGGGAAGCCTGGTGTGCTGCAGTCCGTGGGGTCACAAGGAGTCAGACACGACTGAGCAACTGAACTGAACTGAACTTATATTCCTTAGAGTTGAGAAAACATAGTAAAAGCATCTTCCATACAACAACTATTTCCCAAGGACCTGCTAAGTTCCAGGCTGGGTGCTGGGAATGCGGTGGTAAGTAGAAACAGACCAGTCCCTACTGTCATTGTCTCCACAATCTGGAAGGTCATCATCAACTTAGCCTCCTGTCCAACCACAGCTGGACAGCTGAATGGGAAATTTTTCACTTGCTGCGAACTTTCTGGACCCTGTTTCAACTATGGGTCCAGGCAACCAGATTTCTGGCAGGCAAATGCCTCTTAAAGACTAGGACATCAAAGCAAGAGGCTGGGAGCTTACAACAACAGAAGGGAGAAATCGGGAATTCGAATTCTGCTCCACAGCTGTCCAGGACTGGAGAAGAACCCAGCTGGGAAAATTGGGTGGGAGGATTGTAATAGGAAAACAGGCTTCAGACAGGACATAAGGAATGCATGGGGAGGTGGGGGGCACATGAGCAGAAGGCTTGTGACACATTCTATGTCCTTTCTCTCCTCCCTCCACTCCTGATCTGAGTCCTAAAAGTTGCCCATCCAAGGCCACAGGTGAGTGTGTTCCTGGAGAGGAATGGGCCTGATCTGTGCCTCCCCTGATGCGGTGGTGCTCTTTCAGCTCGAGGTTCTAAATGATGCTTTCAGTTACCAGTTACCAGGAAGAAGAAAACTAGGCCAGCTGATAAAGATCTTCCCGCTCCTCCCCAATTCATCTACACACAAAGTCAGAGTGATTGTTTTGGAAATTTATGGTCCTTTCTACCCTGTAAAAATCTCCAGTGGCTTCCCAGCATCCTTCAGAAACCATCTAAACTCCTAAAAACAGTCAAAGAGTCCTGCACGCCCTGCTCTGCCTTTAGCCCGGTCCTTCCCCTGCAGCCTGCAGCTCAGCCCTGGATGTGGCAAGTTCATTTTAGCCCCTGGGCCCCCTCTTATACTCTTTGTGCTGCCTGGGGACATCTCCAACTTCCAACTGCCATTTGCTTGCTGAATGGTTCATGCCAGAAGTCACCTTGGATGGCCTCAGGCACCAAGTACCAGGAAGCCCAAGGGAAGAGCTTGGTAAGTAGTAGATGTGGGATTAGTAGTAGATGTGGGATGTAGCACATCTTGCCCAATGTGCCTCTCATGGGGCACGAGGGTCTGAAGGCAGGCCCTGGTGTGGTTCTCCAATGCATCCCTTCAGCCTCCTTGCCAGAGCTCCCTTACAACCTGCAGAATAAGCTTAAAACTGGCCCTGGCACAGTAGCGGTTTGGGAGGGACAAGCATGTTTATAAGTCAAGTGAGGCTCGGTACAACCCTACTGGCCCCCTGCACAGCCACTACCCAAGCTCCCACTGCCACCTGCAGTCTCCTCACTGGCCCCAGTCTCTCTCCAGACCTAGCTCCCTAAAACCTCACAGAGTCAGGACCCTAACTTAGAGAATCCAGGGTGCTGAGCCTGGCATCCAAGGCTCTAACCCTCTCCCACCCATCCCAGGCCAGCCCTGCCCTGAACTTTCTCTTCTAGCAGAAAGTGCCTCTCACTCGCCCCTCAAAGTGTCCTGCCTCCAGGCCTTCACTGACAATGTCCCCTCCACGAGACAAGCCTGTCTGCTCCTCATTTTATCTAGCCTGCCACCTGCCCTCAGCTGGGTCAGATGGCCTCTTTAAGCACCCATCTCCTCACAGTCCACACTGCTTTATCTTTATCTGCCCACCACACTCCACCTGTCTCCACAGAAGCAGGTTGGCTCATCCACCACTGTCCCTTAGTAATAGAATGCACTATGGTGGGAATAAATGAATGGAAACTGGGAGAAGCTGGACAGTCCAGAGGCCGAGGTACCCCCACCCAGCCAGGCTGTTCAGACCTTCAACAAACAACTCGTGAACCCCTTCTCTGTGCCAGGCCCAGGCCTGATGCTGAAACAGGAAGTAAAAACAACTCAGCCTCAAGTTGCTCACCAGTTTCCAAGGAGCTCATAGGGTACAATAGTTACTAACAGAGGTTCTAATCCCACATCTACTACTTACCAACCGTGTGATCTTACACAAGTTTCCCACCCTCTCTATGCTTCATTTCTTTTTTTTTTTTTAAACAACTGCTTTAAGAAATATTTATTTATTTATTTATTTTATTATTTATTTGGCTGTGCCAGGTCTTAGTTGCCCCACACGGGATCTTCAATCTTAGTTGCAGCATGCAGGATCTTTAGTCGTGGCACGCAAACTCTTAGTTGGGGGTATGTGGGATCTAGCTCCCTGACCAGGGATCGAACCCAAGCCCCTGGAGTCTTAGCCACTGGACCATCACAGAAGTCCCTAGACCTCGTTTCTTTATCTACAAAATGGAGACAATAATAACAGCTACCTCAAAGGGTGATTTGAAGAATAAATGAAGTCATGTGAAAAAGTGGTTGAATAGCGAATAGTGCCTGACCCATTATAGATGCAAGAATAATGTTAGTTCTCCCAGCTTGCTGCTGCTCCCTGCCCTTGGAGTGGTCCTCCTCAGCCCACACTCTTGTGCTCCTGGTCCCTCAGGGAGCCAGGGAGGCAGAGCCAAGACAGCACAGGCTGAGGAGTCACCCAGATGGGAATGCAAGACCCGGCTCCACCAACCAGCTGTGTGACTTTGAGAAAGATACGTGTGAAATGGACCATTTCCCCCAGAACCCAGCCGAGCATCCGTTTTCCCTTAGGACAAGTGGAGAGGAAAAGAATAACTGCTCTGCCTTCTCCACAGAGCCTTACAAGGATAGAACAAGAGCTTGGATGCAAAAGTCCTCTGTGGGCTGCAGGGAGATTATCTTAATCAGAGCACTGTATCCAGGGGGTCAGTTGGGTGGACTGCACCAAGCTTGTGTGTGCATGAGGACATACACATTACACCAGAATCCCGGGACAGGAAGCCACTGGCAGAGGGAAGGCAGAGCACAGGGTGACAGATGCTTGACACCTTTACAAGCAGGGCTTCAGCAAGCTTTGGGGGTGCATCCTGGGGTGGCCCCATCCTCTGATCCCTGATGCTGATTTCTGGGACCCTTCTCCTCAGCACCTACCAAGATCACCATGACAGCAAGTGGTGTTCCTGAGGACTCACCCTGGCTGCAAGGCTGTTCCCGTGCCCTTGAATCTATTAAACTGAGCAAAGTGATTAATTATTTTACTGTCTTTATGGCATCAACTTTAACTTGCTTCACATCCAGATTTCCAATTACATAAGCCCAAGTCTTAAACTCAGGAGGACATGTATTATTGAACTATTTATAATCAGAGTTTTTCAGAGCAGAAAAAGCTCTGCCAGGCAAGAGCTACACAACCAAAATTAATGATTCAGAGACCAGAAGACAATCTTTCCATAATCAGAAGGGTGTGGGACACAGGCCGGAAAAGAACAGAGAGGTTGGATCTGAATCAAAGACAGCAAACCATTTCCCACTGAAGGGCACAGACTGCCCCCCGAAGGGAAGGGCAAATCAATTGGTGAGTGAGAGTCAAGGGGACCCATGCAAAATGCAATCAAATGTAGTTGGAGCCATTCTTTTTTTTCTTTAAAATACTTATAAATTTTTAATTAAGATATAATTGACATATAACATTATGTTAGTTTCAATGTATAACAATGATATGATATTTATATATACTGTGAAATAATGATCATCACAATAAGTCTAGTTAACATTCATCAACTCACATAGTTACAATTTTTTTTTCTTGTGATGAGAACTTTTAAGATCTACTCTCAGACTTTCCTTGTGGTCCACTGCTTAAGAATCCACCTGCTAATGGATTAATGCAGGGGACATGGATTTGATCCCTGGCCTGGGAAGATTCCACATGCCTTGGAACAAATAAGTCCATGTGCCATGACTACTGAGTCTGGGCTCTAGAGCCTGTGAGTCACAACTACTGAAGCCTGCCTGCCCTAGAGCCTGTATTCCACAACAGAAGCCACCGCAATGAAAAGCCTGTGCACCGCAGCTAGAGAAAGCCCTCATGCACAGCACCAAAGACCCAGTACAGCCAAAAATAAATAAATAAATAAATTTTAAAAAATATCTCAGAAGGTAAAGAATCTGCCTGCGATGTAGGAGATCTGGGCTTGACCCCTGGGTTGGGAAGATCCTCTAGAGGAGGGCGTGGCAATCCACTCCAGTATTCTTGCCTGGACAAAAGCGTCCAAAATGCAGTACTTGGATGCAATCTCAAAAACGACAGAATGATCTCTGTTCATTTCCAAGGCAAACCACTCAATATCACAGTAATCCAAGTCTGTGCCCTGACCAGTAATGCTGAAGAAGCTGAAGTTGAATGGTTCTGTGAAGACCTACAAGACCTTCTAGAACTAACACCCAAAAAAGATGTCCTTTTCATTATAGGGAACTGGAATGCAAAAGTAGGAAGTCAAGAGATACCTGGAGCAACAGGCAAATTTGGCCTTGGAGTACAGAATGAAGCAGGGCAAAGGCTAATAGAGTTCTGCCAAGAGAACGCACTGGTCATAACAAACACCCTCTTCCAACAACACAAGAGAAGATTCTACACATGGACATCACCAGATGGTCAACACCAAAATCAGACTGATTATATTCTTTGCAGCCAAAGGAAGAGAAGCTCTATACAGTCAGGGAAAACAAGACCAGGAGCTGACTGTGGCTCAGATCATGAACTCCTTATTGCCAAATTCAGACTTAAACTGAAGAAAGTAGGGAAAACCACTAGACCATTCAGGTATGACCTAAATCAAATCCCTTACGATTATACAGTGGAAGTGAGAAATAGATGTAAGGGACAAGATCTGATAGAGTGCCTGATGAACTATGGATGGAGGTTTTTGACATTGTACAGGAGACAGGGATCAAGACCTTCCCCAAAAAAAGAAATGCAAAAAACCAAAATGGCTGTCTGAGGAGACCTTACAAATAGCTGTGAAAGGAAGAGATGTGAAAAGCAAAGGAGAGAAGGAAAGATATACCCATTTGAATGCAGAGTTCCAAAGAATAGCAAGGAGAGATAAGAAAGCCTTCCTCAGTGATCAGTGCAAAGAAATGGAGGAAAACAACAGAATGGGAAAGACTAGAGATCTCTTCAAGAAAATTAGAGATACCAAGGGAATATTTCATGCAAAGATGGGCTCAATAAAGGACAGAAATGGTATGGACCTAACAGAAGCAGAAGATATTAGGAAGAGGTGGCAAGAAAACACAGAAGAACTATACAAAAAAGATCTTCACAACCCAGATAATCACGATGGTGTGATCACTCACCTAGAGCCAGACATCCTGGAATATGAAGTCAAGTGGGCCTTAGGAAGCATCACTACGAACAAAGCTAGTGGAGATAATGGAATTCCAGTTGAGCTATTTCAAATCCTAAAAGATGATGCTGTGAAAATGCTGCACTCAATATGCCAGCAAATTTGGAAAACCCAGCAGTGGCCACAGGACTGGAAAAGGTCAGGTTTCATTCCAATCCCAAAGAAAGGCAATGCCAAAGAATGCTCAAGCTACCACACAATTGCACTCATCTCACACGCTAGTAAAGTAATGCTCAAAATTCTCCAAGCCAGACTTCAACAATACATGAACTGTGAAATTCCAGAGGTTCAAGCTGGATTTCGAAAAGGCAGAGGAACCAGAGATCAAATTGCCAACATCTGTTGGATCATCGAAAAAGCAAGAGAATTCCAGAAAAACATCTACTTCTGCTTTATTGACTATGCCAAAGCCTTTGACTGTGTGGATCACCACAAACTGTGGAAAATTCTTCAAGAGATGGGAATACCAGACCACCTGACCTGCCTCTTGAGAAATCTGTATGCAGGTCAGGAAGCAACAGTTAGAACTGGACATGGAACAACAGACTGGTTCAAATAGGGAAAGGAGTATGTCAAGGCTGTATATTGTCACCCTGTTTATTTAACTTATATGCAGAGTATATCATGAGAAACACTGGGCTGGAGGAAGCACAAGCTGGAATCAAGATTGCTGGGAGAAATATCAATAACCTCAGATATGCAGGTGACACCACCCTTATGGCAGAAAGCAAAGAAGAACTAAAGAACCTCTTGATGAAAGTGAAAGGGGAGAGTGAAAAAGTTGGCTTAAAACTCATCATTCAGAAAACTAAGATCATGGCATCTGGTCCCATCATTTCATGGCAAATAATGAGGAAACAGTGGAAACAGTGGCAGACTTTATTTTTGGGGGCTCCAAAATCACTGCAGATGGTGACTGCAGCCATGAAATTAAAAGACACTTGCTCCTTGGAAGAAAAGCTATGACCAACCTAGACAGCATATTAAAAATCAGAGACATTACTTTGCCAACAAAGGTCCGTCTAGTCAAGGCTATGGTTTTTCCAGTAGTCATGTATATATGTGAGAGTTGGGCTATAAAGATAGCTGAGTGCCAAAGAATTGATGCCTTTGAACTGTGGTGTTAGAGAAGACTCTTGAAAGTCCCTTGGACAGCAAGGAGATCCAACCAGTCAATCCTAAAGGAAATCAATCCTGGATATTCAGAAGGACTCATGTTGAAGCTGAAACTCCAATACTTTGGCCACCTCATGCGAAGAACTGACTCATTTGAAAAGACCTTGATGCTGGGAAAGATTGAAGGTGGGAGGAGAAGGGGATGACACAGGATGAGATGGTTGGATGGTATCACTGACTCAATGGATGTGAGTTTGAGTAAACTGTGGGAGTCGGTGAGGACAGGGAGGCCTGGCGTGCTGCAGTCCATGGGTTCACAAAGAGTCAGACACAACTGAGCGACTGAACTGAACTGAACTGAACTGATTCTTGCCTGGAGAAACCCCATGGACAGAGGAGCCTGGCAAGCTATAGTTCGTGGGGTCGCAAAGAATCAGACACACCTGTGCGACTAAGCACAGCACAGTGTCTTAGCAATTTTTAAATATACAATAGAGTGTTATCAATGATAGTCGCCATACTGTACATTACACCCTTGGGACTTCTTTCCTAACTGGAAGTCTGTGCATTTTAAATTCCTTCATCATTGCACCCACCCCTTCCTCTGGCAACCACCAGTCTAGTCTATGTATCTACAACTTCATTTTCTGTTTTGCATTGTTTTCACATTCCATTTATCATATTTTTCTTTCTCTTCTGACTTACTTGACTTAGTACCTTCAAGATCCATCCATATTGTCACAAATGGCAATGTCCTTCTTTATATAGGGCATATATATATATATATATATATATGTTTTTAGGGTGTTTTGAAGAAAATGGTGTGCCCTGGGTTGTTTCAATCACACCAACGCTGGGTTTAAAATGGAGTCACATCACTACTGATAGTCAGTGCGCCCACTCCACCTGAGAACTCCAAATATCTAGCAGCTTCCAGCACTGCCTTGATAAGTTCCAGAAAACCCGTGTGTTTTTACCAGCAAGTCCCATCAGCTACCACTTCATCTCCTCCTTCAGCTCCTGCTAACTCATGGAAGGACACCCACCACTGCCTTGGGGCCACCTCTAAGCCACCTTCCACTGGGAGACACCATCTCCACCGTGGATGTGCCAGAACATCCTAGGTGGTCCACAGCCTGTCTGTGTCCCTCTGGGGACTGCCTTGCCCCCAGTTTAGTATTGCAAGGAGGCTTATGTTCCAATCGTTTACAGAAGTTCTTTTGTGTTTTTTTTTTTTAAGAACAGGCTTTTCCATGTTTACCCACTATAACTTCCTTTTCACAGGCCCCAGACAGGAGTCCATGATGGGTTTGGACCAGGAGAAAATTTCTCAGACAGACTTTCCTCCTTGCTGATGACTCCAGGCCTGTCATTATGCCAAGTCTGTCAGCCTATTTTCTGAAATACACAGGCAGATTCCTGGAGGACCCTCCAATCGGTCACCCAGATGGGCTCATCTCAGGATCAAGCCAGATCCCCAGGGACCTGAGCAGAGACCCTAGGGAGATCACTCCTGTGTCTGACCAGGCTGTGGTCTCACAGAAAACTATCAGGTAAATGCCAATAGTTCCATTTCACAGATGATGAAACTGCAGCTCAAAGAGGTTAAGTAACTTTCCCAAGGTTCCACAGCTGGTAGGTGGTAGGAGGCTCTACCAGGATCTGTCCCAGGTCTTGGATGCCAAGCTTCAACTATGACTCTCCCTCCTGCTACTTGTTTAAGAAGATATAACTTCAAAATCCATTACCAAGATGTTGTCTAGAAAAAAACTCTTCTCAACACAGATGAAATAAATGTTTTGTTTGTTTTCTGCAAGGGAAGCAGAGGAAAGGACTATCATCAACAAACTCAGGCACAGGTCTCTTTCCTCCTGGAGTGTATGTTTACTGAAGTAAAGCTGAAGTCTTAAAAAAATGACCCTAGAAAAGGCATGTTATTTTAAAAGCCTTTTTTTTTTTTTAATGATAGAGACTGGCCAGCAGCTCAGAAAACCTTCTTCCACCTCTCTCCTGAGCATGAAGCTAGACTACATTTCCCAGACATCCTTGTAATTGGGCGTGGTCGTGTCCACGGTTCTAGCCAATAGAATGAAAGCAGAGCTGTGTTTCGTTACAGCTCTGAGCCATAAGAACCTCCCCACACAACTCTCCTTGCGCTTTCCCTTCTTCATGCAAATAGATATCAGAACCTTGGAAACAATAGGTTGAAGGTGGCAGGCCCAGAAAGTGACGGAGGCTCGGGGAGGGAGCTTGTAACCAGCTTGGAGGGAGGACCACCCAGCTGTTCAGACTTGCCAGAAATAGCAAAAACAAAAACATGGACACCCGGTTACATATGAATTTCAAATAAGCAATGAATAATTTGGGGGGCTTCCCAGGGGGTGCCATAGTAAAGAATCCTCCTGCCAATGCTGGAGATGCAGGAGATACGTGTTCGATCCCTGGGTCAGGAAGATCCCCTGGAGGAGGAAATGACAACCCACTCCAGTATTCTTGCCTGGAAAAATCCCATGGAGTGAGGAACCTGGCAGACTACACTCCATAACGTAGCAAAGAGTTGGACACAACTGAGCTCGAGTGAGCAGCAGCAGCAGCAATGAGTAATTTTTAGTATAATACATTGGGAACAAACTGAGGAGAGTGGTAATCCCAGTCACCTTTCTGTTGTATCAGCTCTAGGCCCTTAAGATCACTGGGTAGATAGCTATCATTTGGGACCTAGACTAAAACATTTTTTGTTGTTTATCTGAAGCTCAAATTTAATTAGGTATCTTATATTTTATCTGGCAACCCTACACCTATCAGAACACCTGTCTGGTATTTTACAGGCATGAGACATAAATGTCTGTTGTGTTTGAGCCACTATATATTTGGAGGTTTGTTTGTTACAGCAGCTAGCATTATACCATCACTCCCTTGAGGTATCAGATATTAAGCAGCCCAGGTGGATGAATTCAGTCCAGAGTAATCAGCATTGATGCAAATGGATGTCTTGTCACCAACTCTTCCTGCCTGGACTGCTGTAGCTCGGTAGAGCCTGTGGGGCTTTCTCCCTGCTCCCTTCCATGGATGCATTTCGAGCCAGAGAGGAAGAGAGACCAGACTTAGTTCTTGCCCCACCACACACTCCAAAAGTTCTCCACTTGGGGTCACCAGTATTTCCAGGGGGCTCATGAACAGATGCAAATCAAAGCTCAGAGTTCAGAGACAGTAAATCTGGGGGGAAAGGGGTGCTGGCGAGTTTTGGGGGAAAGTAGCAGCAATCCTGGGCCTCTCCTGGGAACATGACATTAGCTACCAGCACTGGCACCCACGGAGCAAGTGCTTTGGCAGATAAGTGAGTAACCAGTTCACACTGGGACAGTCTGGATCAGGAGCCTTGGGCAGTTCAGAGTCATGAACATGGAATTTGAAGTCAGGTCCTGGGACCTCTGATGGGAGCTCCCAGAGAGTTATTTCCAATGTGGCCCAGAAAAAAGAATCAAGATTTTGGAGTTACAAAGATGTAGGTCAGGTACTGACTTTGCTTAGGCAGGTTATTTCATCTCTCTGAGTCTTGGTTTCCACCTCTATAAAATGGAATAATATCAAACATGTGTTGGAAAATTACCCAAGAGAGTCAATCCAAAGAGTCTGGCTCCTAGTTGGTACATAGTAAATGATACTTCCTCCCCTGCTGGTCTGGTAGTTGGAGAGAAGATGTGAGTGAGGGGAGCTCACCCACATTATCACTCCCCAATTTCCTTTAATATGCATGTTCTCCCCCACCCTTCTCTTCCCCACTCCCCATGGCCCAGAGACCACTGCAGCCAGGGCTGGAATGTTTCTGATCCCTCCATCCTGCCTTCTAGTGTAGGACCACAGAGTCCCCATCCCTAGAGAAATAGGGTTCCAAATAGAAGTTGGTCTCCAGGCCAACCCTCACTCCAGCCTCTCATAATATTGCTAAAACTCTGCCCCTTATTGGCAGAATGGACTTAAGTGGGTGAAACTGAGAATGTAGTCACTACCTCCAGGCTTATTCCTCGGGATCTGAGCCTCACTCCTGCAAAGGAGACCCCCTGGGGAAACTGACACTCCAGAGATGGCAGCTAAGGCCTGAGCTCCAGCGCCCAGATGCTCATTTCCAGCATGCCCATCACTCACCTGCTTCTGGAAATGCTCCCGTTGGCTCCTCTGGAGCCATTACCGTCTGTCATGCTTATCTGCATTTAGGTGCAGTGGGGATTTGCACACTTCGATCTGTCATTGCTCATGAAGCAATGGCCCAAAAAATGGTAATGACGCCTCTGACACTGCAGCATTACTGCTTTCTTTACATATAGGGTTGCTAGATTTAGCAGGTAAAAGCACAGGAAGACCAGTTAAGCCTGAATTACAGATAAACAACAAAGAATTTCTTAAGTTCCCAGGTGGTGCTAACGGTAAACAGTCCTCTTGCCAAAGCAGGAGACTTGAGTTCAATCCCTGGGTCGGGAAGATCCCCTGAAGTAGGAAATGGCAACCCATCCCAGAGTATTCTTGCCTGGGAAATCCATGGACAGAGGAGCTGAGAGGGCTGGGCTACAACAGTTCATGGGGTCTCAAAGAGTCAAACACAACAAGACACACGCACATATGCTTATTCGGAACATATACAAAAAGAGAATATTCATTTTTATCTGAAATTCAAGTTTAACATGGCATCCTGTATTTTATCTGACAACTCTACTCACCAAGCCTCCTGGTGCGCCACGGTCACGCCCAGCTAGAGAATTTTCAGTCAGGCAAGAACTGGGGGCTTGGGGCATCTCTCTCCTTAGCCAGATTCCACTGCCACTACCGCTGTCTTATGACCATAAACGCTCCCACTAGAGAAGCGCTCTGTGCCAAGCTCTGTGTGGGACACAGTCTTGGGACGGTGTATGGCTCTAACGTGTGCGTGTCTGTGTGTGTCTGCGGAAATGTGCACACAAGCTTGTGTGGGGATGAGGTGGGAATTTCCTCAAATGTTCATGTTAAAATCAAACTTCTTACGTGCTCTGAAGAAATAGAGACCTTCACAGGTTTATGGCCAAGGAGACTCATCCCAGCTTTCTTTTTTCTGAGAGAAAAAAAATTAAGAACAACCTGAACATTCAATAATAGAGAAATGGTTCCATTAGGAAATGCATATACAATGAAATGTGGTACAGACATTAAAAATGATATTATGAAGGAATACATACTGACAGTTGGTAAATATTCATGATGTCAAAAGAAGTTAATAAAACAGATACAGTAGTGCCCTAACTTTTATATCCCTGTGATAAGACATGAATTTGAAATATTAATTGGTTTGTTCTCATTGTCTCTCCTCCACTCCTTTTCCCCCATGCCTTCACCCTCCATCAGAATATATCATGACTTACCCCATTCCCATTACCCAAGAGGGTAGTTGTCAGAATAGCACCAAAAGTCCCAGGGACTTCCCTGGCAGTCTAGTGGTTAAGACCCTGTGCTTCCATGGCAGGGTGCCCAGATCCAGTCCCTGGTCAGGGAATTAAGCTCCCTCATGCCGTGCATGGCATAGCCAAAACAAAAAAGTCCCAAGTCCTTAGGTTTTAAGTTCAGGAGCTGTGGTCTAGGCATAGGATGGATAGGTTAGGTGGTGGGCATGATACACCAGTTACGCTCTGCTCACTCACACTACAAAAAAGGCACTCAGGCTTAAACAGGGGGAGAGGGAGCTTGCAGGTGAAACTATAGGTCAGTTGCTGGTGTGGGAGAGTCCTGGACCTGCCACCTACTTGCTTTGGGCTAAATCTTACAGGTGGGGAGGAAATGCTAAAAGCCCCAAATAAGTGTAGAGACCCCAGAGCAGAGAGCCCCGAGCCTGCCTACACCAGTGCTGTGGAGGAGCCACCTGCTGGAGAACAGAACACAGAGTGTGCCCAGACAGGAGAGGCCAGTACTGTACCAAGCCCAACCCCCCAGCCCCATGAGGTTTCCTGAAGCCCTGACAGCATGGCAGGGCATCCAGAAAATTCTCTCGGCTCCCAAGTAGGGCACTCAGCTTGTCTGGAAGGAGTTGGGTCAGAATTTCATGGCCAGGATGGCCCTTGGGGGTGGGTGTATTGGTTTCAGCCCAAAGAGACCCACACAGCTGTGCCAGAAGGACATGGGACATCTGGACCATGGAGATCAAGGCAACATATCAGCACCTTTCCCACCACTTAGAGTCAATCCAGAAGGTGGGACAGAGGAAACCCTGACGGGGGAGCAATCCTGAGTGTGATAGAACTCTAAAACCTCAAATCACTGAGAAGCCCCTGAAAATAAAAACTTCGGTAAGAAATCACTAGACTGATTTTACTGCATCAGGCAGAACAGGGGCATAAGAAAAAAAAAATCCCACTCAGAGGGAAAATAAAAGTACTTCTGGGTACATCTACCTTGAAATGTGTAAATTTCTTCCCACAGAACACATGCACACTCCCATCAGGCTAGAAGACCTGGCCTGAAATGCAAAATGCTATTAACAACACCCGGGGTGGTGGAGTGCCCAATTGTCTTGATGTTCTTCAGTGATTTTTTCTGAATTGCTGAGACCCCCTCAGTAGCTTCCCTGGAAATCTACAGGGTGTGATGTCAGGAGAGACTGGCCTGGTTGTCCAATCCCAGGCCCCAGGAGCAGGTGTGGTCACCCCCAAGGTCAACTCCCAGGAATGAGTTTTCCAGAAACGTTGTCTAGGCTTAACCTCTCTCTGAGCAATACCATCTCTCCTAGCACCCACCTGCCACCCTAATAATTCACATCTTATAGTAAGCGATGGGAGATATTAGCAGGGGAAGCTGGAGGAGTAAACCTACAAATGTGACCTTCATCCCTGATTCAGAGATGTTGGCTTCCAGGATCTTGGCTGGTGACCTTATGTGATCACATATCACCTCATTCCATCATGGTCAGAGGGCTTCATCAGGATCATTCTCAAAGCCCAACCTTAGGAGAGAAGTCAAATACCAGCACTGTGTAAAATATGCATGTGTGAAAGGTGAGGAATCCCAGCTCTGATCATTTTTATTCTCCCTCTGTCTCAAAAGTAGGCCACAGTGGTTCCTAAGATGAAGAGAATGCACAATAAGAGTAAAGCTCTTATGCTGAGAACTTGGACTCAGCTCTGTGCCAACAACCCATGAATAGCTACCCCTCTTACCACGAAGTGCCTGTACATCAAGTGCCTGTCCTGGTATTCCAGGACAGCCCTGGTTTACACCTGTGTCCCAGTCCAGATGACCTCAACAGTCTCCCTAATTATTATCTCCCGTTTTACAGATGAAGGTAGAGAGGCTCAGAGAAGTGAGCTAACTTCTCTCAGGTCACACAGCTAGAACACAGTGGGGCTGAGAGTTGGGCCCTGTCTATCTGACTCTGGAGGGTGCAAGTTGTTAGTGAGCTAGAGAAGAACATGGTCGGGAGAAACAGGCAGAGAAAGGACGACCAGACAGATGGGAAAGACAGGTGAAATTGCCCCCCTTTCTGCTTTATTTTTCCAACACTTCAAAATAGATATATATCCCTTTTACAAACCTCCCCATAAAAACCAAAGCCTACACCATTTCTGATGAGGATATTCCTGCAGAAAAGAAGAGTGCTCGTTAGAAGGACACTGCCTCCCTCTGCCCTGCTCAGGGAGGGTCTGGGCAGGAGCCCTGGAGGCCTGTGCATCTGGGCAGCCCCTTCTGCACCTGCTGTTTGAGGTGGGGTGGACAGAGATGTAGGAGAAGGCCCCACAGGTCAGCTTCTGGTCCCCTCCATTATCCCTTTCTGAGCCACATTTCTCATCTGTAAAATGGGTATGATAATCCAGGTCCTATCTTCCCAGAGTTCTGCCAAGTGAATCTGAGGGGACAAGCTGGGGCCCTGGGCACAGAGGCCAGACAGGCTGTCAGCATCCATCCACCCAGTGAACATTGCCCAACTCCTGTGATGTGGTCATGGGGCTCCAGGCCGAGAGCAGGCTCAGCCCACAGCTGAGGGGTCCTGTTTGGATGGAAATTCCCCGCCCCATCCTGTACTTTTCATCCCCTCATAGGACTTTCAAGTAAACTGAGCTGTAGTCCTCACCTTGGAAGAGAAGAAAACTGCAGCACTCAGCCCAGGGTGTACTGACCAGGGACCCCAGACTGAGCATGGAAAGTGGAAATGGAGCTGAAAGGAAGCCACTGACAAGGAACCCCATGGTGTAGAGATGGGGGTCAGGGTGATCCCACTTGCAGACCCTCCACAGAGCCTGGCCAAGGGTTGGGGCAGTACACACACAAGCAGACAAATCTTCTCCAGGCAACAGAACCTTTCACAGCGGGTGCCTTCCCCGCTTCTTTTTGCCCCCAAAGAAGAAGCCTGACAACTCCTGAGGAACCCTTGCACTGAAATGGTGGCGGGACAAAGAGGGGGCTCAGGGTCTCTGCTGGGGGAGGACCACATGGGACTGCTTGTCCCACAATTTCTGTAAACAGCAGGCAAGGCTGGGTAATGGACAGAGCATTGGGTTATCCAAAGACCCAACACTAGAACCCAGAAGTTGCATAACCTCTGAGCCTCAGTTTCCTCATCCAAGAAATGGAACTGTTAAAGCATGCTTTCTATCCCGGAATGTGGAGGGTTCGATAACCCACTAAGAGGTAGGGAAACTAAGGCCCATAGGAAGGGATTGACTGATTCATCTACTCACTGGCCCAGCACCTTCTCCTTTATCTCTCCTCTTTCCATGCTTTTAAAAGAGATATTCTGTTACTTTATCCCCAGAACACTATTCCAGTCATATCTGACTCTAGATATTCAAATTAATTCACACAGAAAGTCTTGGGAGCCATTTTTTGTTCCCAAAGACGGATGCTTAGTTCCTGTCCTCCCTACTCACAGATCCCTCACAGCCATTCAAGCACCAGTCTACCCTGGATCTCTCTTTCTCATCTGAGTGACCTGAGGTCAGACTTCGCAGATTCCAGAGCCACTGCAAGGGAGTGGCTCAGAAGCAGCCTGGGGCTCTTCCCCACCTAGCTTCTCAAAGGTGCATCTTTCTCCCCGCAAAGAAGCCAGGAGAACAAGGGGACGCCTCCAAGGGGACGCCATTTACAGACAACCCTGAACAGCGACAAGAGCAGGGCAATGACCTTCATAGGAATCCCTCGTAGTAACATTTCAGCCCTGGCCTGCGACAGGCTCCACTGACTCCTGGACATAAATTACTTGTTCATTATCAGGCCCCGACATGGGGAAGGATGTCGGCAGCTTGATTGTGTTTGCGTCCTGTGGCAGGCGGTTGCAATCTGGGCTGCCACTGTTCATGGTGCTGTTTTACATGGGCTGGTGCTGCTGCCTTCATTTCCAGGCAGGCTCAGGCCTCAGGCTACCCACCAGCTTTGTGCTTCAGGGAAGGAACCCTAGATTCCGGGCTGGGTGGCAGAGAGAGTGCACAAGTCCTCATGACAAGACGGCCAGGTGTAAATGTAGATGGAAATTCCGCACCGAGGTCAAGCTGCACAGAGCCTAACTGAATTCTGAGAGCTACCACTTACCGAGCCCTTGCTATAAGCCAGGTGCTGCACTACATATATTAATAAGAGTTAGAATCCTTTGGTTGCAAGTGGCAGAAACCCAGTTCCAAACAGCTTAACCCAAAAGGGAAATATGGGCATTCACTCAAAAAGTGAGACCAAAATAAAGACGCCCGACTAAGAGATTGTTGGAGCCAAGGATTCAAGTGCAATCAGGGCTCTCTCTCTCCAAGTAGGCTTTTTCTGATGAGTCAGCTGTTCCCCCAAGGCCAGAACCACAACTGCAGGGAACTTCTAGCTTACATTTTATGTCTTTACAACAGAAAGGAAAGAGGTCTTCTTTCAACTAGAGTATAAAATCCCAAGGACAGACTCTGATTAGCTCCACTAGTCTGAGCTGAGCTGCCCATGCTGGGTGTTTGCTCCCAGATCTAGGAAGGTGACCCTCTAAAGTGAAGAGCCCCCACATCCTGGCTTCAGAGCAGATCTGATGCACAGAAGCCCACAGATGCCTGGGAGGCACAGAGGCTGGGACACTAAAGCCACGGCTGTGCCTGTCATCATTCTGCAAGGTGAACGCCTCCACCCAGCAACCACCAGGGGCAGTGAGGCTAGAGGACTGCCTGATCCAATCTTGGATAAATCTGTGAGCTCCTCATCTTGAGGACCACACCTAATTCCTGGGGCCAAGCCCAGCACCTGGCACACAGGAAGAGCTCCATCACATTTGCAGAATGAATAAAGAAATACACCAAAGGACAACAGAATCAGTGAGGGAGAAAAGCAACATCAATTGAACAGCTTGGACAAGCTGATGCTCCTTGTAGATTACCTCACTTAACCCCCAGCCAGCCAAGCCCCAAACAAGATGATCCAACAGACAAAGTTCGAGTGAAGCTTCATAGCCAGTGACAGGTGGGGCTGTCTGGTCCCAGGCCTCCCCTCACCCAGAGTCTCCATGGAGAGTGCTGTGAGGAAGGTCTGACTCTCTAGTCTGGCTCGAGGGAGATGCCCAGCTGGCTCGTGGGGTGTCCCCTGGTGCTGTAGCCACCTTAGTGTCCCCTGGTCAGCAGCTGGGGGAGACTGAAGCAGGCAAGGCCCAGGTGGAGACCAGGCCAGGACGCCTCAGAGGCTGAGCCCCTCCCCACTCCCCGCATTGGCCCTCCTAGGAGAGATGCCCACCCCGCGTTGCTAGCAGAAGGCTTCAGCAGACAGAGTCCCTGGGCCAAGCAAACCCCGAGGTCCCCAAACTTTCCACTTCCATAAAGTGCTCTGATCTTGTCAAATTGCTACCAGAGGAGTCATAGCTGAGTGAGCACTTGCGAGGTTCCCGCAGCTCTCCCGAGAGCTGTCACTGTCCTCATCCATCATAATTGAAGCAGTCCACCTGCTCCGGGCCCATCTTTCAACTGCAATGATGGCTGAGATGCGATAGATGTGTCTTGTCATCACCTTGACTCTTTTTTTGGAGAATGCAAAGGTCAGAAAGGGTCCTGGGGCGGGTGAAGCCTTGATCTCAAGGTAGAGAGCTGACCGCCTCTCCCACGGAACGCCAGTCCTCACCATGGCCATCTGCTACAGCCTTCCGGCTGCCTCCCCACATCAGGTCGAGAGGAGAGCTGGAGATTCTCTTCACCCCAAGACCCCCATTTGCTGCATCTGCCTGCCATCTCTAGTTCTGCAAAGAGACAGACTCCAGCAGGCCCACAGAGTTTGGCACTGCCTTCCATGATCCCTAGACCCAAGATGACCCTAAGATTCCAACTTTTGCCTGTGCCTCCACTCAGTCCATATCCATGACCACTGGCCTTGGACCTGTTTGTCTGGTAAGAGAAATGGTTATCACTGGTTATCTGCCCTCAAGTCTGCTAATGAGCGCAGTGGGTATGAGTAGGTGCAGAGAGACTGACAGCACATTGCCCTGCCTCGGCCCCAGCCCAGCCAGAGTCTTCTTTCTGAAGCAAAGTTCTGCATTCACCGTCCTCTTGACTTGGAGGCCTCCAGGGATTCCTCTGCCTGGGGAATAAAAACCACACCCCTAGGCCTGGCACTCAAGGTACCAAAGAAGCAGACAGTTTGAGGATCAGTAGGGGCCCCTAAAAGAATCAGTACCCACTTATTTTAAGATTTCATTAAAAAGGAATTCTTTTTTTTCAGTCAGAGATATTCTAAGACACAAAGCAATGTCAAGGGAAGAATGAGCTCTCTGTCTCTAGAAGCATTCTAGTCCAGCCAAGTGGTCAGAAGTAGGTCCCGCAGCTCCCAGGTCCTTAGGCCTCACCACCTCTCATCTGGACGTGGCAGTAACTTCCTGCCCACCTCCTGCCTCCCCTCCAGCCCTTGCTCCACACACAGCCTGCCCTCTTCCCAAAGTTCCAGACTGCCCCTGATCTTGTCATTTCCCTACTGAGAACCCTTCCACATGGGCTGCACCCATTGACCACAGGGCCAGGCATATCTGGCTCCCACCAGCTTTCCCACATCATCTGCACCCCTCTCTACCACACGACCACCTTCCTGTCCCTAGGCTGTTACCTTGCTATCCCCTGTGTCACCCTTCCCCAGCTATTCCAGTCCCCTGCCTCCTGAAGCCCAGCTGGTCCCCAAGGCTGGGGTGGGGGCTGCTTCGTTCCTTTCTCCTAGCACGTTAGTCACACCTTTGTCCAGCACTGACTTCCTCTGGCCTGGGGCCTTAGCCAGTGTCACCACATCTGTGCCCCCCACAGCCCCCCGCAAGCCTGTGAACCCAGCCTGAGGCTTAGCCACCTCTACTTCCCCAGCACCTAGCATTGAGGGCAATCAATATTTTAGGAAAAATCTCATGGTAGTAATTCCACCTTAATCTTGTATAGTACTGTACTTGTAAAAGTATGTTCTATCAATTACTTCATTTTACCCTTAAATTTCTCCTCCGGTGATGGAAGACTAAATAATATTCCCATTTGATGGATGAGGAAACTGAAGTTCAGCGAGGTTAAATATTCCCCCTGAGGTCACATGACTAATCAGTATCGGGGCCTGACTCAGCCACAGGTGCTCTGAACCCCATTCTGCTGATATGTTCTGCCTTGCCAGCATTTTCTAGGCATGGTTAGAAATCCCTGAAAAACACCAAGGCATAGGAATGTTGCCTGATGACTGTGGCTTGGAAAACGTTATTCTGGTTTTTTGAAAGAGAAATAAGGAAGATGGCCCAAATCAGAAACCAGTGACCTTGACATTGACCTAGGCAAGATTGGTGGGTTGTGAGCAGCCAGAAAGCACAGGCATCAGTAGCGGGTGAGGGGTTGGGTGAGACCTCAGCATCCACATTTACCAAAGTGAAGTGCTCAAAGTCAATTACAATCAACCACAAAAATCTACAATTCTACTAGGAAGCAGAATTTGATATATTTCCTGGCCAACAACCTTTTGTCTGTACAAGTTCCCTGAGTTCTTTTCCCAACTGCTTGCTGAATGTTCAGTGCTTGTCTTAGCTGATTTCTTTTAGTCACATCTGTGTGTGTGTGTGTGTGTGTGTGTGTGTGTGTGTGTAAAATCCTCTAAATTACCTAGTACCAGCAGCCCCATCCAGGGACTCAGGTCCTGTTTCTTAATGATGATTGATGGCTTTGAAGATGCAGTGGATCAATAGGGTCTGAATTCCTAAACTCTTGACAAGTGCTGGAGAGAACACACATCTCAATGCCTACCACACAAAGCAGAAGGGGGCCCTGTCCTTCACCCTCTTCCTCCTTCCATGGTCAGATCAACAAGAAATGGAGCCTCATGGGGTCACTCAGAGAGATGGCACATCATACTATGTCCACACTGTGGCAGCAGTTCCTTCCTTCACTCAAGTACTTAACCATCTTATCTGTAAAAGATTGTACTGAGCTCTGCTCTGTGCCAGGCATCACTCCCAGCTCTTGAATGTATCCTCTCATTTTTGTCCTCGTGGCAACCCAATGAGGAACTTACAGTTATCATCTTGTTTTATAGAAGGGGGAAGCCAGGTAAGGTCTCTTGCCCAAGGTCCAAGCTAGGAAGTGTTGGAGGCATGATCCCAGGCTAGAGTCCACATCCTGGCACAGACAAAGTTTCACAGGAGGGAGAGATGACCTGGCCGTGGAAGAAGGGATGTAATGAGGGAAGATGAGGTTTGTGAGCCAGAACTCCAAGGACAAATTGGATTTAAAAAAAAAAAAGAGCATTCTAGCCAGACCCCAAACTGGAGCAAGGGCAGGGACAGCAGGCAGGAGTGCATTCCAGGAATTGAGGCAAGTAGCTGGGTTTGCAAAGAGCAGAGACTCCAAGGAGAGGGACCAAAGCAGGATGGTGCTAGGAAGGTGGATCAGGGTCAAATGAGGCAAGACTCAGGAGCGGTATTTTCCTGAGTACGGAATAGGGAGCCACAGAAGGCAAGTTTTCCACGCAGGAGAGGGTCACCATCAGGACTGTGAATCCTGAAAAGCAACCTGGAGGTGAACGCCACACCAAGACAGACTCAGAGAGCGGACCGGGCGGGCCAAGGAGAAAAAGGAGAGACTGGCACGCCTGTCGCCTGAGCCCAGGCCCGGGCATGGGCAGCGCGCGGTAGGGGTCCCTGCCCCGGGGCCGGCCGCAGCACCCAGCTCTGGAGCAGGCAGGTAGCAGGGACCCCGCGGGCAGCGGGGGAGGCCGGTGCGGGGCGGCGGGCGGGAGGCTCCCCTTCGACAGGTAAGTGATTGGATTAAGAGGCCGGTCTGACAGGATGTCCGTTCAGCCGCGGAGGCTAATCAACTTCCCCATCCTGTCTGCTAATAAATCCTGCTCCGGGGACCACTCTGCCTGATGATCTCTCCTCGGGGACCGCCGCAGACTTCTCCCGGAGAACGCTCGCGCAGTCTATTAAAGGGCCGCCTCGCGCCTGTCAGGCCCGCCGTCCCGGGGAGTCTCGGGAGGTGCCCATCACCCAGGTGCGCCCGCTCCGAGACGGCCGCCGGGACCGCGCGGCCCGCGGCCATACGAGCCATTGTTCCGCCGCCGCGGGGCTGACAGCCCGTCCGGGGCCGTGGGGGCCTCCGCTCCTTCCCGAGGGCGGCGGCCGGGACCCGCGCTCTGCCTCTGCGAGCCGCGCGTGCTTCTGGAGGGGTCCGCGTGCATAAATTAGGAGGCGGCAATTGTCGGATCTGTAATATCTATAGAGAAGACGTATAAATAAATTAAAGCTTTAATTATTTTCTTGGATTCGCCGCAGCTCAAGAGGGCTAACAGAAAGCTGTCGGGGAAGGCCTGGCTCTTTCCAGAAGCTGCTCTAGTTTTGCTTAGCTGCAGTCATTTCTTTTTTCCTTTCTTTCCCCTACCCGCCAGAAGGTACCAGGGGGGCTCAGAAACAATTTCCTTTGTTACTCAAGATAAAAAATCCAAGCCTTTGGACTTGTAGACCCAGCTGCTTCCAAAATAGGATGGGTCCCCATCCCCAACACACACACACACACACACACACACCCTACCACTAGCTTTTTTTTTCTGTGAATAGTGTCAATGGGCAGAGTTCAATTCCACATTTTCATCAGATCTGGAAGAACCTCTAAGGGCGTTATTAGATATGTGAAATACGCCAGAAATATTCACGCAATCCCCATCTGGCCCTGGGAGGAAAGAAGGGACTGGGAAAGTAATAAAGTGTGTTTATTTTTTAATATAGATGACATATTTTACATCATTAAAAAGGACAATTATTTTAAAAATTCAGCCTGCGTGCTTCAATGGTTCAGGAGGCCTGCCACCATGAAATCCATCAGAACCTCCCTCCACAACCAGGCCTGGGTCCATCCTCCAGGCCAAGTCCCATTCTTAAACACTCAAAACCACAGAGGCAACTGAGAGTCATGTAAAAAGCCCTCATCTCTGAGGCACCTTTCCAGGGGACGGGGGTCTCTGATCTCACATTTCAGAGGATCCTAAGCTCAGGCAAAGGAATTTCAAGGATGACAGAGGACAGACAGGGTTCAGAATGCCCAAACCACCATTATCTTTGCAACAAAGCAGCAGTTGCCCCATTAAGGAAGCCCTGCTGCAGGCCTTCCAGATTACATCTGACCTCTGCTGTTACTGGTCCAGGGTCACATCCTAGTGAGGGATGCAGCTGGGACTTCTACCCCCTCATCTGGGGCCAAGCCCAGGCTTCTCTCCAGGACACCCAACAGCCAGCTCCAGAAATTCTCCCTCAGCCCTTTCCCTTGGGTTCTTGTTCTACATCAAACATAGGCCAGAGGTCAGTATATTAAAGTGCATTAGTCACTCAGTTGTGTTCGACTCTGTGACACCACAGACTGTAGCCCACCAGGCTCCTCCGTTCATGGGATTTCCCAGTCAAGAATACTGGAGTGACTTCCCATTTCCTTCTCCAGGAGATCTTCTTGACCTAGGGATTGAATTTGAGTCTCCTGCATTGCAGGCAGATTCTTTACCGAATGAGGCACCAGGGAATCCCTTAAAAGCATGCATCTCTTTTGACTCAGCAAATGGATTATTCTAAGAATGTCTAGAAACACAAGCAAGTCGCCAAAAAAATTATGTGAAGATCAGTCTTAACGACGCTCATCATGGTGTTATTTATGTTTGGTTAAACCCTATGAAACTGCCATCTCTTAGGTCAAGAATAGCCAAATGTCAGAAATTTCATATTGTTTACTTTAATAATGTAACAAAATTAGAAACACTTAAATGCCCATTAATAGAGATGGTTGGCTGCATTTCAAGGCCCACTGGAAAACTACTTAGCTGTCTGAAATGGTATCACAGAACTATACTTGGTAGAACAGAAAGATTTCAGAATTATTTTTGATAAAAAATAGTTCCCTATTGTCTGATTCCTCTTCCATAAAAATGAAAAAAATAATAATGCAGAGATAAGGATAGACTGCAAGATGTTAAGGAGGGTTATCCCTTGATATTGGGATTGTACATGATTTTTATTTTCTTCTTTTTGCTTATCCATATTTTCTGATTTTTATAACAAATGTGCATTGCTTATATAATAATAATAATAATAAAAAAGAGAAACAAATGGTTTAACACACTCACACATACACACAATAATAAAATAAATTGTGTGTCTCAGATTTGAATCTGAGATGCTGACCAAAGCTGAAGCCAAAGACCCAGGTCTGGCTATGGAGGGAGGTTCTGCCCTGCCACAAATGGGACCTGAGGGTGGGCCTCTGCTCTTGTTGCAGGCTGGAGGCAGGCAGAGGAGGCCGAACAGGGTGTTGGAGAAGGGGCAGTGGACAGGGGTGGTGCCTATTGCGCTCTTAGGTCAAATGATCTGGACAGCTGCCAGCACCATGGGCACTCCCTGGCTGTCTCGGGCCTGGCCTTAGGGCAGAAGAGGAGTAGGAAACAAATGTTCAAGGATGTGTTCTACTTGAACAAAAACTGAATTTCTAGTATCTGAGCTTGGCTCCAAGAAAGGCAGAGTGGACAAAGCCAGGTGCATCCTAGATTCACCAAGTGCTCTGTCTCAATGAGGCCAGATAACATTCTGGCCATTTGCTGGGGTGTTTGCTTCCATATTTCCTAGTAACATTTGTTTTTGCCTTGCTCACATTACAGAAGAGGCAGAGGTGATTTCAGTAGAAGCAGAGAGCAATTAAACAGAACAAGGTGAGAATAAGGTGGGGACTTCCCTGGTGGTCCAGTGGCTAAGACTCCATGCTCCCAATGCAGAGGGCCTGGGTTCAATCGCTAGTCAGAGAACTAGATCCCACATGCTGCAACTAAAGATCCTGCCATGCTGCAATGCTCCCACTAAGATCTGATGCAGCCAAATAAATAAATATTGGGCGGGAGGGGGGAGGAGCAAGGGGGAAATGTTTAAAACAAAAGGACTGGGACTGATGTCTTATTTGTCAGTCATTTTTTTCTACTCCAAAAGACATTAAAAACTCCCTGGACTGAAAGAGAAGAAGATCAAAGATTAGATACTGGAGGGGTCCTTGAGAAGGGCCCAGAAGTCTGCCTCTCCCCTGGCTGAGCCCATGGTTACAGAGATAACAGAAATCTCAGGTGAGTTTGGAGAGATCTGAAAGTTGGGGAGACCTGGGCCTCTTCCCCGGAGAAGGCCAGGCAGGCACAAACCTGGGCGAGAACCCATGTTCATGTGTGGGCAGGAGGGACAGAGAGAGAAAGCTGTGGGTGGTGTGCCTGAGCAGAGAGGGTCTTAGGGAGTGTCGAGGAGCTCCCTATCATGGGAGAGAACAGCGGGATTTTCCCATGTCCCTTAGCAGCCTCTCATGTAGCTGAGATTGCAATACTCCTGGAAAGGTCTGAATTGGGAGGGAGGGATGGTGGAATCAAAGGCTGAGGGCATCAGCCACAAGGGCCGGCAGCACTGATTGTCTCAAGGGTTGACAGCTACAGTGGGTGTCTCCCAGAGCACAGACAGCCCCAGGATCATTTTGCAAAGACCCTAAGTGAACTCCCACCCAAAATTTAGACAGTTCAGCAGCTAAAGAGTAGGGAGAGAAACCCCAAACTAATGAGATCACTTGGAATTCACTGAGACTACCTTCTTGCTTTGCAGCTGAATGACAGCTCAAAAGGGAAAGCATGCCCTGTGAAGAAAGACAAAGTCTCCTTTCTTGAAAACCCAAGCCTGTGGCCTGAGACTGGTGAGAGGATAATAAGGTCCCACTGAGCATCATGTCCTATGGATCTGCACTTTCTCGGGTGTTCAGGTGGCCAGCAGAAAAGGCCAGGGTGGACAGGAGTGGAGAGATGGAGAGAGTAGGCTAACCAAGACTCAGAAAGGCCGTTGGCTGGAGAGGGACAAAGTGAAGCAAGGGGCTTCTGAAGGCACCAAATAAGCTCATGGCAGAGCCAGGTTTGGGACTCAGCTCTTTCTAACCCCAGGCTTTGCAAGTGGCCACAAGACGAACAGAGCAGAACAGGGTGGATAGATGGGAACTGTAGAGCCATCCTGGGGGACATGGCTGGGTGGGCAGACAGTCTCCCAGTCCAGGCAACTCTCAGAAGACAGCCCGTGACTGGGGTTTCTAGGACCTCAGGTGCATGCTGAGCCAGCTGTCTCCAGCCATGGTGTCCTGTTAATAACTGTGCTAACTGTTCTCACACACGTCAGTGCTAATATCCCACATAGCCTTCCAGGACCTGATTTATCAGGATGGAGGGCACGCTCTTAAAGGGTCATAGCCCACTGCGGATCTCTACTCCTTTAGCGGTAAGTGGTGGAACATATTTTCTCTGCTAACACGACTGTGTTAGAGGATAGATTATTTTAAGAATCAAGACTAAATTGAAAAAAGGCAGGCCTGATTTTCTTCCCCCAGAACCATAGGAGAGGGTCATCTATCAGCGTGACATAGTGGGCACAGTACTAAAGAGTGACTGCTAAGCTCAGGGTGGAGGACTCCGTTCCAGCACTGATTTGCCAAAGTGACCTTGGGCAAGTCACTTACCCTCACTGAACCTCAGCTTCCTCATCATCAAAGTGAGGAACCCTATTGATGATGGGGAACCATTTTATCCTGGTGCATAAAATGGTCTTACAAATATATCAGGGAAACACAAACTGGACATTTTACCAGGAAGTACATGTACACATATACATGGCTGGTAAACACTGAAGAAATGTCCAAAATTTCTAATCAACTTAGAAATATAGATTAAATCAGCTAGAGGACATTTTTGATTATCATATTTACAAATATTAAAATGTGATAAGAGCCAGCATCAGTGACTGTGGAGAGATACAGGCACTTTCAAACACTGTTGCTGAGAATATAAATCAGAACAACCTTTGTGGAGGGCAAACTTGGCTGTTAAAATGAGCTTACCCTCTGACACTGTAACTTCAAACCCAGGCATTTCTCTGGAGGAAATAATAACTATGTGAACAAAGATGTAAGAACTTTAGGAATTTTATCCCTATAATTTTATCCCAATTATAGGAATCTGCTTATAATAGTGGGGGTTGGGGACAAATTATCTAAATATCTGATCTTTAGGGATTGGGTAAAGGATGTTCCAACCATCTGATGGAACATTATGTATCCAATTTAGCTGTCAAAACAATTAGTGACATAAAATTATTCCTTGTTAAGGTATTTTTTTTTTTTAAGCAGGCTATAAGACAGAATCTAGAGTAAAATCTATGGAAGAAAAAATACTAGAAGAAAATACACCAAAATATGGACAATGGCGAGTCACTGGCAATGGGCTTCTAAGAGATTTTTATTTTCTTCCCTTTGTTTATTTGCATTGCCTACATATTCTTCAGTGGCCTTTACACTCTTAATTTTACAGCAATAAAAGTTATTTAGTAACTATCTTTACTCTGTCTCCCAAGGGATGGAATGAGGATCAAGCTGGCGATACTAAGGAACTAGGACCACATAGAGGCTCAGGATTCCACTGCCCTTCATGAAACCCCCGCACTGGGTCAGAGTTGGTCATGCTCTTCTCGGGCCTCCACTCACTTATTTGTGTTCTTCTCTTGGTACTGACCACATGCTGTCTTCTCTTAGATTATGTACACACCCATTTCTCCTTGTGATCTGAGAGGTCACTGGTGCAGAAGCCACCATGTTTTGAGTTTGTCACCTGGTCAGGGCTTGTCCTAGAATTACTACCCAGTGAATGTCTGTTGAGATAAATAAAATGGCCATCAGCGAGAGCTAGGTCACCTTGGACGCACATCCTGCTTGCTGCCTTCCAGAGGGGCCAGTTGCCCTTGCCTGTGCCAGTCCCAGGAAAGCCGTATGCAGCACCTTCCATCTCACCAACCTTCTTCCTGGAAGACTGTTCACAGCTTGCTGATCCAGTGAAACCTTACCTATAGCACCTCCTCTGTGGGCAGCAGGGGTACCAGGCCATCCCAGACACGATTTCCTTGGGACCTCGCAACAACTCAGGAGGGAGATCAAGGGCTCTCAATCCCAAGCACAGGCTCTGAGAATTAGAATGAGTTGCTCATAGAACTATTTAGAAGAGGAGCCTATGCTTCCAGACTCGAATCCAGTGCTGCAGGCCTGTGCTCAGGGTAACAGAAACCCAGACCCCAGTGGGTATTCCTAAAGTCTTCACATAGTAACAGATTCAGATCCAACACTACCCTTCACTATCTGTGTAGCTTTAGGCAGGGCCCTTTGCCTCTCAGAGCCTGTTTTCTCATTTGTAAAGTGGTGCTAATAATCTCTGTCTCAGAGGGTTATTGGGGAGTTTACATCAGAGAGGGAAGCGCCTCACACAGGATCTAGCTCAGTGTATACAAGTTGCCTCCCTGGTCAGGTGAGCCTTTGACAGAGGGCTGCCTTCAGACATGGCTGCCCAGGTGGGCTTTCTTTTGTGCTTCTCCATGGTAATGACTTTGTTCTTCATGTGCCCTGAGATCAGAAGGCACTGCCCAGGAAACTGATGGCAATGTCTCCTCCTCTACCTCTCACCCAAAAAAGGGCTCCAAATTCCTTCTACAGCTTCTTTACTGGGCATAGGTAGGGGGTGGCAATAATTAGAAAAAGAGAGTGGGAGACTGAAAGAATACATTTCTGCCACTGACTCATTGTGAACATATCACTTCTGGAGTAGAATGACTCATATCCCTCCTAAAATATCAGATCCTAATGCCAGGTAAATCTTACCTTACATGGCAAAGTAGACTTCGTAGACATGATTGAATTACAGACCTTGAGATGGACAGATTACCCTCAATAATCTGAGTGGGTCCTAAATGCAGTCACAGAGATCCTTATATGAGAGAGGCAGAGGAAATTTAACACAGATGATAAGGCAATGTGAACACGGAGGCAGAGATTGGAGTCATGTGACCACGAGCCGAGGAGTGCAAGCAGCCACCAGGAGCTGGAAGAGGCAAATGATGGATTCTCCCTTTAGAGTAGGGAGTGTGGCCTTGTGGACACCTTGATTTTGGCCCCGTGAAACTGATTTTGGACTTCTAGTTTCAAGAACTGTGAGAGAATACATTTTTGTTTGAGGCCATCAAGTTTGTGGTTAATTTGTTACAACAGACATGAAAAAACAAATGCACTTACTTGAAAAGTTCTGTGATGACAGTATAAATAAACTCCCAGGGTTTATTAGGTCAGGTCAAACAAAGCTTTCAGTTAAATAATGAAGAAAGTGACTCATTTCTGAGTGGTGGTCTGCAATAATCTGATGTCAAATGTCACCCTTTTCAATGCCAGAGGCCAGTGCAGGACTGAGCACAACCTGACACTCTAGAGTGGGTCAGGAGTTCTCAGAAGCGCTCCACGCAGCCCCAAGATCCTGCAACTGGCCAAGTTATAAACTGTGTACTCTTCTATGTAAAGGGCATTATGGTTACTTTTGTTTGAGAGAAAAAGTTCTGTTTCTCAAAGAAAGAAAAAAGAAAAGAAAAAAATCTTGGCATAGTCTCTAAGAATGTAGTTTTAGGAAGTGAAACAGCAGAAGAATGAATTATTAAAACCACCAGTCTAGTCCAATCCTTCCTATACAGACCAAGAAACCCAATGCCCAGAGAGGAGACAGGGTCTCACCCAGGGTCATGCCAGCAAGCTAGGAGAGGTGGAGAAGTGGCTGTTGTTTCATTTCTAGAATTACATTATTTAGTCTGTGCCTCTAGCACAGTCGGCAGCTGGACTAGGGGTACAGCTCACTCCTTCCGGCTTCCCACACTTACACACACTCATAACACTCACACACTACTAGATTCCTAGCACTCCATGGTGTGCCAACTTCCGTCCTCAGGAAGTCACCATTGCACTAGTTTCCTGGGCTTGCTATAACACATCACCAAAAACTGGGAGGCCTAACACAACAGAATGCATTCTTTCTTGGTTCCGGAGGCCAAAAGCCCAGAACCAAGGTGCCGGCAGGGTCATGCTCTCTCTGAAGGCTCTAGGCTTTCAGCTTCTTCTGACAATCCCTGGCACTCCTCGACTTGTGGCTGCATCACTCCATCTCTGCCTTTATCATCACAGGGCCCTCTCCCCTCTACATCTCTGTGTCTGTTTCCTTTTCTTGTGAGGACATCAGTCATTGGATTAGGGTCCACCTGTGTGATGCCATTTTGACCTGACTACATCCCCAAGGGCCCTCTACCCCATGACAGGTCTAGGCAGACATGAATCTTAGAGGGACACTATTCAACCCAGCACAGCCATTTGGGCTCTTTATCCAAACAAATGAAGAGCAGAGGGTTGAGAGCCTAGCCTTAGCCAAATTCTTAAACATCTGAAGGATTTTCTGTATACCTCTCTTTCTGCTCTGTATGGGAGTAAAAGGAGGCCCATTCTACTCTTTCTAGATTGTGCATTCAAGGGTGAAAAACGAGTTCCCAGTCCCCTCACAGAGCCCTGGCACAAAGGAGGAAGCTGGGAACATTTGTTGCGCAAATGAACAAGAAATCGAGGACACAGCCTGAAGAGTGCCATTCCTGGAGATGGAGCACTAGCCACTTCTTCTTGCTTGCTGGTGTCACAGCAGGCAGCTGAGTTGCTGAGAGTCCCCAAGATTCAGGGTTTCTGCCTGAAAGAGGCAAGAACAAGACTGGCATCTTGCAACCAGCCAGCAGGGGTCAGAGTGGTCTTATGCCTGCAGCTTCTGAGGATTGAGTTTGGCTCCACTCATCCAGCAGACTCTCAGAATCAGAACATTTCTGATTGCAAGGGCTGAGGAAATATCTAGTCCAACTCTTCTTTGTGTAGATGGAGCAACTAACACCCAGATAGGAAGGGCCTTGCCCAAGCTCACACACAGTTGGGATCCAGGTCTCCAGACTCCACTCTTTGGGTCAGTCTAGTGCTGCCTGCCTTATTGGTCTGCCTGGAATCAATCCTTAACAAGTTAATTCAACAATGAACTTTTAAAGGGATCCCTTCTTCATTGAATTTGATGTTCACAATGTATATCCTCTTTGACCTAATGATAGCTCTTCCAGAAATGGACCTTAGATATGCATAAGGATGTTCACTGTGGTGTTGTTTGTAAGAGGGAAAAATACATTTCAACAGTATAGGTCTCAGAGGAGCCTGGTGGGCTACAGTCCAAAGGGTTGCAAAGAATCAGACATGACTGAGTGACTAAGCACACTCAGTTTAATCACTGATGGCATATTTGGTTTTTGAATATTCTGAAATCATTAATGGAGAAGGCAATGACACCCCACTCCAGTACTCTTGCCTGGAAAATCCCATGGATGGAGGAGCCTGGTAGGCTGTGGTCCATGAGGTCACTAAGAGTCGGACATGACTGAGTGACTTCACTTTGACTTTTCACTTTCATGCACTGGAGAAGGAAACGGCAACCCACTCCAGTATTCTTGCCTGGAGAATCCCAGGGACGGGGGAGCCTGGTGGGCTGCCGTCTGTGGGGTCGCACAGAGTCGGACACAACTGAAGCGACTTAGCAGCAGCAGCAGCAGCAATCATTGAAAATAAATTTTAAGAAGACACAAAGAGAATGTTTATGATATATAAAACTGGGGAAATAATACCTATAGTTTGTTCCTGCTGCTGCTGCTGTTGCTAAGTCGCTTCAGTCATGTCCGACTCTGTGTGACCCCATAGACGGCAGCCCACCAGGCTCCCCCATCCATGGGATTTTCCAGGCAAGAGTACTGGAGTGGGGTGCCATTGCCTTCTCCGAGTTTGTTCCTAATATTCCAAAATTATCCTGATACCTAACCAAAAATGGTCCTTGTTTAGGGTCACAATTTAGGGCATTCTACACTCTACATTTCATAAACACACTCACACGTGAATAGATATTCCAGAAGACACGGGCATTTCTGTTGCCTGGGATCTGGTGCTTGGTGATACAAAGCGTAACCTTAAACACCGACTTGCAATTAACATCATTTAAGCCCTAGGAACTACGTCTGCATCTCCCACCCTCCATTTTTAAAACAAAAAGGGACTGAATCCCAGTGCCACAATACTGCATGGGGTGAGTTGCTGCTGGCATCAGAGACAGACACTGCTTCAAAGTGGAGGCAAGATTTGAGCAGTGGATGTGCTTAAAGAAAAGACAAATTAATTTGTCAAATACTTCCTCTCAGATAGCATGAAATGCAATCTTTTCTTGCATAACAAAGTATCATCTCCCAGTAGTGCCAAGTGTCCATTTCCTTGCTCTTCTTCTTGTAATTCGTGGTTCCAGGAGTACTCACTAATTAACACATTTGCAACAGCTGCACATAACAGCTGAGGAATGTTCTACAATAGCAAATAATTCATTTTACTCTTAAATTTGTATGCATGTAGGTCTAGATATAATATGCATGAAGCATGATGCCAATTCTTTATATTGACAACTAGATGGACCTTGGCCATTAAAAATAGCATCAAGTTTTACTATTTTGAATATTTAATTTACTCAAACATCTGAAAATTAATTAAAGTTTTCTGCTTTATTGGAATAATTTTATCTAAATTTTCAATATTTACTAATTATAATTTGAAGTTCGCCTTCTCATCTTAATAATTTTGAATATTTTAGAAGAAAACTCCTTTAGGAACATGGTTTAAACATGTGGTATATGGGACTCCAATAGTATGCTTGCCCTTGTCCCTCAAGTGTACAGATTAGGCCTGTGTTTAGAAAAAGACCCTGAGGAAAAATATTCCAGAATTTTAAAGGAGGTTGAATATAGATTGCAAGACTGCCATGATTTTTATTTTGTTCTTTTATCTTTTATTTGTATTTTCCCAAATTTTCCACAATGAAAAAATTTTACTTGTCAAGTCAGAAAAGGGGCTTCCCTGGTGGCTCAGCAGTAAAGAATCCACCTGCCAATGCAGGAGATATGGGTTCGATCCCTGGGTTGGGAAGATCCCCTGGAAAACAAAATGGCAACCTATTCCAGTATTCTTGCCTGTGAAATCCCATGGACAGAGGAGCTTGGCATGCTACAATTCATGGGGGTCACAAAAGTGTTGAACATGACTTAGCAACTAAACAACAACAAAGTTGGAAAAAACACAGTATATTTTCAAGTGATGCGTATTTACCAGACCAGCTCTCCAACTCCACCTCAACATGGAATTTCCACCCTCAACCAGGATCCGGGAAATGTTTCTAATTGTACCCCTCTACTCCCATGACCACCCCGGACTTCCAGCAGGAGGGACCCCAGGGTAGCTCTACTTCAGACCACTCAGCGTTTTCCCCCTCAGCCAACATTGGAGTCAGATAATGAGACACATAAAGGAGCTCCTGAATGCCCCGTGGACCACACTCCTGGCACAGCATTCTCAGCCCAAGGTTTCTCCAGAGCAGTTAACGCAGTGCGACTTCTGGGCCCTGAGTAGAAACCAGCACCCTCCCCAGAGTTTGCAGTGACCACACCTCCCCCCTAACAGGGCTAAAACCCCCACACCTGACCTTACAGAATTCTCCTCTGACCTTACAAGATTATCCCTGGAAGATGATCAAATGATCAAGCATACAAGGGGTGAGGGGAGATGCTATGATGGTCCTATTCTCAATTCCCCAACAGATGGAATTTCCCCATATAGGAAATTAACAATAACAGGGGAAACACGTTTCTTCAGAGAAAACAGCAATGGGATGCTCTCCCTGGTTCCCATCCAATCCCACTCTCTGGCACCTGCAATTTCCCTTGCCCACTCCCGGGCACCCTCACCACCACCCCACCACACCCCACCCCCACTCCCAGTGAACTTAAGTGAGGCTATGTTCCCTTGTCAGGCCACCTAACTTTGAGGAAATGCTTCCCAGAATTGGAAGAGGAAGCATTTACACCTTAGGGTCCAAAGGGCAAAGCTTAGAGGACCTCAGAGCTGAATCAACCCCTCTTTGCATACATGAGGCTCAAATTTCCACCAAACACTGGCCCTAAGTCGCAAAGCAATCAAGTCCCAAGGGGAACCCACGAAGTTTCTCTTCTGGCACACTGGACAGCCTAAAACTTGCCTTCACATTGTGATGTTTGAACCCTGGAGACTTCCCTGGCCACCCAGTGGTTAAGACTCTGTGAGTTCAATCCCTGATTGGGGAATTAAGACCTCGCACGCCACACAGCATGGCCAAGTAAATAAATAAATAGAATACCTGCCACATTCTTCAAGAAGATGTGTTTACATTTCAGGGTGTTTGAGAAAATTATCTCAGGATGCTTGCCCTGAGCTACAAATTGAGCAAAGGCAGAGACTACAGTGCCTAATTCACCACAGTGGCCTCAGGGGTTTCCAGCATGCTACCTGGTTCGCTGAATCTAGATGGGCCTTTCCTCATATTTTCACATCTCTGAAAGGGGGTTACAACTTGCAATCAACCAACCACAGGTCAAAAGTTTAATTGGCAGCATTTTTTTTTCCTTAATAGATCCATCATTGTGCACCAGACAACTGATGCATCTTCGATTCAAAGAAATATGGTAAATATGACAATTGTGGCCAAAACATATTTGTCAAATGAATAAATGTACCAAGCACTATGCTAAGGGTCTACACATATTTCATTCACTTTTGCTCAAAAATCCTCCTATGAAGGAAGCAATATTATTCTCAGTTGACAGGTCAGAAAACTAAAACCTAGCACAGTTAAGACACTTGCCCAAGATCACACAGTAATGGTGGGCCTGCAATCACCCCAGAAGAATGCAATTCCCTTGTCGACAAGTGGGGTGACCAAGCAGCTGGGTTGGCCCTGGTCTGAGGGGTTGCTTGGAACATGAGGATTTCAGAGCTAAAAACTAGCAAAGTCTTTGACAAACCAGGATGCTTGATCACCTTGCCACCAAGTCCAAGAGTCCTCCACCCCTCTTCCTCCATCTCCTCCAGGGCCTGACCCTAAATAGGTCCCTAGAGCCAGCAGGATTCCCACAGCTGAGTCCCCTCTGAATCAGTGGCCCCTCCATTCTTTGGTACTAGGGAAGCCACCTATGTCTCCCCTTCCCTTAGTGTCTGCTGTCAACAGGCAGAAGATCCAGATGTTCACTGGACTGCCTGGGCCGTTCCCACAGCTGATGACGGCACATCTGACTTGGTTCTTGAAGCTTCACTGAAATCAATTACCAGGCTCAGTTCAGTTCAGTTCAGTTCAGTCACTCAGTCATGTCCGACTCTTTGCGACCCCATGAATCACAGCACACCAGGCCTCCCTGTCCATCACCAACTCCCGGAGTTCACCCAGACTCACGTCCATCGAGTCAGTGATGCCATCCAGCCATCTCATCCTCTGTCATCCCCTTCTCCTCCTGCCCCCAATCCCTCCCAGCATCAGAGTCTTTTCCAATAAGTCAACTCTTCGCATGAGGTGGCCAAAGTACTGGAGTTTCAGCTTCAGCATCAATCCTTCCAATGAATATCCAGGACTGATTTCCTTTAGGATGAACTGGTTGGATCTCCTTGCTGTCCAAGGGACTCTCAAGAGTCTTCTCCAACACCACAGTTCAAAAGCATCAATTCTTCGGTGCTCAGCCTATTGTCTCCTTAATTCCCACTTCATGCTGCTATATGAATTTTGACAAGAAGCTCAGTGTTTTCAGGTTCTGAGAAGGTGATAATATTAGCACATTCAGACCCAAGAAAAAGGATCCATTCCTTTGAAAAGCCTCCTAGCCTTGCTGACCAAGGTTGCTGGAATCCATGTAAGGCCCAAGTTTGTTTAGAAGGTCAAGTTGCCCATGGGCAGAACTTCTCATTGGTGGGGGGACCCCAACCTGAGGCACTTATTATTGGATTGGCCAAAGAGTTTGTTCGGGGTTTTCCATACACTCTTAGAAAAAAACCAAAATGAACTTTTGGGCCAACCCAATACAATGCAGACTCCAGGCCTTGGCCCAGACTTGATAAATCAGCCTCCAGGGATGGAGGCCAGATATCTACATCTGAAATAAACTCCCCTGGTGGTTCTGATATATGCCAAAGTTTATGAACCACACTAGAAGATAGTATCGGAAAATCTTGTGACCTCATGTCACCTTACTCAGATTCTCATGAAGTTGGGCCCCCATTCAGGTGGGTCCAGACACTGGTGCCCCAACCACAGGGACCCTTGACCCGACCCTTGACCCTAGATCCTTCCTTCTAGGTCTGTCACTGCTGTCCCCACAGCTGGACTGGAGGTATTAAACAGCTCTGTTCCCCCTCAGGGGGTGACGGCTACAGGACCTGGGAAGACTGCAGTCACAGATCAAGTACTCATGGGCACAGCTGCCCAGAGCCGAGTGCTTCTTTGGCATCTTTGGTGCCTTCTCCCAACCAGCTTCACAGGGAACCGGACTCCCCCTCCTCTCTGCCCCAGCCACCCCTGCCTCTGCTCACCACTGTTTCCCCCTCTCCTGACCTGCTGACTCCCAGGGCTCCCCAGTGCACTTCAGGGACTCTGTTGTGGTACTGGTGGATTTTACATGAGAAATGAATATATCAATCTAGATCATCCCACCCTGACCACAACTCCAGCCATGGAGCCACTGGGTCTGGGCTTTGCCCTCAGCTATATCCTTGGGGCTCAGCCTGGCACATTGTAGGAACCAGTAAATAACTGAATAAATGGACTATGAATAAATCCCCACATGGCCCTGTGAAGCAAGAACTATTTTTATCCCCACTTTCACAACTAAGGAACTGAGGCAGAGGTGAAGAGATGTACTGCCCAATGACTTTCTGGCAGAACAGAGCCAAAACCCATTCTTTGGGTCCCAGATCCCCAAGTTCTACCTCCACTTCTGAGAGGGTTCAGGAGTAGACAGACCTGGGCTAGTTTGGCAACGGGTTTGCTGTCTGTCCTGAAACCTGGCAATGTCATTTAAAAATCTCCCCTCTTCTTTCTCCTAGATTTCAGTTTCTGCTTCTCTTTCTCCCCTCTCTCCCTTCTCAGACCTCACCTGCCCACTGTGTTCTCAGCCTAATAGAGTCACAAAGACCCAGTGATCTCTTAATGAGGGACTTCTCTTTTTTTCACATTTCTTTATTTATTTGGCTACTCTGGGTCTTAGTTGTGACATTTGGGATCTTTTTTAGTTGTGGCACATGGGACCCCCGACCAGGGATTGAACCCAGGCCCCCTGCATTGGGAGCGCAAAGTCTTACCCGCTGGACCACCAGGGAAATCCCTCTTAATGGGGAACTTCTCAAAATGAAGTCAGAGTCATGCTGAATACTGAGAAAGCCCATAATCAGGCTCAGGTGATTCACTAGCCACAGTGAGTTGGAGAAACAGAGGTAAATAAATGTTGAAAAGAACTAGTGCTTTTAAGTCTGTCCTCAATATGAAAGAAAAATAAATTTTAAAGAAACAGCTCCTGAAGATGACGAAAAAGAGTATTTGGAAAACTTAGAGAAACAGATATAATAATGATAATTGGAAACTGGCTTCCACTCTTTAAAACAAATCCTGATGAGATGCATCCTGAAGTGTAAACAGATTTGAACAATAAACTTATTGAACCATATACAATTATTTCTGGAGAGAAATGGATGAGCGGTTGGTTAGACAAATGGAAGAGGTGTGAATGATTCTTAACACTCTGATCTGGCAAAATGGTCCTTGGAAATTAATGGAACAAAAAATTATACCGGGGAAGAGAAGCATCATCAGGAGAAGGCACTAAACATAGGAACCATGAAATGAAAACGCGTTCTTATGAATAAGAGAATTAATGAAATGAATTTAAGAAAAGGTCAAGTCAGGGAGAATATCGGATGGGCTGCAGTTCCACAAAGCCCCTAAATTTACTGTGGCATTTGAAGCACAGGACTTTGGAAGTTCAAAGTCCCAGAGAAAATCATCCATTCCATGCTTTTTCTTTATACGAGGACCTCAGGTCCAGAGAGGTTAATGACTTGTCCAAAGCCACACAGCAATGAGGGTACCAGTCCTTTATGCTACACTGATGCTACATGTGGATCAAGGAAAGTCATGCTTCCATTTACTCTACACTGCAATTTAGCAACTGAAACTACACTTCAGAAGGTGCTGACAGGCATGAGACAGGCCTAGATGAGCCGGCTCAACAGTCTCCATGCAGAGAACACGCTCTCTAGAGTCAGAGAAACCTGGGTTCAAATCCTGACTTTACTACCCAACAGTTATGACCTTGCAAGTCACTCTACCTTTCCAAACCTCACTCTTCCCGTCAGTAAAATGGGGCCAACACTGCCTACTTTGCAGAATGAAATGAAATATCCCAGGAAAAGCACCTAGTACTTGGTAGGAACTCAAGAAACAGTGCTGATGTTATAGACATGACCAGAATTCATTGTCTTGAGATTCAAAAGTTCACCAAAAAGGTTGGGGGGGAACCTTTTAATGGCAATAGAAGGAAAGTAAAGCATCATGACAGATTGTCTGATTTCCGCACCCCCCCCCCAAAAAAATGAGAAATGGACTGTGTCTCAAAAGCTTGCTAACTTTCCTCAGAGAAACCAAATGGCCAAGGATTGCAGAAAAAAATACACTCAGTCAGTGTGCACCACCTGGGGAAATGCTAGCATCTCTTTATAGTTTGGTTCTTGAGATACTCTTGAGGATTTGGACTGCCCTACCCCAGCTCATACCCTGAGGGTCCCTCTGCAGAACAATGCCCCTATGACTAGTGGTGCCCACTCTGCAGGAGAGTAGGGTCATTTGTCAGGCCCTCCACCCCCATCACTGGGTGCGGCTCAGGGAAAAAGGCCAAGATGGGCCCTGAGAAGAGACTCCACTTACTATCACAGGAGAACACCAGGGAGGCACTATCCTCCCAGAGCTGTCTCAGGAGCAGTCAGGAAGGGGCTATCTGTCTAGGCCACAGGATTTTGCAGAAGTCAACTTTGAAAAATACCCACAGAGCTCCTGAGGTCTGCAGAGTCTATAGGGGACTCCACTCAGCAGCCCTGTTTGCAAGGGAAATATGTGCCTGGCTAAGAACTAACTCCTGATCTATTCCTATGAGAAACCAAGGTGTATTTAGCTAGAATTATTTTCACAAAATGCTACTATAATGAGTTTAACAGCTTATTGCCCAGTCAACTATCATGCTTTAGCTCTGTACAGATGTGAACTAAGAACTTGCAATCCGCAGGACAGACAGACTCAGGCACTCCAAGCTAAGACCATATGGCCATAGTTCTCTAGATCCTTCAGAATAAGCTGCCTGTTGTGACTGAATTAACTCAACAGCAATGACATCCAGTTCAAATTCCACCATATTCATAAAGCTTCCTAGATCCCCCATCAGAATCAGTTTCTTCCTCTAGATCCCGGGGCTCTGTGTTGACCACTGTCTTTCTGGAATTTAAGAAGACATGTCAAATGACAGCAACTGAAGTCAGGAACCATCTTTTCCTTCATCCCCAATGCCTTTAGCAGCATCTAGGTGGGTACCTGGCACATGGTCAGGCCTAAGAAGCATTCTAAGAATTAAATGAAATGAAATAATTGTGGAAAATGTAAGGCTGGGCCAAAAGGACTCAGAAGCCAAATTTTCCAATGGTGAATTAATTGTTTTTATTTCCCTTATTCTTGGTAGGGAAATTCAAGGTAGTTTATACCAAGGGACTTATAGTAAAAGGTAATGGACTCTATGTTCAGTTATGGCTGGAGAGTTGACATCCTAGCTCAGTAAGCTGCCTAAGGGAGGGCAGATAAGACTGTTCTTTGACCCAGGGTCAAACTCTGACTCTACTGCTTACTAGCTTGGGCTTCATTTTCCTTATCTGTAACTAAAAGATAACAGTGTTTGCCTTGTATGATGTAGTGAGACTTAAATGTGATAATGTGAAAAGCTCTTAGCTCACAGGAGGCCATAAGCACTATAGTCCCCTTCTCTGTTCGTGTTTTAAAGACACATGGTGGGATAGAAAAGGGTGCAGTCTTCAGAGCTTCACTGCCCTGGACTAGGTTTGAAACTTCCGTTCCCCACATGTACTTGTGTGATTTTTGAGCAAGTTATTTACCTTATGCAAGCCTCTGTTTTCTCATATGAGAAACACAGTATGTATTTTATGGGTTTGAGGGAAGGTTAAATGAGATTACTTAAATGCTGAGACTAATGCCTGGAACTTATTCAGTCCTAAACAAGTGGGTGCTGTTATGTTCTTAGGCTGCTTCAATGCATTTATCAGGCCCACAGTCAGAGCTGGACTTTGTGGTGGGCTCTGTGGATTTGATGGTCCTGGCTGAGAGGGCCCGCCGAAAGGCAAAGGAGCTAGCGAATGGCAGAAAACCTCCAATCCGGTCAGGACCACGGACAGCTCCACAGGCGCTGCAGGCTGGACAGTGGCAGTACCCCCAGAGCTTCACAGTTCCTGACGGTATGTCTTTCCAGGGGATAACTTTAAGGGAATCTATTTCCTGGTCCTCAGCTTCCATAGGAAACATTTCCTAAAACTGATCTGCCTGTGGTGGAAGCATCATGCCAGTTTTCATTTTCCATCTTCCTTTTTCTATAAAACCCCTTCTACTGTACAGACTCATGCATCTTTTCACCCTGAATCTTATTATGATGCACTGTCCATTGAGTCCCAGCTTCTGAGACATCAAATACAGGGATAAGCCAACAAATGGTGTTCTCAATGTCACCTTTAATCAAGGCTCTACAAATATCCCTCACCAGGTCCACCATATATAGTTGTGCAGGTTGTCCACTGCATAATTTCTGGAGTTGCCATCTACATCATAGTCTATGTAAATGGAGACACAGATTGAGTGGCTGTATGATGTGGTCTTCCCCGATCCATCTCATTAAAAGGAACATTTTCAGTAAAATTTAACTGTTTAATAATTATCAAAATTTGCAGTACATTCATGTTATTTTTATTGTTTGTATTACTAATACTTGAAGTAATAGTTCAGAAGAATTTTTTAATTCTTAGAAGCTTATGGTCACAAAAAATAAAAGAATTAAATTTATATACATCTTTTTGCTGCAGAGAAGTATGATAGGAAAATCAATAAAAGACTTTCAAGCATAAAAGTACATTACATTAGAATAAAATTCTGTGGAGGAAGTGGATTGGAAACATAATTTCCTACTGTTAAATAAGAGCTCATTCGTGTATTTTTTAAGAGGATGGTCATGGGTCTCAAATTGCTATGATATTTGTATTTTATTGGATACATTCAAAATTGCAATGTGAGAGTTTTATCTTACAATGTCTATATTTAAAGTATATCACACATTACATCTTTTGTAATTATTTTTAATTGTTTATTTTAAAGTATTTAAAATTGCTTCAGATATTCTAGATGTCAACTTTTAAATGCTCAAGAAAGGATATAGATTTTAAAAATTATTTTAGGGAGTATTGAGGAAAAAGTGGCTAATTCCATTGATGTTACCCCTACTTTAGACACTGGCCTGTCCCAGCAAGTGGATGCCTCCTCTGCACAGAGAACAGGTATCCCACACTGGAAGCACTAGCTCTTTGCTTTTCTTTAGGCCAAGCTCTGGTTCAGGGCCTGGGACATTACTATGTGAAAAGGATGGTCTTTGGCTACCAGACCAGGTTTACCTGGGTATCTGCTATCATTTCTTTCCTCACCACAGAACTTGGGTTTTCTTCTGTGATTCTGGGCAAGTGTTCACCTTGCTTTGGGTTCCAGCAATCTGGCTGTCAGGAAGGGGTTGATCAGACTCTCAGATTCATTGGTTTGGGACTCTGGGTTCTCTTCCACCAACGCTCCCTCACTGAGTGCCTGATACCATACCTGGTACATTGTAGGCTTACAGTTAATATGTCTACCCATGTGACAGCCTCAAATATGGAGAGATCTGCCTTTTCCCAGTAGAAAATTCCAAAACAAAGCTTTTATTAAAAATTAAAAAAAAACAAAACTTCCTATTTCGTACTGGGGTATAGCCAATTAACAATGTTGTGATAGTTTCAGGTGGACAGCAGAGGGACTTCAGCCATATTTATACATATATATTAATCCATTCACCCCCAAACTGCCCTCCCATTCAAGGCTGCCCCATAACATTGAGCAGAGTTCCATGTGCTATACAGTAGGTCCTTGTGGGTATCCATTTTAAATATAACAGTGTGTACATGGCCATCCCAAACTCCCTTACTATCCCTTCCCTGCATCCATCCCCCTACCCCAACCCCCACCAACACCCCCACCACAACCATAAGTTCATTCTCTAAGTCTGTAAGTCTGAGTCTCTTTCTGCCAAAACAAAGCTTTTGACCTATTTGTATGTATAAACTTTTAGGAATATAGATGAGCTAGAATGTTACTTATTTAATAAATTTTAAAACTTAATTTCACATACATGTAAAGTAACTTACACAAGACATATTACTATACCAATATATTAACCATAAATTGATATGTTAATTTAAAATTAGCACATTAATATAAAGCCTTACAAGTTACAAATATATTTAGAAATATTGTTTTTCCATGTTTACATTTAATTCATGAAACAATTATATTCATTCTCTTCACATACATCTTTGACATTGGTATCTTTGTCACCACTAGAACCACTTCCCAAGTCATCTGACACAGCTTTCCAGAGAACATCATCTTCACTTCCATTCAAGTCATTTAGGATACAGGCCAGTTTGCATCTTAGGATGATGCTGTCACTGGAAAGTATACTCCTAACCCCAAGTACCCATTCTCTATTCATGAGCTCTGCAAAGTAACCACTTAGAGTATATTGTCTTTTAAAGCAATCTTTAAAGGGCTTGTTTACAACATTCAACACTTGAAATTATAAGGAAAAAGGACTAAATCTACACTTAGTGTTTTTGTCTCCATTTCTGCCCGAGTGACCTTCCTAAGCATTTGGAGCACAGCACTGGTTGAAGTTATCAGGAGCTAATATGTCATCCCCAAATAGTGCTTTGTGGGTTAAAATTAAGTGTTTGAGAGAGAGCCCTGTAACAAAAGAGACTTAGTAAGGACTTGAATAGAAGGTAAATCTCTCTTTTCTGAGAGGTAATGGGTGAGTGACTGAGTGGTGGATGAATAACTGGGTTTTGGAGTCTTTGGCTAAATTCAGTACCCTCTCTCCCAGGTTTGGGCTTCATAGGGGCTGCCCCCCGCCCAGGTCCCTAGAGTTCTTAATTGGACTCTTGCCCAAGACTGACCCACCAGTACAATGGGTTCCAGTTTAGGCAGAGAGGCTGACAACAGCCTCATTTTAATCCAGACCCAAGCCCAAGAAAGGAAGCTATGTTTATCACATGATTCTTTGGTATAAACTGCGCCTTGGAGCCTTCTCCTCTGCTACCCTGTTCAGTCTCCCAGCCAGGCTGAGAGGTGGCTGTTTAGCCATGAGGACACTGAAGCTCTAGCCTTTTTAAACTACATGTATAGAGACATGAAAACTTGGCCAATAATTAATCTCCCAAGTGGTTACAAACTTAGCCCAGTGGCTCAGAGTTAGACATCCCAGATTTAAATCCTGTTCTTCCACTCCAGAGACATATGACCAGTAATGAAACACTTAATCCTTCAAGGCTTTGCTTTTCTTACCTATAAAATGGGGATAATAATGTCTGCCTCAAAGGGCTGTCATAAGAATTAAAATAATGGTACCTAGCCCAGAACCTTGTACATCTGTAAGAACCTCAAGCTTCAAGATGCAAGCTCTGAGGGCAGAGAACATAATATAAAAAGAACCAGATGCTCCTTGGGACAACACAAGTTTTCCCTGGGCAACAAGTGGCCACACTGCTTACCTTTGCATGTATGAAATGCAAAAAAGAAGATAGCAAACTGGCCACCCACCCAGACACACAGCGATTCTAGCAGGGGACTTGGTGTGTGACAACTATGTTAAAAATCATGTTTGCAACTTGATTTTCTTATTACAGAAATGATACAGTTCATTATATAATTATACAGAGGAACAAAAAGAAAATTACAATCACCTCTAATTTCCAGAGATAACATTAGTTACTATTTTGGTATCCTTCCAATTCTTTTTTGTTTGTTGGTGGTTTTTTGTTTGCTTGCTTGCTTTTCCTCTCTGAATTGCAAACAGTACATCATACCCTCCATATTATTTTGCAACTTACTTTTCTCACTTAACACCCTGTGAACAGCTTCCTATAGGTGGCGCTAGTGGTAACGAACCTGTCTGTCAATGCAGGGGACGCTAGAGACACAGGGTGGATCTCTGGTTTGGGAAGATCCCCTAAAGGAGGGCATGATATCCCACTTCAGTATTATTGTCTGGAGAATCCCATGGACAGAAGAGCCTGGCAGACTATACTCCATAGGGTCGCACAGAGTCGGATGCGACAACAGGCATGCACATCATTTTAATGATACATAACCTACTAACTGACATGCTCTAAAAAAGAACAAAAAATTTTTTGGAGGCTTTTGAGTTGTTTGTAATTTTTCCCATCACTAAGAAGTCCTCTTAGAATTTTACAATGCATAAAGCACTTACTCCCATCACTTTAAATCTTCTCATTAACTCGAAAAGAAAACAATGTGATCATAATTCTCTCCACTTGACAGGTGAGAAAACTGAAACTCACAAAGAAAAAAAAATGGCTTGCCCAAGGTCACTCAATAACTGATAAAGCAGCAGCCAGCCTGGGTCTTCTGGATCTCCAGCCTGGCCAAACTCCTGACCCTCCTCCCCACCACTCCTCCCGGCGCAGAGTAATGAATCCTCCAAAAGATATGCATCTTCTGCCTCCTCCTTTCCAGGAGCAGTGGGTTTAGGGGCACCGCTTCACCCAGACCAGAAACCTTGACCCCCTAATCCAAAGGAGCTCCTCAAATACTCTCCAGCCTCTCACCCAGCTTTTTTTTTTTTTTTATTCATTTGTCTGTTCTGAGTCTTAGTTGCAGCATGTGGATCTACTTCCCTGACCACAGATCAAACCCAGGTTCCCTGCACTGGGAGCATGGCGTCTTAGGCACTGGACCACCAGGGAAGTGCTTTACCCAGTTTTATTTTGATCATTGTATTTATCACTAGTCATTATTTTCTTGTTTATTTACTTGTCTTTTATGTAGTTCAGCGATTTTCAATAGGGCAGAGCTAACCCTCAGTGTGTGTGAAACAAGGCATGGGTTGTCTCACACCGTTATAGCATCTGAACTTCAACCAGACATCCGAGTGAGTCAAAAACCACTCAGAATTATCTAAATCTAGACTCAGGCTCCCTCTTACACCCAAAGGCTCGTATGCTTGGTTTAACTGATGCTGACTTTTCCCATGGAAAGCAAGAGATTACTTGCCTTTCTTCAACTTGGAGTCTCCTCAGTTCAGAAAATCATGTCATCAGTGGCATTCATGGTATTTGAGTCACTGTTACTATACATGTATCAGTTTGTATTTGTAGCTGTCATATTCAAAGCAATTCTAAGTATATTTACCAGTATCTTTTTTTAGTCCTTATTTCAAATTGTCAAAGAGAAAATGTCAACACTCAGTTAGACATTATCCCTTTTTTTATTCTTAAATTCAAACATTCATTATAAGTAAGTGAGCTTCATGGTGCTTTCTGGTATATCCTTATGATCAAACATTTAAATATTGAAATACATATTAGTTTGCTTCCCTAGTGGCTCAGATGGTAAAGAATCTGCCTGCACTTCAGGAGACCTAGTTTTGATCCCTGCATTGGGAAGATCCCCTGGAGAAGATTAGAAATGGCAATCCACTCCAGTATTCTTGCCTAGAGAATCCCATGGACAGAGGAGCCTGGCGGGCTACAGTCCATGGGGTCACAAAGAGTTGGACACGACTGAGCGACTACCACTTTCACTTTCACGTTAGTTTGATTAAAATTCCTTTCCTTTTATTTCTCTATTACATTATAGTGAAGTGCTATATTGATTTTTTAAATTATGTGAATAAGTAGAATGTGTTATCTGTGAATTTAATTTCAGAAGGATAAAGGAGTCATTCAAGAGATTTGAGTTCCAAAGAAGTCTTTAGGTCTGATTGTGTTGAGAACCGCTGGTGTGGTCTGTCTCCCCTACTAGAAAATCAGCTGCATGAAGGCAGGACCTGGTCTGACTGAATCCCCACACTGACTCCCGGCATCCAGAAGAGAAGGGTACTCAATAAAGACCAGCTGAATGAACAATGGAAACATTCCAGGCATTATAAAAATTTGGGGTGGGGAAGATATTTATGGGCACAGGTCAGCCTGTGACAAGTTGATTTGGTAACATTTCTGAAATTCTTTTTCCCCAAGAACCAGTCAGGGTAGGAACCCTAATCTGCCTGGATGTTGAGAAGATTCAAAGAGATCATGGATTTGCAGCCTCCTGGCACAGGGAAGGACTGAGTAATTGATTGCTGGTGTTGTTTTTGTTGTTAGATTTCCCAGACAGTAAAACCGTAATTCTCTATTCTCAGCTACCTGGCATCCTTCTCTGTTCAAAATCTGGTAGTTGTTATTAATATATTTTCCTAAGAACCTCCTCTTCCTATTCATTCCCTCCCACCTCCCCCACTGCAGGCCTGCACTACCTTCAATAATTTCGCTCTAATTGGAAATTGGGGCTGTCAGGATGCCCTTCCTCTCCCCTCCCCAGTTCCCACCTTGCTCACAGATGCAAAGGTCCCCGTGGCTCCAAGCAAAAGCCATAGACCAGGAGGACGAGGAGAGAGGCAGACTCCCCGTGGGCGCCATGGCGGGACAGACCCGGCGCCCCAGACTTCAGCTGCCATGCCGGGCCTGGACCTGCTCCCTCTGCCGACTCTCGGTGATGAAATGCCGCCGCCCCCCGGGAGCCGTCTCCAGCCTTCCACAGTGGCTCGGCGGCAGGTTTATCACACTCGCTGAGAGAAGACATAATCAATTCCCCAGCTGGCACTTTGCGCTGAATACCCACTTTTTCAGCTTGATAGCAGGACTAAATTAGTTATTTAGCAACTAGGCCCTAATTTAGAGCAAGCGAGAGCCTTGACAAGGATCATTGTTCAAGGCCATCCCCCCTTTCCCTTCAGATAGGAGGCCCACAAATCCCCAGAAGGTGATAAATAGACAATTAGAAAATAGATATATTTGGTTAGATCTACAAGGCTCCCCGGTGCTGTCAGGCTCACAATGAAGGGGGCCGGGGTAAATTGGTGGCCAATGAACGCCAGCTGCACGGCCATCCGTCCTGCAGACACTCAGCCATATGTGGCCATTTACAGGCCGTCCTGAAGAATAGATCGGACCAATAAGACCAGAGGGAACTAAAAATACTTGACAAAGTTGGCTGCTCTTCATTTAACAAGAATAAAATATCTAATGGGGTGTAATGGAGGCCATCAATCACCTACTGCCAGACCCTGCTGTAATACCACACTTTTAACTATTAATGCTACTTTTTTTTTTTTCCTCTAATAAGTGGGACAGGCACAACCACTTTGTATACAGGGTGGATGTTTGGGGAGTGGAGATGAATGGAAGATGCTGGAGAGCTGTGGCAGAGGATGAATTTCGGCTGAAAAACAGAAAGAATGGTGGGACTGGAAAGTGGTGCAGCCATTGTTGAAAACAGTAGGGTGGTTCCTCGGAAACTTAAACGTAGAATTACCACATGATCCAGCAATTCCACTCCTAGGTTTATACCCAAAAGAAGTGAAAGCAGGGACTCTAACATCTACTTGCACACCAATGCTCACAGCACCATATTTGCAATAGCCCAAAGGTGAAAGCAACCAAGGGTCCAACGAGGGATGGATGGATAAATAAAATGTAGTGTATACACACAATGGAATATTATTCAGCCTTAAAAAGGATGGAAATCCTAACACCTACTCCAACTTGGATAAACCTTGAAGACATTATGATAAATGAAGAAAACAAGACATGAAAGGGCAAATACTGTATGATTTCTTTTATATCAAGTACCTAGAATAAGCAAATTTGCAGAGATAGAAGGCAAACTGGTGGCTGCCAGGGGCCAGAGAGAGCAGGGAATGGGTAGTTGTTGATTAATGTACAGAGCTTCAGTGAGCTATGACCAAAAAGCTTATGAACTGGATAGAGGTGATCATTGTATTAATACAACATTGAATGTACTTAATGTCATGAATTTTACACCAAAATGGTTAAAATAATAAATTTTATGTGATATATATTTTACCACAATTTTTTCTAATTTCAAATAGGAAAGGCAGAGCAGGAGAAACATTCTAATTTGCTTTAAGAACAGAAAAATCTTGTGAATTCAATTAACCTAGGAGTATCTTTTAAAGTCACCCTAAAAGATTGGTCTTCTCTTGGCAAATCGTGTTTTCTTGTTGGGCGGGGGGTCTCAGTATCCTTGTCAACAGATAATAGATAACAACCCTTGACCCCTCTACTTCCCAGAGCTATGGTGACATCCAAATGAGATAAATGAGACATGAGCATTCTTTGTAAACTGTTAAGTGCTGTTGTCTAATTTGTCACCAGTACAGCTAAGAAACACTTCAGGAAACCTACTAAGGGTACTTCATCCACATGGACTGATCCATCAGTCTGAAAAATCCCATGGATGAGAAAGTCAGATCCCCACAGATGGAGACCAAACCCTGTCCTCAACCCACCATCCACTTGGGGAGGCTCCCCCTTGCCCACTGCTGGTTTCATGCATTATTCAGTCACCAGAGTCACCCTACGGTGGCCCTGATGGTGTCCTTCACAAAGTCTGAGAGTGTCTCCAGGCAGGGCAGACAAGTAACAAAAAGCAGAATGACTTTGAACACACCTGCAGAGAGCAGACGAGCCAGGTGCTGTGGCAGCGTGGGGCTGAGTGCTCTTTGCAGGGAAGCAGGAGAGGTCTGGGCATTAGAGGGGATGGTGACGGCTGCAGAACGACGGCCATCAGGTATCATGGAGACGCTTGTGGTTTGGGGTTTCCGTTCTCTTTTTGCCACCTTCTATCACCAGAATGCATATTTTGGTTTTATTGAAAAGATTCCTTCTATGTCACTTTTAAAGCACCTTTATACCTTTTAACTCATCTGATCCTTGAAACCACTGTGTGCATAAATAGATTGAATATTTCTTTCTCCTGAATCTGAGCATGCTCTGCTTGTGTCCTAGTTCACCAAGTCTGAATTCAACTCAATCCCTCTGCTCACTGTTTTATATACACTCATGAACCCAGAAGCCCTATATCCCCTTTCTTTTTACATCTGACCCATGTTCAATAATTATTAATAATTCATTTAGCAAATTATACTATTAATGTTTAGGATTCACAAGAAGCAGAAAATCAACTCAAATGAACTTAAACAAGGAAGAGGAAGTTAGTGTAAGGATTAAAGAGATTCTCATGAAGCCTAGGAATAGGAATGTGCCTAGGATCCAGGAAAAAAACCCAGAAGCTCAGTCTTGGTCATCATGCTTTTCATCTCCCTTCTCTGGTTGGTTATCTATGATTTTCTCTCTCTCTCAATTTCCATAGCAGTTTTCTATAATTCTCAGGTTCAAAGAGAAGGAAATATGGTTACCAACAGTTCCTGACCTTCACCTTTTCTGTGTTTAACCACTAGAAGGAAGAAATCTGGCCCTTCTTCCATCCCAAAGTGTAAAAGCCCCAGGAGGAGGCTTACTGGCTTAGGCACCCGCTCCTGGACCAACTGTCAGCAGGAACTACTATATGAATAGAATAAGGGGCAGGGAGCAATCCTAGAAGAAAAGGCTGGGGGATTAGTGCTAGGAAACAAAACACAAGGTTTCCATTACCAAGACTTCTATAGTCCACCATGTGGGAAGCATTCATTCATCCAAAAATAAGTCCTAAGTGTCTGATATGTGCTAGCCACTGTGGTAGGCACTGGAGACAGAGCACTGAACAAGAAACTACCCCTGTTCTCAGGGAGCTTACAGGCTATTTGGTAAGGTTGATCATACATAATCATACCTGATAATTTATTGCAACTAGGGGGTATAAAGGAAGAGGACAGGATATATTCATATAGGACATATACCAAAGTAGATTAGGAAATATAGATAGATAAAATTTTATATATGTATATATCTATACGTGTGTGTGTATGTATGTATGTGTATATATATATATATATATATATATATATATATATATATCTTCCAACCTAGTTTGATGGATGAGACATCTTCCCTGAGGAAGTGAGACTGAAGCTATGAAGGATGAATGGCAGTTGTCTGGACAGACTACTAAGTACTCTGGGAAATTTAAAGATGAAGATCCTATCTTCAAGAAACTTCAGTCTAGCAGGGGAATGTTTCCTGAAAAGCCCCACAGAATACTGGTTGCATATTAACAACTGTCTGATTTAAAAGAAAAGGTTCTATGGTCAAATATATTTTGGAAATGCTGGGTTGGACAGTTAAACTGTTGTCTTTAGTGCAGAACTTGTTAGAGATTTTTATATGCCAAGGTACCCTGAGAATCTCCAAAGAGATTCTCTTTCCCAATTAAGACAAACCTTTATGAGTAACATCTTCAAATTCAAGCAAAAGTGCTCTTTCAGAAAACTCTGTCAATTTATGGAGGGTAAGAGACCTGCCCAAGGACACACAGCTCATTAATGGTAGAATTGGATTCTACTGACCTTCCCACTGGGCCTTCCTCTCCCCTATCTTCCTTGCATGATAGAGGCTGCAAATGCAAGATAACCACTTCCTCAGCCTTCTTTTTAGCTGTGGATGGCCACATAACCCATTTAAGCTAATAAGATGATAGAAGAATTCTGCTTGAAGGCTTGTGAGAAAGATTTTGCTCCTGATGTAAGAGAAACTTAACAGGATGAGTCCTCTCACGGGCTTCCCTTCCTAATCTTGTATTCTGTTGGTAGAAGACATGGACCTCTGAGCTGCTGCAGCCCTCTTGTGTTGTTGAGGGGAGCTATCACCAATGCCATGAGAGCAGAAAAGTGTAAAGCAGGTGGGAATAGCCATGGCCCTTGATCACAATAAGTTGCTATGACCATCCACCACTCCACTTCTTGCCATGAATACCTACTTTAATGGGGGAGAATGTTATGTTACTTGCTGCCAAAAAAAAAAAATTCTTATCAATTTAATTCTCATCCCTGCTCATCCAACTTGGACTTTTAAAATATACAATGTCTCGTTGTCTAACATTATTCTGATAGAATGCCTCTTCAAATAAAAATACCCAAATTTCATAAAACATTCATATCTTTCAATATATTTCAGTCAGTATTCATAAAGGAAAAAATTTAATTAAAAATTAATCACAAAAATTCATCATGACATTATTAACAAAAGGATAAATGAGAAGTCTCCAGTTGTTTTTTTTTTTTAATATAATTGGTAGATCATCAGAATGCCATACAAAATTTTAAAAAGAAGATCAGGAGACAACAAAAAGGAGGTGTGTCTCAGATGGAGTGGCCCTAATAGACGCCTTGTCCCTCTGCACAACCATATCATATAATGTTGTAAGCATTTTTACATCCTAATATAATCATTTGTAACTTAAATTTAAACAGGCAGTTGACTGTGTTTTACTTATGTTTTAGTAAAATTTGGTTGAGAGGTTTGGGTTGCATATGACACACTGAATTTTTTTCCCACTGAAAATGATGGAAAATTAAATCCCAGTTGGTGTTTGTGTGTAAAATGTCTGATTTTCGGGAATGAATTCCTGAAAGCACAGATGTGGTAAGAAAACTGAATTTGAATTGCTTTATAAATGATTTCACTGAATTACAAATCAATACCCCTCTTGTATTAAAAATCAATATGATAATTGGTTGTATTAAGTGTTTCTGCATCTTCTGCCGAACAGTGATTACTCATTTGTTCTCCTTAAGTTTCTGCACCAGAGAGCCCCAGGCCTAGCTGTGCCTTAGATACACCTGGGGATCTTCTAAAAAATATAGGTGCACGTGTCCCACCCCAGTTGGATTAAACAGAATCTCTAGAGGCAGGGTTCATGCATCAGTATTTTTTTTAACATCCCGGATCATTATTAAGTATACTCAGTTTGAGAACCACTGCTCTAAATAACAAATTCTTCCAAGAACTTAGGAATAGGAAAACACTGATATAACAAGACTTATAAAACCTACTAGGGTCCTTTTTGTCTTGGCTACCAGGAAGCTCAAACAAATAGTAACTCTCTTGTCCCTGTTCTTACTTCAGTTAATTCTCTCCTTCCTTCAGATGTTCAGAGGCTGATTCTTTTAAGTCACTTGTATTACAATAAAATCCAAAATCTTCTGTGCTGTATCATCAGAACCCACCCACTGTAACCAATCATTCTAGCATATGACCACACAGGAACACACACACATAGCAGGGCTTAGCCTACTCCAGGAAGCCACACCTCTTGCTTTTGACTTAATCTTTTTTCCCTCTTTAGAAGTTAGATTGCCTTAAACATGTTCTACAGTGGTTAAAACCTTGACTAATCCAATTTTCTATGAATCAGTTATCAAATATTAATATCAACCTACTTTCTGTGGCTTAAAAAATATTTTACTTTGGGAACAAAATATATGGCCTCATTTATGCCTGAGTTCATCAACCAGTTAAAATTTTTTGTGTTGTTCTTTTCATCAGCTCTGACAAAATGATATGGAATTAGACACCCTGTGAACTGTTTCTTTGCTCTAATGTGTGAGCTGCGCTTCACTAGAGGGAATAAAATAATCCACTGTCATTTCTGTTTTTATCATATTCATTTTTTTGGCATAGAATTTATTCACTCTTCACTATATAGTTATTTATGTGCTACAATCTCGCATTTTTGCATTCCCCAGAGAATGCACCATTAAAACTCTTAATGTGACACCTCATATTTTTAGTAGACTAGAAAATAGTTACAATTTTAATTTAAATTGAAATGACTATGTAATAGCTGGACAAATCAGTTTGAGATCCCCAGAGCTCTTAATTGTAATTCTCCATTGTTTTCTATGCATAAATTTCTTTTCCAAAGTGTTCATTTTGAAATACTCACTCATTTTTTTTCAGCTGTTCCATGCTCATTCCAAACTCACTTATTTAATAATTTTCTATGGTTAACAACTTCACGATTAAACTTTAATGTTAAATATAAATGGTTGAAATAATAAGCTTATTAGAGTGTTTAGAAAAGAGAGAGGATTGGACATTTAAGGATTGATGAATTGAAGTACAAAGTGTAAGAATAGGAGAGAAATTCAGTCTGGCCAAGAACAAAGCAGAGACAGATTTTTTGCGGGGGGGTGTATGTATACATATATACATCATACCAAATATATATGCTGCTGCTGCTAAATCACTTCAGTCGTGTCTGACTCTTAGCGACCCCATGGACTGCAGCCCATCAGGGTCCTCCATCCATGGGATTTTCCAGGCAAGAGTACTGGAGTGGGGTGCCATTGCCTTCTCCGACAAATATATATACATCTCATATATATATATGACTCTTGAGACCCAATGGACTATAGCCTGCAGGCTCCTCCGTCCATGGGATTCTCCAGGCAAGAATACTGGAGTGGGTTGCCATTCCCTTCTCTAGAGGATCTTCTTGACCCAGGGATTGAACCTGGGTCTCTTGCATTGCAGGCAGATTCTTTACCATCCTAGCCACTAGGGAAGGGTATATATATATATATATATATATATATATGATATGAATGTCCAAGTCTGCTCCAAGGATTGGACAGAGGAGTCTTCTCTGATGGAATTCAGAGCTAGAAGCAGCTATGAGAGTATATAGCCTAACCTACTCATTTTGCATAAGAGGAACACAAAGTTGCAAAAAGAGAATGATTTTTTTTTTTCAAAATCAAATGATGTCTTAGCAAGACCAGGGTAAGAGAAGAATCAGAAGTGAACTAAAAAAGAGGGTAAGAATTCTACTAAAGGCAGTCAGATAACCTCTTTTCTAGAATCCCCACATCCACCAACACAAAAGTCAGAGCAGTAAAGGATATCACAGCCTCCCACTTGCTGTGCTGAGGATATTTCACAGCATCTGATTCTCAGTTTAAAAACACAAACAAAAGACACCACCTGTGCTCCTGTCAGATCAGATTTTATTTTCACTTGGTCTGGCAATGTTAAGAAGGTAAAAATGTCTCCAACAGAAAACCGGTGTAATGCCTCTCAAATAAGCCTTGAAAGGTCTGCTCAGCTGTTCTGAACATTATTGGAAGTAAGAACATCTATACTTGTCCCTCCATGCGTGCATCTGTGCTTAGCTGTTTCAGTCGTGTCCGACTCTTTGCAACCCCATGGGCTGTACGTTGCCCACCAGGCTCCTCTGTCCACAGGATTCTCCAGGCAAGAATACTAGAGTGGGTTACCATGCCCTCCTCCAGGAGATCTTCCCCACTCAGGAATCAAAGCTGTGTTTCCTGCATCTCCTATATTGCAGGCAGATTTTTTGCCACTGAGCCACCAGAGAAGCCCTTGCCCCTCCATGCCACACCCCAAAGCCCTAGAATACACACAGAGGACCTAATGAAGGTTGATTGCTAAGTTGTCCCTCTATTTAGTGAAGAAAATTTAAACAACCTAGACAAGAGCCTTAGATAAATTCTGACAGATATGGAATCTAACACTGACCCTGCTACTAATTGGCCATGTGACTTTGGTCAAGTTTATTGACCACACTGGGCCTCAATTTACTTATATAAAATGAGAAGACAAGTCTAAAGGCCTATCCGTTCAACTCTGATATTCTATGGTTCCAATTCTATCCCTTAATTTCATCTTCATGGTCTTTCTGTGTTTAGTCACTCAGTCATGTCTAACTCTCTGTGACTCCGTGGCCTGTAACCCGTCAGGCTCCTATGTCCCTGGAATTTTCCAGGAAAGAATACTGGAGAAGGTTGCCATTTCCTACCTACTCCAGGGGATCTTCCCAACCCAGGGGTCAAACCCAAGTCTCCTGCATCTCCTGCATTGGCAGGCACATTCTTTACCAGTAGCACAACCTGGGAAGCCCTCATGGTCTTCACTTGACATTTATTGAGTGTGTTCTATAGGCTAGACTCTCATTTGACACTGGGAATATCAAAGTGAAAAAGACACCATCTCCATTCTCCAGAGTCTCAGTCTACTGGAATGAGATGAACAATAATGTGTAAATTAATATTATCTAATAATTAATGTTATTAAATATTATTAATATGCTGGGGCAACAGATTTAAACTGAGACTATCCCAGGCAACTTGGGATGTATGGTTACTCTAAAGACGGGGATTATAGGAGAAAATAGAGTTTGTGGAGATAATAAGTTTAGGTCTAGAAATGTTTCCTTTTAAGTGCCTATGGGACATCCAAATGGAGGACAATGGAAAGTTGGACACAGAGGCTGGGAGCTGAGGAAAGAGGACTGGGCCAGAGATTTAGATGTGGGAAGCATCATGAGCCACAGGACAGATGAGAACATCTAGAAACGTGTGAAAAGCAGAAAGAGAAATGGCCAAGCCAGAAGCCTAGAACTAACATCTAACATCTAAGGGACAGACAGAGGAAGAGGCTGGAAAGAAGATTGAGGAGTGGTAGGAAAACCAGAAGAGAATATAATCAAAAGCAGGAGGGGGTTCCAGATGGAGGAAGTGGTCAACAGCGTCAGGGAGCAGGAATAAGGTAGTCATTGAATTCAGCAGTGGTGTTCAGTGGTGGTGTGCTTGGGGACTCTACCTCTGGGCAGTTTCCTCCATAGCCACACTCTAATATCCCCTTCTGACCATAGCATTTCTCTTTAAACTCATCCCATCTGCTTGGAGTCTATTTGTGGGTATGAAAAAATGGAGATGATATCCGAAGACTGTAGAATACTATTACTTAAAAGATAGAATTGCATCAAGAATTGCTATTTGTAAAGCACTTTGCAAACCAGAAATATCATACTGAAATTCTCTTTTTCTCCTACCCAACATCCTTTCTGCCTCCAAGATTCACTACTTGTCCTCATCTTCATCCTCCTTCCCTTGTGCCTTCAATCTTCATCTTCATAGGTCTTACCTGTCTAGGCTCCATCCAATTGTTGCCATCAAATCCATGAGCATGTGGTCTGGATTTCTTGCCTCTACTTCTCATCAGTGTTCCTGTGGCCCTGAGGTCAAGCTTCTGCCCCACCACACTCTTGAAGCTGCCCCTGGTTCCTCCTTGACAAATCTAACACCCTCTTTTCATTCCTTAGCATCCTTGTCCTCTCTGTAGCATCAGGCACCACTGTTTATCCCTCTTTCAAAGGTCTTCTCTCTTGACTTGAATGGCTTATTGTTTCTTCTCCCATAGAGAAGTAGTGACAGTGGCTAGATCCAGCTGCAGTTTGCCTGGGGTGAGACAGTATCACCCTGAGGCCTGGGGATATGCTGGGCCATTGAAAGAGCCATTTCTTCCTTCCTAAAGCCAGATCCTAGACTTGAACTCTCTACCAAGAAAGCCCTGGGGCTCCCATTCTGCAACATAAAAATCAGATCCTAGATTCTCCTGTCAAGAACCACATAGAATTATTGCTTCTCAGGGTTACAAGGGATTCTCAAATGATTTAGTTCAAAAGTCACCAAATGTTTATGAGCCTTCCTCCACAGTCCCAGCTGAGGGCTCAGTGGGTAAAGAAGCTGCCTGCAATGCAGGAGATGCTGGAGAGATATGGGTTCGATTCCTGGGTTGGGAAGATCCCCTGGAGGAGGGCACAACCCACTCCAGTATTCTTGCCTGCAAAGAGTCAGACACGACTGAAGCAACTGAGCACAGCACATCGTTCCAGCTGAGGGACTGTCTTGTTTCTCCTGGAGCACTCCAGGGATAGGGAACTGGCCATTTCTAGGCAAGCATCTTTCCTTCCCAAATAGTGAAGGAGAAAGGCCTCCCTCATAGCAAACCTATAAGGATTCCCCTGTAGTTCAGTTGGTAAGGAATCTGCCTGCAATGCAGAAGACCCAGGTTCGATTCCTGGATCAGGAAGATACCCCTGGAGAAGGAAATGGCAACACTCTAGTATTCTTGCCTGGGAAATCCCATGGATGGAGAAGCCTGTTGGTCTACAGTCCATGGGGTTGCAAAGAGTCAGACATGCCTGAGCAACTAAGCACAAACCTGTGCATTTGGTAGTATTCTTCTTTATACCCAATGGGTCCATCCATAAAAGTTCAAATCTCTCTTCCATAAATCTTCAGATTTCTGAAGATACCTGTTACATCTCATTCCTGTCTCCATGAAGCCTGGCCATTCCTTCCCCCATTCCTCACATCACATAGCTTCAATTCCCCTCATGACCCTGACCCACTTATCTGAAAGTAACCATTTCCAATAGTAAAGTGTGCATGTGTGTGTGTGTGTAAGTGAATAAAAGGAATTTTTTTTAGTTTTCCTTTAAGTAGTTCATTTTTGCAAACATCAGGGAACAATTTCCGAGAGGCAGCATGACATATGATGACATAGGAACAAGGTTACCCAGAGCCCAGCACATCAGACAGTCTGGAAAACCCTTAAGTGAAGAACGCTTGTCTCCATGAAACCTTGATAATTTAAAAGGGACAATGACTATCTGAAGCAGTCAAGGTCTCCATTAAATTCTGCAAAGCTAGACGACTGGAAGGGGGGGCTTCTCACGCAAGGGGACCCTTTGGTCTTTAGCGACATCATTATCTGTGGGTTATTACCATTACTACAAATACTAATACACTTTTATTAAGCACTGGCAATGACCCAGGGCAAGTGAGTTTAAGTTCATATTATATCCATTTTCATTATCGAGAGAAAAGAGGAGAATGAACAAAGGACTGTAATGTGAAATTCTAAAGTAGGAAAAATGAAAAAAGTTTAATTAAAAAAAAAACCCACAGAGTAAAGAGAAAGGCGCCAACTGTTCGTGGTCAGGAGTCATGATGGATGGTGGATCTTGTCACCCTGGACTTGTCCCCTATGATTTCTTTCCATCTCTCTCTCTAAAAAGAGCCTCCTCTCAGCTAAGGGCATGGCAGGGACAGGGCAAGGGTGGGGAGAAGGCAGTAGACTTACCTCAAGGGTCCCTGAAATTCTACAAATCAGTGTTTCCTGATTCTAATGTCTAGCCCAAAACAGAATCAAATTTAACATTTAAAATACAGTAAAACATAAAAATAAAATGAAAAGATTAAATCCTGAGGGACACTCCCTTGCCTTTTTTTTTGCACCCTTGACTCAAAGAATTCCACTCTCAGCTCTGAATATTCCACTCTCACCCTGGCCTTCTAAATGATTTACGTTTCTTAGGAAACATATCAGAAATTTCCCACTGGACTTCCCTGGAGGTCCAGTGATTAAGACTCCAGGCTTCCACTGCAGGGGGTTCCCTGGTCAGGGAACTAAGATCCCAAATGCTGTGTGACACAGCCCAAAAAAAAGGAAATTTCCCATTAACCACCAAACTTTTCTCAGTCTCCTATGGAATTACACCTTTCTGCTCTATAACTCTGTGTTTGGTAATTCAAAATATTTTTCTGTGGAAGATATTTCTCTCCATCAAGCAAATGCCTGAGGCTTTTTAGAGTGTATAAGCCAGAATGGGAATTCAGAAAAATAAGCAGATCAGCAGAATGGACATCTAAATACAGAGTCAGCATGTTGTCCGGGTCGGAGCATCCTTATGTTTACGTCACATGTTGAGGTTTTTGTAGCCACTCTGTCAGAGCTATTTTTCTTGGCTAAATTTTAATCCATCATTTCAAATTACACATCAAACCTTGGTGTCAGCTAAGAGGGACTCTGAAAGAGGTCTGTACATCTTTGTAGTCTGTGTTTCCATGTACATGTCATGTTTATAGAACCAAACCTGGAGACAGCCAGTGACTTACCCAAGGTCACACCACTGGGCCAGGTCTGCTGAGTTCTCCCACTGCCTGAGTCCTGGCATCCAGTGCTCTTCCTGCTAAAGTGCACAGTCTCATAGACAGTGGTACAAATGCCACAGCTGGGCTCAGAGAAGTCTTCACAATGCCTCAGATTTTGAATAAGAGGTCATAGCCAGGCCCTTCCATAAGAGGAACAGGTGCCTCCTGTAACACTGACTTAGATGAGGACTGGGCAGGAAGGAGATACCAAAAAGCCATTGTGAACTTCTATGCATCTGGGTGCTGCCCAGTGTAGTTTTCACTGAGACCCTTAGCACCTTGATGGCAGGATAATACATGTATTCTTTCCCACATCCCACCTAGTACCAAGTTCAAATTCAATAAATGTTGACTGAGTAGCTGAACCAAATGAAGTTAAAAGTGAGTCAATATAGGGGGACACATGTACACCACTGGCAGATTCATGCTGATGTATGACAAAAACCATCACAATATTGTAAAGCAATTATCCTCCAATTAAAATAAATTAATTCAGTTCAGTTCAGTTCAGTTGCTCAGTCATGTCTGTTGACTCAATGGACTGCAGCAAGCCAGGCCACCCTGTCCATCACCAACTCCCGGAGTTTACCCAAACTCATGTTCATTGAGTCAGTGATGCCATCCAACCATCTCATCCTGTCGTCCCCTTCTCCTCCTGCTCTCAATCTTTCCCAGCATCAGGGTCTTTTCAAATGAGTCAGCTCTTCGCATCAGGTGGCCAAAGTATTGGAGTTTCAGCTTCACCATCAGTCCTTCCAATGAACACCCAGGGCAGATCAAAAATTTCTTAAAGTGAGTCAATAATGAATATTCAACAAATGGCATGAGGTTAACTGGCTAATCATTTGGGGGTGTTAAATTTGGTAGAGGAAGGACTAGGGCTGGGCGTGTGTATCAGATCTGTTTTGGCAAGGCCACTCCACAGATTCCAGTGAGGAGGACATCGTGAAGCTTGTCTGTGGACCTTTTCGGGGGACCCTGTGCTGAGTTGTACACATAGTTTAACAATTCTTGCAATCCCTCTTCATGGAGGGCATTATTTCTTCCGTTTTACAATTGAGTACCAGAATCTCTTAGAGGCCAAGCAATCGCTCAGTCTCCCAGCTAGGCCATTAACAGAGCTTTTATAATAATGGCCACTTTAAACATCTTAAATATTTTAAAATTGCCAACAACTCTAATGCTTCCACTTAATGACACATCCTTATCAATGTGGGTGTTACTGTTGTCGTTAGCACTTCCCCACTTTCTGGCAGTAAGAGATGATCCAGACTCATCTTCCATATTTCCAGCCCCAGTCCTAGAATCAGCCAGTTCTCCAAGGAGCCCTGGTTCCTTTTATTAGAGAATAATATTAGGAGCTAAGATCTGAGCCTTAAGTCTGCTTGCTGCTACCAGGTGTCTTTGAAACTTTCTCAGCTGAAAGAAGAAATATACATACAAATATGAACTTGTGTATTTATATATAGGTTTATATATTTCTATATGTAACCATCTGTATCTATATTAAGGTAAACACTGCATAGATCATTCTAGTTTCCTTCCCTTGTTTATCTGTAAATTCTTACTCCAATGGTGAGTAATCTGGCTTCCACCACCCAAAATCCATTTACTTCAGTTCCAATATCAGAAGTATCAGAATATCACAAGTATCGAAAGTGTTAACCTGTGTTCCCATGAGAAACAACTTTATCATTGAGAGTAGAGTGCTTATGTGTGGTTCCTTTTGCACTGAATCTTACACACTTCCCTCATTTCCAAAGTTACTTAGGTCAGCACCTTTTCCTCCACTCCCTTTAAAGAGGTTGTTTCACACATCTGTAATACAGTTAGACCCTCTTGTCACAGTGTACTTTTCTTCCTGGGTTATCTCACCTTCTAAACGATTTTTTAAAAATTCATATTACAGTCATGCTATAGAATGAAGGCTTGTGTCTGTCCCTTACTCCCCAATTCATATGTTGAAACCTAATCCCCAATGCGATGCTATGTGGGGGTGGGACCTTTAGAAGGTGATTATGTCATGAGGATGGGGCCCTTGTGAATGGAATTAATGCCTTTACAAAAGTCCCCAGAGAACTCACTCACTCCTTCCTTCATGTGAGGTCACGAGAAGACATTCATCTCTGAACTAGGAAGCAAGCATCTACCAGCACCTTGATCTTGGACTTTCCAGCCTCCAGAACTGTGAGAAATAAATGTTTAAGCCAGCCAGTCTATGGTTCATGGCTACAGCAGCCTGAATAAATTTCAACAAATATTTACTCACTGTGCTGAAAGTTCGATAGATTTTGACAAATGCATATTATGTACCCACCATTAAAGTATCATACAGTAGCTTTACCACCCTAAAAACTCCCTGTGCTTCGCCTATTTGACACTCCTTCCCATCACATTGATCTTTTTAATGTCTCCAGTTTAGCCTTTTCCAGAACAACTGCAACCACATAGTAGATAGTCTCTTCAGATTGATTTCTCTCACATAGCAATCTATGTTTAATGTTCTTCCATGTCTTTTCATGGCTTGATAGCTCATTTCTTTTTATTGCTGAATAATTTTCCACTGTATGGGTGTACCACAGTTTGTTTATCCAGTCAAATATTCAAGGACATTTTTGTGGCTTCCAATTTTGGAAGCCACAAGTTATTATAAACATTTATATAATAAAGTTATTATAAACATTCACATGCAGATCTTTTTGTGAACCTAAGTTTTCAAATCAATTGGGTAAAGACTTAAGAGCACAATTACTGGGTTATATAATGAGATTATGTTTAGCTTTGTAAGAAACTATCAAAATGTCTTCCTGAGTGCATGTACCATTTTGCATTTCTACCAGCATTGAATAAGAGTTACTGTGGCTCCACATCTTTGTCAGTATTTGAAATTATCAGTTTCTGGACTTCAGCCATGCCAATAGTATCTCACTTTAATTAGAAATTCCCCAGTGACAAATGATGTTAAGCACCTTGTCATATATTTATTAGCCATTTGTTTATCTTTGATGAAGCATCTATTCAGATATTTCATTCATTTTTAAGTTATTTTTTTATGGTTGACTTATAAGGATTCTTTTATTTTTTGGGTACAAGTCTTCTACCAGAAAAGTGTTTAGCAAATGTTTTCTCCCATTCTGTAGGTCATCCTTTCATTTTGTTGATGGTGTCCCTTGAAGGAAGATTTTAATTTTGACAAAGTATCAACTTTTTCTCTTGTTGTTTGTGTATTTCATGTCATATCTAAGTAACCATTGCCTAATCCAAGATTGAAAGCAAAAGGAGAAGGGGTCAGCAGAGGATGAGATAGTTAGATATTAATAGCATCCCCAGCTCAAAGGACATGAATTGGAACAAACTCTGGGAGATGGTGGAAGACAGAGGAGCCTGACACGCTATAGTCCATGGGGTCACAAAGAGGACACAACAGAACAACTGAACAGCAACAAAACAAATCCAAGGTCATATTTAATCCTGTATTTTTAAAGCATTTTTATCATTTTAGCTTTCACATTTAAGTCACTGATACACTTTATTTCTTATAGTGTGAGGTAGGAGTCCAACTTCATCTTTACATGTGGATATCAAGTTATCTGAGCACCATTTGTTGAAAATGCTGTCCTTTCCTCATCAAATTGTCTTGACTTCTTTGTCAAAAATCAGTTGACCATTGTGATAGGCAGAATGCCCTCCAATCAAAGACATTGCAATCTAATTTCTAGAATATATGAAGATGATATATTACATGTCAAAGGAGAATAAAGCTTCCAGATAAAGTTGCCAAACAGCTGGCCCTATAATGGGAAAATAATACTGCATTGTCTGGGTAGGCCCAATGCAATCATCTTTGTTTGAAGATGGAGGATGATGGCCACAAACTGAGAATTGCAAGCAGCCTCTAGAAACTGGAAAGGGAAAGGAAGTGGATCCTACTTTTAAGAAAGGCTTTTAAATATATAATTCTACAGGCCTGTGTTACACAATAGTCATAATTATAAAAATAAGCTCTTTAAAAATGCATGGAATCACTGTGGAATCCAGAAGCTGAAAGTCATTCAATTCTTATTCCCTTAGTAGACTGTATTCTCCTTACTCGGGAAGACTTTGAACTTGTTACTTTTACTAAAGAGAATCACGTAACACACTCAACTGTAATACTTATTACACTGTAATGAAGTCTGAAATAGTGATGTTTTCCTATGTCTTAACCATTTTGGGTAAAATTGCTGCTATAAGAAAGCAATATTTTAATACATAGCCTATATATGCTTTATATTATATTTATATTTATAATATAATCATGCTTTCCTACATGGCACAATTTCAGGAGAGAGGTATTACCTCTATACTTTGGAGCCTGTCATGCCTGGTTCAAATCCAACACACTTTTAAGCTTTATACAACCTGAAGAGAGTTGTTAATTTGCCTTTCTGAGACTCAGTGTTCCCCTCTGTGAAAAGGGATACCACCTCCGTTGCAGAGTTAGTGTAAAGCTAAATGAGTTAATGTGTGTAATACATGTTACGATGATTTGAAAACACTGATCTAAATCAGGGGTCAGCAAACTTTTTCTGTAAATACTTTATGATAGTGAATACTTTCTGTTTTCTTGGTCAGACATTATAAAAACCAATCAACCCTGCCACTGAGAAACAAAATAGACAATATGAGCTATTTTATATTGGCCATGATGCCATAAAACTTTGCCAAAAAAGACTGCAGGGTGGCCCACAAGCCTGTTTGCTGACCCCTGATACAAATCATCCAGCATAGTATCTGGCACACAGTGGGCACTCAATACCCAACAGCCGTATAATCTTCACTTTGTTTCTCCCTATCACAGTCAACAGACACAATCTTTTATTGCTCCTGAGATTCAGTCACCATTCTATCATTTCTAACTTCCAAAATATTCAAAACTACCTATAATGATGCTGCAAAAGCTTCTGGGGGGTCTCTCTCTGCTGCCAACATCCAAACAACTGATTATCTTCCATGATGTTACTGGACTGCAGATGCTAAGGTAGACAGGAACTTCAGGACTGTTGGTTCAGCTCATACTTAAATCCCTTCTATGACCCATCTCACAAATAGCTGTCCAACATGTCTGAATACTTCCAATGAAAGGGCAATAGTCTAAGTGTCTTTTCTCTTGTCTAGTAGCTTGGAGTTTTTCTGAAAGCTCTTTATTGTGAGTTTAAGTTCAATATGGTTCAGGGACTTCCCTGGTGGTCCAGTGGTGAAGACTCCACACTTCCACCGCACAGAGAATGGGTTCAAGCTTTGGTCCAGGAACTAAGATCCCACATGCCACGCAGTGTGGCCAAAAAAAGGAGTTCAATGCAGTTAAACTTGATTAACATATATTGAGTCCTTACTATATTCCAGAGACTACTACATGCTGGAGACACAAAGATGAATAAAATATAACCTCTACCTCCAATTCTTCACTGGACTTTCTTAGCCTGTTATTCTCACTAAAACAAGACACATATCCTCTCCCCTTCTGAGTCCTCCAGTTTTCAAACTCCCAATTCCTTCAACAACCCTTTACAAATTCCCTCATCCTCCTTTACATTGCCTTCCTCTGGACATAAAATCACACAGGCCTTACAAGAAGCCCAGCTATGGCTGGCCGATGGAGAACAAAGCCAACCTACAACTATGTAGACTTGGTTTAGTGTCAACAATCTAAACCGTATTTGCCTCTTGAGAACTAACCCAGCCTCATTTACTTAACTACACCTATATCCCTTTAATTCTCCAAATGGTTCTATAGAATTAGAGCTAAGTGACAGATTTTTAGATGACATGGCAACTATTAACATTTTTTCTTAAAGAAAAGGAAGATTTTAGCCTAAATAGCAATCAGGGAACCTATTTTAACTTGATCCAGTCTGATGGGTAGCAGAACTAATAATAGCATTTCTAGACTAAATTGATCCCCAAAAAAAGATTTTTAATTTAAAAAAAATTTTAAAGGTAAATATACTAAAAACTCCAATTTAAGGATTGCAATTGTTAGACCAGATGTTTAAAAAAGAAAAGAAAATATAAAATATTATTTCTTATATTAAGGTTAAGCAGTGTTTTTAAAATGTGTTTATGTGATGGATCCTAAAGCAAAATGTGCTTCTTACTATGGTTCATGGTCAGAAGTTTTTGAGAATCACTGTTCTAGACCATGCCATCTGCTGTAGAAACAGAAGAGTAATCCTTCTGTCTCACAAAAATATAGAAATTGGGTTTTAGAAAATCAAAACTTCCGTTCTTCAAAAGACACCATCAATAAGTACAAAGACAACCTACACAAAAATAAAAAAATTACAAATCATGTATTTGAAAAGGGACTTCTATCTAGAACTATAGAATTCTTACAACTCAACAGTAAAAAGAAAAACAGCCCAATTAAAAATGGGCAAAGGATCTAAATAGATATTTCTCAAAAAAAAGATGTATAAATGGCCAACAGGCACATGAAAAAAATGCTCAATATCATTAGTCATTAGGGAAAAGCAAATGAAAACCACACTAGATACCACTTCATATCTCTTTGCAGGGCTAAAATAAAAAAGACAATAAGAAATGCTAGAATATAAATGTGAAAAAATTAGAACCCTCATACATTGCTGGTGGAATCATAAAATGATTAGCAATTTGTCAGTTTTACAAAATGTTAGATGACTCAGCAATTCCAATTCTAGGTATACACACAAGAGAATTGAACACCTATGTCCACACACAAACTTGTACACAAATACCCAGAGCAGCATTATTTATAATAGCTATGAAGCAGAAACAACCCAAATATCCATCAACTGATAAATGGATAAATATAATGTGATATATCCATACAATGGAATATTTTTCAGCAGTAAAACAGAAAGAAGTCCTAAAATATGCTACAACATGATGAATCTTAAAAATACTATGATGCTAAGCTGAAGGAAGCTAGACCCCAGAGGCCACATATAAGATTTCATTTATATCAAATGTCCACAGTAGTCAAGTCCATAGAGGCAGAAAGTAGATTAGCGGTTGCCAGGGGCTGTGGGGGGTGCGGGACGGGGGCAGGGGGGGTTCGGGAATTGGGAGTTACCACTAATGGTTACAAGGGTTCTCTTTCAAGTGGTGAAAAAGTTCTAAAATTAGATTGTGGTGATGGTTGCACAAATAGGAATATACTAAGAACCACTGAACTGTACACTTTAAAGGGGTAATTTTATAGGATGTGAATTGTATTTCAGTAAAGCTGCTATAAAAAATTTTAAACTCCTTGATAGCACTCCTTTATCAAAACAGTTTAGTGGAGGCTTCAAGTTCCTTCAAGTTTTCATCACTTATTTCCAGCTAAACTTATGAATCCTTATCCCCTGCTATCCTCCCTGTAGCACCTTCCGCCTGTACCCTAAACACACAAGCCATTTTATCATTCCATGCCTTTGTACATACTATTCATGCTGCCAAGAATGTCATACTGTTTTCTCTTTCTATTGAACTCATGTATCTTTTAAGACCAAATAGTTTCCTTTAAGAAGGAAGGAAAGTTTCCTTACTCCTCCAGACAAAGTTGATCATGCCCTCTATACTATAAGTACTGGTAGATTTAAGTACTGGTTGATTTATATGCATCTGCCCTTTTAACTGGAGAAGGCAATAGCACCCCACTCCAGTACTCTTGCCTGGAAGATCCCATGGACGGAGGAGCCTGGTAGGCTGCAGTCCACGGGGTCACTAGGAGTTGGACACGACTGAGCGACTTCACTTTCACTTTTCACTTTCATGCATTGGAGAAGGAAATGGCAACCCACTCCAGCATTCTTGCCTGGAGAATCCCAGGGGCAGGGGAGCCTTGTGGGCTGCCGTCTATGGGGTCCCACAGAGTCGGACACAACAGAAGTGACTTAGCAGCAGCAGCCCTTTTAATGGGCTTCCCAGGTGGCCCTAGTGGTAAAGAACCCACCTGCCAATGCAGCGACGTAAGAGATGGGGGTTCGGTCCCTGGGTCAGAAAGATCCCCTGGATCAGGGAAGGGCAACCCACTCTAGTATTCTTGCCTAGAGAATTCCATGGACAGAGAAACCTGCCGAGTTATAGTCCACAGGGTCACAAAGAGATGGACATGACTGAAGTGACTTACACATACACAACCTGCTAAGAGATGAACTTGAGTTTATTAGACAGTTTGATATTCAGTCCTAGAACCTAATGCTTATAAGCACTTAGTAAATGTTTACTGAACAAATTAATGATAAAACATTTCCTCACTATTGACTAGAAACACTATTTTTTTCTCCAACTAGTTTAACTCGTAAAATCCATACAAATATAACTTTAGTGCTGACCTTTAGAGACCAGTAAAATGAAATAAAAAGACAAATTTGAGGCCAACCTTGAGACTTATGGAAAATTACTATAAAGTAACATTTTATAGGGGTTCATAGTTCAGATACTTATCATTGTTGACTGAAAACACTTACTGAAGTCAACACTCTTTTATTCAACATATTAAATGTGTTGTTTAACTCTGGTAACCACAGCTGTGACTTAGTTAACGATCTCAATAAATCCTACTTAAATCGGAGACAGGAAAAAATTATGCAAATGAATTCTTATCTGTTTTTCTGCCCAAGGCATATTTGATAACAGATAAAACATACTCCAAATAGTCTCTACTTAACAGTCAAGAAACCATTTGAGGTTTTATTTGGATCAAAATCAAATACAAAGAAGAGGAGAAGCCTGCTATGTTCACAAATGATTTTATTTCAGAAAGAAATTACACATTAAAAAGAAGACATAGTTAAGAGCTTACAATCATGTATGGAAGTGACTCCAAGAAAGTAAACAGTTATTAAATATATAAAGCGCATGATTTAAAAAGACAGTAATAGATAATGACAGATGGGCTTGCCTTAGGTTCACCCACAAAATAGTATCTTTTGTCTAAAAACAAACAGATATTGGTCTTTGAGACAGCTCTTTAGACATGAGTTTGTACTTCCAGTGGACTTGAAAAATCAAACCAATCACACCAGGTTCCACATAGGCTGTATCACACCCATACTCATCAAGCAGGATGGAAACCATCCATCAATTAAACCTTGCAGCTAGATAGGATGTCTTCCACTAATCTCTTGTAAACCCAGGCATCACCCTTAAGCCGCTGCCTCCTGATACCCACCACATCGGGTTTTTGAAGCTGGCACACTTCTAGTTCAAACTGCATTGTCACTTTGCCAAAATCTGACTGTGTCTGACACTTCAGTGTATAGCTGTGAAAAACAAGATAAGAAGCCAGTTAGTAGGAGAATCATGAATATTCTGTATAATACAAGAGATTTCTAAGCCTCTAGGAGGCCAGTGGGGAAAATGAACCATGATTTCATATTAAGCAATGCAGTACTGCTTATAGTTTCCAGATGACCTAGCTATGCATTAGTGATGGAGTATGACTAGTGTTTTCCCAAAAGCTGAACCAGAATCTTTAAAAAAAAAAAAAAAGCTGAAAAGGCTTTATCAGAATTCTCCCTTGCTCCAAAGAAAAGTGCTTTATTCATAGCTATACAAGCCATTCATGCTTAAGAAATCTTTTGGCATCCTTTATGCAACTCTTTCAATGGTATAACCTGTGAACATCAGGCCATTTCCACAATGTTCACAACAAAAGAAAGCAGAGGGAAGATGAAGAATATTTTATTTTGTGCACTTCATCAGAACTTCTGTCTTTCATATAAATTAAGCTGAAGCCACCAACCTGTTAGTAAGAAACACGTTTTTGAGGTTTTTCTAATAGTGAATGTGAAAGTCGTTCAGTTGTGTCCAACTCTTTGCAACCCCATGGACTATATAGTCCATGGAATTCTCTAGGCCAGAATACTGGAGTGGGTAGCCTTTCCCTTCTCCAGTGGGTCGAACCCAGGTCTCCCACTTTGCAGGCAGATTCTTTACCAGCTGAGCCACAAGGGAAGCCCTATTTTCTAATAGTAATAAGAGGTTATGATCATTATAACACTTTAGGGCAGAGTTATAAAATATATCGCTCTTTTTCTTACTTGTGTCCTTTGGGGCTTGATCTATTAAAAATAAGCAGTCGATACCAGAAATGCCATAAGGTATACCCTGTAGTTAAGGTTCCTGATGGGAAGATGAAGCACAGAGCAATGCAGTCACATCAAAGATAAAACGTTGATTCTTCCTCATTGGACAAAGATAGCAATGGAATATGACAGAGATTAGTGACACCACTCCACTGAAAAGTTCGTTACTCTGCTTTGTCACAAAGAAAGTAAAAACAGGTAAAATAAAAAGAAAAATAAGGGATCAAGGCAGACCTTTGGGTGGATAAGGAAGTTCAAGGAACAGATTATTAGTTAATAGCCAGTTAGTGATCCGGCAGATTATATGCTAAAGGAAAAATAATTGAAAGCTTTCTCATATAGATTTGGTGAGAGGTTCTGCAACTGTGAATAAACCCCAAGCATGAAGAGCAAGTCAGGGTTAGATGTGTTCTAATGACATTTGAAGAAGAAAGCCAGGATTCACATAAGTAGTGCTTGCCAACACTTAGAGATAATGAAAAGTAAAATTACTGTTGCAAAAGATTCTTTCTTAAAATCTTCTCTCTGTTGACTGTTCCATTTAAATATTTTTGCTAATTTATTAGTGGCTCTTCTTCGTCATTGTTCAGTCACTAAGTCCTGTCCAACTCTTTGCGACCTCATGGACTACAGCACACCAGGCTTCCCTGTCCGTCACTATCTTCCAGAGTTTGCTAAAATTCATGTCCATTGAGTCAGTGATGCTATCCAACTATCTCATCATCTGTTGCCCCCTTCTCCTTTTGCCTTCAATCTTTCCCAGCATTGGAGCCTTTTCCAATAGGTCAGCTCTTTGCATCAGGTAGCCGAAGTATTGGAGCTTCAGCATCAGTTCTTCCAATGAATATTCAGGGTTGATTTCCTTTAGGATTGACTGGTTTGATCTCCTTGCAGTCCAAGGGACTCTCAAGAGTCTTCTCTAGCACCACAATTCGAATACATCAATTATTTGGCACTCAGCCTTCTTTAGGGTCCAACTATCACATCTGTACATGACTACTGGAAAAACCATAGCTCTGACTATGCAGACCTCTGTTGGCAAAGTGATATCTCTGCTTTTTAATACGCTGTCTAGGTTTATCATAGCTTTCCTTCCAAGGAGCAAAGAGTCTTTTAATTTCATGGCTGCAGTCATGTCCACAGTGATTCTGGAGCTCAGGAAAATAAAATCTGTCAGTTTGCATTTTTTTTCCCCTTCTATTTGCCATGAAGTGATGGGGACTGGATGCCATGATTTTAGTATTTTGAATGCTGAGTTTTAAGTCAGTTTTTTCATTCTTCTAGTTTAGTGCTTCCATTCTTCTATTAGTGCTTTAATAATGAAATTTTAGAGAGACATAACTAAGTGGAAATGCTTAGAAATATGAACATCTTAAGTAACCAGAAGAGTTCTGGCTGTCCAAACCATGAGATCATGACCCAGGAGGTTTTGATGGCAGTTCTTTCAACAGTGGGAAAGAGATAAAGTGACATACTTTCTAAAGTACTGAAAACCAATCCTATCACATAGACATCATAAAGAGGAGTATGTGTGTATATATATATCTATATATATCTCCCTGATTTGAGGTATCTCATAAATTTAGATTAGAACTTAGAAATATTATTGTTAAGCAGAACATTAAAGAAAAATAGAAAAAGCAAAAGAAAACTGGAAGAAATTTAGATTTTTCTATTTTGAAAAGTCTAACTTTGAAAGTGGTGACAATATGGTCACTTAAAAAACTTCTAAAGCCCATATAAAACAAAAAGAATAAATTATAAACAGACACTATCATAAAAGCTTTTTTGGAAAAAATGAGATGGAAGAAATACATATTTTTAATAAGAGAAGGGACTCAACCTATATTTTCTCAAAGTTCAAAAGACATCAAGTAATGGATGAAAACATGCTTCTTACCCCTTCTGTACAAAGTCAACGTGCTTCTTTGGAAGAACAGACATTATTTCATTCAAGAGTTGATCTGGATTCACTAATCTGGTTGTAGTCACATTATAGTGAGGCTTAAAAAAGAAAAAGGAGGGGTGAGAAGTAAATCCTTACATCAATACAAAGACCATCCTACCTGATTTAGAGATCCCCAACTCCTCAATATAGTACCATTTCAAGTGGAAATATTTCAAGACAAACAGAATTTATAATCAACTCTTAGTAAGCTGGACTGAGATGGTACTGGGAGAGCCTACAGAAATCATGTTTATTAGTAATCACCTCCATATCATCATTTTTATACTTGCATCTTCCTCTCCTACCAGCTTTTTAAATAAGTAAATAAATATGAAATAATGTCTATCTCTCTGAGCTCTACCTATTTCCCTCTTCTTCCATTGTGATAAAGATTCCTGCAGTGAAAACTGTGAGAAAACAAATGCCCTAGAAAATTTCACTTGTATATAGTTGGATGTGTTTCCTTAATTCTTTCTTGATTACTTAAGGAATTTTATAGAATCCCAGGAGCTGATTCTATGACAATTCTATGAAGGAATGAATATAACAGGTTTTTCTCATTCACTCACAGCATACTTCTCAGAAATAATTTCATTCCTAATTGGTAACTATCTATCCATTCATCCAACAACTATTTATTGAAGGCTTACTAGGTCCCAGGCACTGTTTTAATAGGTCCCAGAGACAGACAAGAATCCCTGCCTTCCTAGTACTATCTATATTGTCAAACAAAATTATACTTTCTGTGTCTTTAACATTTCAGTTCTTTTTATAAATAACAAAATGCTGAGGTTGGAAACGACCCCACTACCTTACTTTTCAAATGAAGAACCTATGACCCAAAGAAGAAATACAAGTTTCTTAAGATGGGGTTTCCCAAAATGTGATAAAAAATTATAATTGGACTTATAACCTAAGTGGCACATGTATACTTTTTTGGGGGTCACACTGCATAGCATGCAGGATCTTAGTTCCCTGACAAGAGTTCAAGACTGTACCCAGTGCAGCAGAAGTATGGAGTCTGAACCACTAGACCACCAGGGAAGTCCCAGATAAATATTTTTATGTATTTGTTCCAATCTGATTTAGAAAATATAATTAGCAAAAACTAATAATATATGGTTTCCTTTTAAATAAACACAAGCTTTTAAAAAGTTAGTCATCTTGATTGTGGTGGTTTCACAAGTACATTATGCATGCCAAAGTATATGAATTGTACATTTTTAATATATGCAGATTATTGCATGTCAATTATACCTCTAAATCTATTTTAATTCTGCATCACATAATGCTCACTTTGGCAGCACATATACTACAATGCATCATATAAAGAAAGTATCAGAAAAATAACAGTGTAGATTATACACTGATATGCCGATATAAAGGTGACTGTCAAATGACTGGAGTTTAGGAACCTCAGTTTCAGGTTATAAAAGGAACAAGAGGCACAGCTGTGACAAGCTCCTCTGTCTCTTGGCTTCCAACTCAGGACTTTTTTCAACAAATTGGTCTTTTCAAGATAATAACAAACTACACGCTCAAATCACAATTCAAGTGATTCCTTTTGTAAAATAAAAAAGTGATCTTATTTTATCTATTTAAAATTAAGATTTTTAAAGACTGCTTCCTAAAAGAGGGCTTAACTACATACGATTTGCTGTCTTAAAAAACTAAGGTGTTCTTCGTACCATCTTTCATCTTTGTTTTGCCCCATCTCACAGCTTGTGGGATCTTAGATCCCCAAGGGATCAAACCTATGTTCCCTGCAGTGGCAGCACTGGAGCACCAGGAAAATCCCTTTGTACCATCCTTTTAATTTTCTGTAAGTTTATAATTTTTAACTTAACAACCGGGTGGAAACATGAGGCTAATCTCCGAAAGCAAGTCCTTCAGTTATGAAAAACTTTAAACATTAGAAAGGGTTAAAGATCCAAAGTTAGATAAAGTTTCAGATGCTCGGATGTGCTAATTAGAACTGTGGTTCTGCTACACTGGGGTTAAAATGCTCAACACTGACGAAAATAATACTTGACACTGGAACACCTTATATCAATAAAGCATTTCATATGCAGTGTAGCATTTCATACAGTCTTGTTTACATATCCCTACTCTGTGAAGCTGCCAGAGACATTCTCTCCAGTTTTTACAAATAAAGACATTGAGAAAGTCAGAGATAAAATGTCTTAGCCAAGCTACACTGTATGAAGCTGAGGCTACAACCCAGGCTTCTCATTCCCATCTTGTCAGTTCTCTCCTACATTCTAGAAGCACTGGGAAATACCTAGAAAGCCAATATCACAGCAGTTCCTACTGAAAAATGCATTCGAGTTCCAAACAATTTACATAGGTGAACATTTCAAGGATGTTATCCATTAGTATTTGATAACTGCTTAGCATCTCAATAATGTATATAATTGGACAAGTTTCCTTAATCTTCTTTATTTACTATTCTCCTAGAAATGACATATGATTTTCATAATCCCAGTGTCAGGGTTTGAAATACCTCACAACTGTCTCCAACTACAGAAATCTCAGAATAAAAGGATAAAATATGCCTAATAAACAGTCATATGAAACATAAAACTCCAGTGAATTACATAAGTTCTACAAGGCAACAGACACTAACGGAGAAGTCCTATCTTCTCTCACTTTAAGATAAAACATAAATGGGATATCAGAACATTTCTCCCCCGAAGCGCCCAGCCTCCCTTCTGGGCCTGTTGCTATTCTCCTCACATTCACCACACTCAAAGTTCAAATTAACTTGCTCTGCATTCAAATATTTTGTGAGGGCCTACAAATGCACCCCTGTGTCAGGGACTCTTCTGTGTACCAGAAACAGGACAACTGAGCACAAGTTCCCACCCTTAAGACAGTTCCTCAAACATGCCCCACGCTTCCTCATCTCCATGTTGCCTCTGAGATTAATCCCCCTACCTGAACTTGAATATTTAAATTTTAGTTATTTGTCCCCCCAAAAGATAAACTATGTAATTTACCTCTGCATTAAGCCTACTGCATAGTAACATGTATACTTTAGGTGCTCAAAAAATATGTACATATTAGCTAAACAGATGAATAAGGAAATTAAAAATACTGATCAATTCATGCATTCAGTACTTTTCTTTGGAAAAAAAGAAATAGTACAATCAGCAGTCAACTTCTAAAATCCATGTTAAAGAACTTCAGTCCACCTACCTTTAGTCTTCTTGGCCCATCTTTGACAGAGCCTTTCCTTTTGCTCCTGGTAAGCACTGTGATAACCTTATCCAACCCCTTCTCAAGGCTCCCAAACACTTTGGTTCCTTTTCTTTTTGGAGTTTCCTCTACATGTACTTGGTTGAGATTGAGTTCTACTGAGCGACACCTGAGGGAAAAAAAGAAAAAAACCTCATGAGTAGGAGCTGGACTTCCACCTGTTGGCTCCTCACAGAGATGCTTTTGTCCTGCCTGATAGGTGCCAGGTATGCCCAGGCCAGGCCATCTTATTCTTCTTCAGGGAACATGAAAGCCATCTCCCACCCAAAGCAGCCATCACCTGTCCACTGAGCCAAATGCCAAAATTATTTTTTCCCCTACCTTTTTTAATGTCAAATCTGTAGAAGAGTTGAGCAAAATATATAACAACCACCCACATATCCTTCTAGATTAATACTATATTAATATTTTGTTGCATTTGCTTTATGTATATATAATAAATATATTAAAAATAAGCCATCAAAGTAACCCATCTGAAGACATCACAACCCTTTATTCTAAAACACTTCAGTACACATCAATATATCAATATTTTCCTACATAACCACAATCTCATTATGATATCAAGAAAATGAAATAATGCCATGCGTGCATGATCAATCATGTCTGACTCTTTGCTTCTGTTAGTAGACATCTGTACTCCATTGGCAGAAGTGTAGGGAAAGATGGGCCTCAGCACAGGAACCCTGGGCCCAGCCTCCCGGCCGGCTGTATTTTTTTATTTATTTATTTTCGGCTGTGCTGGGTCCGCACTGCGACACGGGCTTTTCTCTGGTTGTGGCGAGCAGGGGCAACTCTCCAGTTGCAGTGCATGGTCTCCTCACTGAGGTGGCTTCTCTTGTGGGGAGCACAGGCTCTAGGACACACAGGCTTCAGTACTTGCAGTTCCCAGGATGTGGAGCACAAGTTCAATGGTTGTGGTTCACAGGCTTAGCTGCTTTGCAGCTTGTGGGATCATCCCAGATCAGGGATCAAATCCATGTCCCTTGCACCGGCAGGGGGATGCTTTACCACTGAGTCACCAAAGAAGCCCCTGCTGTATTTTAAGTTAAGGTGTCAATGCTCCTGCTGAGGAGTCCCACAACTGCCCCCTGAGGAAGTGTCAACATCTTCAGTAATGACCACAGACTATGTTTATACAGACATTCCTACAGTCCCTGACAGAATTCACACGCTGGTTTAACTTAATTGGGTTTATCATATATGAAAAAAGGAAATCTGGTTACATATACTGAAGAACAAACGAGTCTTAAAAACTGAACACTTACCGCCTCTCAGGGCTAATGACTCCTGTTAGTAACTTCTCTGTTCCTGTTGAATTTACCGGCATTTTAATTGGGGTTTCTTTCAGGAACTGGTTTCCAGCTATTAGAAAAACAACAAATACAAACCGTATGTAGCTTACATGCTATAGTTTCAAAATTTTTATCAATAATGCATGTATCACCTCATTCACTGGCTCAGAAATATTGTAATCACTTGCCCAGTGATGTTAACGCTCTAATTCTTTAAAGAAATGTTTCCATGTGACTTATAATAAAAACAAAATCATTTTGCTTTACAAGTGTGACTCTGCTTTTTCTTCACTGTAAAACTGAGGCCATGCTTAAGATTTTGTTATAAATACCACATGACAAATCTAAATAGAACATATAAATAATACTTCATGATTAAGGATTCTCCTTTCTATAAATAAAAGTCAGTGTGTATTTATACCTTTAATTGATACATTACTGAGAGATGTTAATTCATAGCCCTTTCAACTCCTGTCAGGCAAAGAGAACAGTTCCCTGTGAAAGCTGACAAAAGTTATTAAAGAGGTTGTGAGCTTTAGTTATTTTTATAGTCCATATTCCAGAATTTGGGGTTTTATTCTAGCAGTGTATTTGTAACTGATATAGTTTGTGACAAATCTGTGTTAACAATCTGGTTACTGCTAATTAACTTTTTGTTCATGATCTAAAAGTTGTATATTGCTTAGAAATATAAGATATCAAGGTTTTAAAAAGAGATCAGAGGTTTTGTTTTATTTATGACTATATAGCATTACTCTCACTGGTCCCCCAGGAACAATAAAATAAGATTAATCAACAATACCTATGAAAACAGTTTTCATCTTTATGTACTGAGGGTATCTACTACCATATATAGTTACGCTTCAACAAACTCTCATTAAATGGATTAGACAGGATTCAGAAAAATAAAACTAATTCTTAGGTCAAAAAATGACTCAGAGGGACTGCCCTTTTGATCCAGTCACTAAGACTCCATGCTTCCAAAGCAGGTGGCTCCAGTTTGATCCCTGGTCAGGGAATTAGATCCCACATGCTGCAATGAGGACCCAGAGCAGCAAAATAATAAAAAATAAATATTAAAAATATGATTCAGAGCAAAAGTAAAATGCAAAGTGCTGATGGAGGCTATCAACTGGGGCTTCAGCCACTGCTTCTCTTGGCAGCCCTTATGTTTAAAGAAAAATAGCCAAAATTAGCTTCTGACCAATGTAATCTCTCACAGGGACAAGATATGTAAATTAATGACACTTTAAGATTATAAATTCCAAACTACCTATATTTTCAAAACTTTCAGAATTACATAAATTTTTTATTGAAAGTCAATAATAGAAGGGACTATTTTTTAAAAATAATTAAAAAAAAAAAAAAGCCCTGAATGGGTTGAGTTAAAGGTCCATTCTAGTTCCCTGCCCAACTCACAACTCACAAAGGACCTTGCAGGTATATTAAGAGAAATAAGAGAAGAGAAAGAGATACGATACAACAGCAGCAATTACTGAGATCCTACTATATGCAAATATTATCTCATTAACACTCATAAATAACCACAGGCTTTCACACATCACACCAAACTAGCCTCATGATTTTAGGGACAGTGTTGATTCAACTGGATAATGCTATCAACAGAACTTCCAGCAAATATTCTCACCAAGTGTTTCATAATATCTTTATGTATAAGAAGTAGACTCTAGAACTGGCTATCAGTTAGTCAGTTAGCAAACTGGAAACACAATGGCAGGATGTAGGCAGCCATTCACAAGGCAATGCTTCACAGTGTAGGTTCATTAAGATTTTAACATAACACACGAGTAGGTCACCATTGCTGGAAAGAAAACTAATAAAGTTTAGGTGTCATTTCTTTAAAGTGACAAAGACTAGATCACAGTAAATAAAATCCCTTCAGGCTCTCTCTAATTTATGCATTTCTTCATTCAACAGAAATGGCCCCATTACACACCAGGCACTAGGCTTCCCAGGTGGCACTAGTGGTAAAGAACCTGCCTGCCAATGCGGAGACATCAAAGACACAGGTTTGATCCCTGGGTCGGGAAGATCCCCTGGAGGAGGGCATGGCAACCAACTCCAGTATTCTTGCCTGGAGAATCCCATAGACAGAGGAGCCTGGAGGGCCACGGACCATGGGGTTGCAAAGAGTCAGGCAGACCGAAGCAACATGGCATGCATGCAGGCACCTAGTAGGCACAAGATACCAAGTATGGCTCCAGCTAGGTACTATGCCATGTCACAGTAAAGTAAGACAGAGCCTACGCTCATGACACTGTCTCATCCTGGTGAGACCTAGTACTGGAAAACTGGATTCAGTTCTAGGCACTATGTTTTAAACAGAGTGACAAAATAGAATGTGCCCAGATAAGATCAGCTATGAAAACACTGAGACGTCACCCAATGAAGAGGAAATCAAGGTAAATGAGAGAGCTGTAATATAGACACAGCTCTAGGTATCCGGAAGGGCATCAGTAGTAGAACAGGCAGAACAGGATCAGACACCAGAACTGGAGCTCCAGACCAGTAAGAAGGGCTCAGCAAAGACTTGAATGGAGTCATTCTATGTGGGGGCAGAGGGGCAAGCAAGGTCTCAGGCTACATGTACAACCTTGGGCAGATCCCTTCACTCATCTGAGTCTCAGGTTCCTCCGTTGTGAAAAGGGTAGGGGGATTAAATCAGCTATAACTTGCCTTTCACCTTTGATATTCTATGATGCTATGATTCAACTCTATAAATGTGGGAAAGAGAAAAACGTAATAACATTTGAGAAAAATCTGAAGTTGATTAATATGCTTTCATTCCAACTAATGCAAATAACATATGCTTAAAAAACAGCCTGGCTTCTCCTATAATTCCTGAGGGCAATGCTACCCATTTCTGATCTGCTATATGTTTATTTAGCACGGTAAGAAGAAGGAATTTCGAGATATTTTGCTACTGTTTAATCTAAACAGTAAATACCTTTTGAGGGTGTACTGTAATGATTTGGTGTAGTGAGTATTTCTCTTTTATACTGGTTCTTATTAACTGGAGTCTTTGGCTCAGGAAATACAAAGCACTCTTCATTCTTTACAGCAGACTTAGGAGTATATACATTTTCTTTGTTCTTTAATTTATTGGCAGATGCCCTGCATAATACTGGAGTTAATGATGTAGATTCCAGGTCATTTGATTCTGTCCAATGCTTGGCAAACTGGAAAAAAAAAAGTTACTGGATAAAGCACACTGAAGAAGAAAAGTCAATTTCTTTACAACATGCCTTAATCATTTGCAAATTACCTTGCACCATTTTTATTAAAATGAAACACTATCAAGAGGATATTATGGGTGATACCAGGAAATTTGAAAATGTATATTCAGTTCTCTTTAGTTAGAACATGTAGATCACTTTAGGCTGTTCTATTGACAGGTCATTTTCAACATGTTTCAAGCTGTATTTAATCAAACACACCCAGATTCTAGGCAATTGAGGTTGGCCACAAATAAATCCCTAAGAATTGCTTCCCATATCTAGACTGCCAGTTTGCTTCTAATATGTACCAAGAAATAAAGTTTAGTCAATGACCAGCACAAAAAAACTATGTTAAAATGTTCTAACAGAAATGTTGCATAGAAAATATGTCTTAATCCTTTTAAATTTATGGTTGAGCTTGCAAAAAAGATAGGAAAATCCTCAGAGGTCAAACGAAAAACAGGAGCATGAATGCAGAAATGTAATCAAGGCTGAAACTGTCTGCTGCCCTAAGGGCATCTACCCACTCTCTTGCATAATCTACAGCAGGAGATGAGACCTATGCAAGGTGCTAAGTTAGAGCCAAAGCTTCCAGGTAAAGCCAGGAGGGGCCAAAACGAAAATGAAAGGGTGAATAAATTTAAACCTGCCCTGTAAAGGAGTTGGCAAAAAAACCTGTCTGTCCTGGTTATGGCTCTGAAGAAGAAAAGAGAGTTTCCTTTAACAATTGTTAAGTACCCACAGGACAGTCTTCACACAGGTTTGGAGCTCACATTCATATCCCAGAAATTTCAGCCTTAGAATTTGATTTAAAATAGTTCTAGTCCTAAATGGTTGTATTCCAGGAACATGACAAAAGGAAACACAATTCCTATCTGAAAGAAAAGCTTCAATCCAGCACAACCCAAGACCTCAACCCTTAATCCAAGCCTCAAAGCATTCCCAAAGAGTTCCAAGAAAAATGAGCCTATTAAAAAAAAATCACAAATGATACAAACACCATGAGCAAAAGTCAGGAGTAAAAATAAACAAAAGGAACAGACTCAAAAAGATGTAAGATATTAAAATTATCAAGTACAGAACATAAATATGTTCATATGTTCAAAATAATAAAAAACTTAAAACATGAAAAGAAAAAAGGTAAAGCAATTTTGAAAAAGAATAAAAATCCCTAGAAATAATGCAATGATAAACATGAAAAATTCAATGGACATGTCAAACAGCAGATAGATAGAAATGAAAAAAGAACGTGAATGTGAAATAAGTCTGAAACGATCTAGAATATAGCTTAGAGAGAGAGATATGGGATACATGAGAGTTTAAAATAAATGGAAGATGAAGCTGTATGGTCTGCTGCTGCTAAGTCGCTTCAGTAGTGTCCAACTCTGTACGACCCCTTAGACGGCAGCCCACCAGGCTCCTCCATCCCTGGGATTCTCCAGGCAAGAATACTGGAGTGGGTTGCCATTTCCTTCTATGGTCTAACATATATCTATTACACGTTCCAGAGATAGAGACAATGAAAAAGCAGTAATTACTCAAGGTATTTTCTAAAATTAATTAAAGATACAAATCCTCAAATACAGGCAACACAATGAATCACAAACAAAAAGAAATCCCTATCTATATTTACCAGGTTGTACAACTCTAGAAGACACTACTCACCCAGACAGTATACCTAACAACGAGACTGCAGAACGCCAAAAGCAAAGAGAAAATCCTGAAAAAAGACAGGGAAAAGACTAACTAGAAAGCAACCTAACTGACACGGATTCAGTTCAGTAGCTCAGTCGTGTCCGACTCTTTGTGACCCCATGGATTACAGTACGCCAGGCCTCCCTGTCCCTTACCAACTCCCAGAGTTTACACAAACTCATGTGATGCCATATGATGGCATGCCAGTCAGTGATGCCATCCAACCACCTCATCCTCTGTCATCCCCTTCTCCCGCTTTCAATCTCTCCTAGCATCAGGGCCTTTTCCAATGAGTCAGTTCTTCGCATCAGGTGACCAAAGTATTGGAGTTTCAGCTTCAGCATCAGTCCTTCCAATGAATATTCAGGACTGATTTCCTTTAGGATGGACTGGTTGGATCTCCTTGCAGTCCAAGGGACTCTCAAGAGACTTCTCCAACACCACAGTTCAAAAGCATCAATTCTTCGGTGCTCAGCTTTCTTTATAGTCCAACTCTCACATCCATCCATGACTACTGGAAAACCATAGCTTTGACTAGACGGACCTTTGTTGGCAAAGTAATGTCTCTGCTTTTTAATATGCTATCTAGGTTGGTCATAGCTTTTCTTCCAAGGAGCAAGCGTCTTTTAATTTCATGGCTGCAGTCACAATCTGCAGTGATTTTGGAGTCCCCAAAAATAAAGTCTGTCATTGTTTCCATTGTTTCCCCATCTATCTGCCATGAAGTGATGGGACCAGATGTCATGATCTCAGTTTTCTGAATGTTGAGTTGTAAGTCAACGTTTTCGCTCTCCTCTTTCACTTTCATCAAGAGGCTCTTTAGTTCTTCACTTTCTGCCATAAAGGTGGTGTCGTCTGCATATCTGAGGTTACTGATATTTCTCCTGGCAATCTTGATTCCAGCTTGTGCTTCATCCAGTCCAGCATTTCTCATGATGTACTCTGCATATAAGTTAAATAAGCAGGGTGACAATATACAGCCTTGACATACTCCTTTCCCTATTTGAACCAGTCTGTTGTTCCATGTCCAGTTCTAACTGTTGCTTCTTGACCTGCATACAGATTTCTCAAGAGGCAGATCAGGTGGTCTGGTATTCCAATCTCTTGAAGAATTTTCCAGTTTGTTGTGATCCACACAGTCAAAGGCTTTGGCACAGTCAATAAAGCAGAAGTAGGTGTTTTTCTGGAACTCTCTTGCTTTTTCAATGATCCAACGGATGTTAGCAATTTGATCTCTGGTTCCTCTGCCTTTTCTAAATCCAGCTTGAACATCTGCAAGTTCATGGTTCTCCAAGCCTGGCTTGGAGAATCTTGAGCATTACTTTGCTAGCGTGTGAGATGAGTGCAATTGTGCGGTAGTTTGAGTATTCTTTGTCATTGCTCTTCTTTGGGATTGGAATGAAACTGACCTTTTCCAGTTCTGTGGCCACTGCTGAGTTTTCCAAATTTGCTGGCAAATTTGCTGACATCGATTACTCAATGGTAACCACAGAAGCAAGAAGACAGTGGAGGAGAAGGAAATAGCAACCCACTCCAATATTCTTGCCTGGGAAATCCCATGGACAGAGGAGCCTGGTGGGTGACAGTTCATGGGGTTGGACATGACTTAGCAATTAAACAATTCTTCATTAATTAAAGAAAAAAAAACTATCTCTAGGAGAACAGAGGGGGGAAAAAAAGAGAGTGGAATAATATGTTCAAAATGAAGAGTGTAAAATAACTGATAAACTAGAAATCAATATACAGAGAAACTACATTCCAAAAATGAAAGTGAAAAAAGACAATTTTAGCTAATTTAGAAAGAGTGCCATAAATTGTGACTTCCACTAAAGGAAATTTTAAAGGATACACATCAGGAAGAAAAAAAATAATTTTAGAATGAAGGATTTGAGAGATAAGAAGGGTAAGTAAATGAAGGGAAATGTGAGTCAATCAAAATAAATATCAATAGCATTACATTCTAAAAATGTAATTTATGAAGTTGAAAATGTATGGAGCCAAAAAAAATTGTACTACAGTTATGCAAAATTAACTACTGGAGGAAAATGAGTGAAAAGTCCATGGGACCATAGTATCCATTGATTTTATGCCAAAACATTTTAAAACTTAAATGAAAGGGACACGAGAAAAACAACATTCACCAAGCTGACAGGAAGAAATTGAAATACTGTGTAGTCCTATAAACACAAAAGAAATTGAATCAGTAGTTGACTAGCTTCTCACAGAAAAATTCCAGGCCCAGACAGTTACATAAGCTCCATCGTACACTCAAGGAAAATATAATTAATAGCTCTTAAATACCATTTCAGGGAATAAAAAAGACTACGTTCAAATCATTTTAAAAGACAAATTATAATCTTAATATCAATCAGATATGATTAATATAAGATGGGATGGGATGCAAGAACAGGAGAAGAAAGCCTTTCAATCTTTATTCAACATAGTTCCATAATGTTTGAATTTTTTTACAAGATGAATATACCCATGTATTACTTATGCATAACAAAACTAAAATTTTCAAAAGAAAAAAAAAGTCATTTAAGAAAGAATTGGCCAATCTCACTTAAGAACATAGAAGCAAAAATTCTAAACGAAAATTATTAGGAAACTAAACCCAGCAACATGTAAAAAAGACAGCAATACATCATGACAAACTGGGCTTATCTAAAGGATGCAAAATTGTTTTAAAATAAAATCTATTAATATAACATATACTATATTAACAAATGGAAAGAACAAAGCCAGATGATTATCTCAACAGATGAATTCTATCTAATCTTTTTTTCTGCAACTGAGATTCATAATTTTTAAGCAAACCAGGATAGATGAGAAAAGTTTCTTAGTCTGAAAAATATGGGGTGGGAGGCACAGAGAAGAGAGAGGGAAAAGGGGGATAACAAGAAAAGGGAAAGAAGAACAGAGAAAGGGAGGGTGAAGGGGAATGAAAAAGAAAAAACAAGCACCATACTTAATGGTAAAATATTAGAAGCATCATTCTACAGTTGGGAAGAACACAGAATGTCTGCTATATTGTCAGGACTACTAAGTACAGTAATAAAATGACACTAAAGGCATGAGAATTGGAAAGGAAGTAACAAAACTATCACTCACAGCTGATTTTTTATAATATGTGAAAGAATATATAAAGTATAAGAATTTAAGAGTTTATGAAAGCTGTTGAATTTAAGATCAATATACAAAAATCAATTTCATATCTATGGACCAGTATTAGACAGAAAATGTGACTTTAAAAAGCCTAACATTCCCAATAGCAATAAAAAATAAAAGTACTCAGGAATAAATCTAGTAAAAGATATATAAGATCTTTTGGGAGAAATTTATAAAATTTTATCAAAAGCAATTAACTAAAACCTAATAAATATAGCAAGGTACATTATGTCTACAGATGAGGGGTTTGGGAGTACAGACCTCAATTTTTTCCCAAATTGAATCTTAGAACCAATGTAATTTCAGTTTTTAAGTGTATGTAAAGTTATCAATTTATCAAAAATTTATCAAAATGACTCTAAAATGTACATGGAAACGCAAAGGAACAAGAAATAGCCAAGATATCCCTATAGACGCCTAAGATGGGAGGAAACTGGCCATCCAGATAAAAGAAATATTATAAAACGGAAGAGGTAAGACAGATGGTATTGGTGCAAATAAATCAATGAAACAAAACATTTCTCAGAAGCAGACACACATATAACAACTTGATATCTGACAAAAGTGCCACTGTAGATCAGACTGGACTTTATAATGGTGCTGGCACAACTGGTTATAAGAGGAAGAGTTGATTCCCTACCTCACACCATACAAGAGAATTAATTCTCCATAGAATAAAGACTTAAATGTGAAGGAAAGAGCTTTAAAACTTGAGAAGCAATATGTGTGAATGCATTTATAACTTTTGGAGAATGATTTCTTTTAAAAGATACAAAAGTTACCAACCATAAAGAAAAATACTGACAACTCATTAAAATTAATGACTCCTGCCATCAAAGCAAAAAGACAAGTGACAAACTCAGATAATATACCTGTACACCTGCAATACACAACCAACAAAGGGTTAGAATTAAACTTAGAATTTCCTCAATACCACAAGAGAAAAGAAACAATCCAATAGAAAAATAGGCAAAAGACACAAAAAGACATTTCATAAAACAGGAAAAAACACTGGCTGATCAACATATGAAAAGATACAAATCTAATCAAAAAAAGTACAAATTAAAACCACACTGAGATATCACTTCACATTCATCAGATTAGAAAATATTAAACACAAAAAGTAACAAGTATTGATAAGTCTGTGGAATAGGGACATTTAAATTATACCTCATTTTGTAAACAGGAGGGGAGGGGAGGAAAGGGAAAAAAAAGAGCAGTAAAGTGCTCCAAAATGAAAAGAATTCAACTTGGATATAATTGGCTTCCTTTCATTTATATCCCAACAATCTGTTAATATTTTCAATGGTTTAGGAATTCATGAAATTTGCAAGCACAAATTAGATCTCATGTTATATAGTCTAGACATTTTTTATAATTGAGATAACATATTTTACTTTAAATAATAAAAATAACCAACCTGTGGTGTTTGTGGAGTAGCCACACCTCTTGATGAAATGTCTTCACACCATTCATAGCTCATTAATCCAGTCACATAATTTTCATCACTTGTGATCATATCTTCTAGACTCAGATTCTTCGACTATTCAAAAACAGAAGAACTCAGAAAACAATGCCACCATGATTCAGTTTTTAAGGGTATATTACAGGCACAGGGCAAGGCCCTGGAAGCAGAAACAAATGAGAGACAGTATATAGAAGGAGCTCACATCCAAAACTGAAAACAAGAAGTCAAAAGTCTTTAATTCAAATTATTAGATAGGAGAATCTCTGACTCTCAAACAAGATGCCTTGGAATGTTCTTATGTTATACGGCTAAGTAGCTTATCATTATCAGATAATGACTACAACACCAGACAAACAACTCCTTTGCAAATCCACAAATAAGCTCTCTGACAAAGCAGAAAATGGAAGGGACTCTGAAATAGGGGTTTCTTGGTTGGAAGAACATACTGAGTAGTTAGCAATTTCTACTAGGAATAAATTCGCCTTATGAAACATCTCCTAGAGACAAGATATTTGGGATCCTATGCTAACAATACCAACAGAGTCGCTTATTTTCCTTCCTTCTTCCTCCTCAATAAACTGTCTGTGCTCAGTTGCTCAGGCATGTCTGACTCTTTGGAACCCCATGGACTGTAGCCTGCCCGGTTCCTCTGTCCATGGCATTCCCCAGGCAAGAATAGTAAAGTGGGGATCGAACCTGCATCTTCTGCAGTGGTAGGCAGATTCTTTACCACTGAGCCATCTGGGAAGCTAAATAAACTAGGAATACACTAGATATAACCTAAATTCTAAGACTATGCAGTATAGCTGGATTTTTTATTTCCTTCAACATCTATTTAGCCTGGTCAGGCAACTGTACTTGAATTTCTTACACCCCAAAAATCCCTTCTTTTCTAATTTTCTAATTCAAGGACAAATCTTCTCATATCTAAACTATTCAGGCAGACAACACAATCCCCACCACTAGTCTTTCCACCCTCTCAACCAGGGATGACAGAGTTTTCCAGGGTTGTCAATTACCATCAACTAGAACTAGTTACATGGAGTGCTAGGCTGAGAAAAATACTAAGTCTAGGCTCAGTGAGGAGAAGCACAGTATTGTATGAATGAGGGCTACAGTAGGGAGTAAAAGCACATACATATCCCTGATTGAATAATCCTATGTACAAATGGATGAATTCTGAAAATCAGTCAAGTTGGTGATTTGTCATTGTCATGGCTTGCTCAAAAATCCAGTTTCCCATTACCTATAGCATAAAGTCTAACCCTCTGATCTGGCATTTCAAGGTTCTCTACAATCTAGCTTTCAGCTACCCTTCCAGATCACCCATTCTCTCTCCCTCTCTTACTTTTCCCCCTTGAACTCTATTTTAACCAAACAAATCTAATCATTGTCAAATGAATACATCAAGCACATTTAGGAGACTGAGTTTTTGCTAATTCCATTCATCTTGCCCTAAATTCTGTGCTCCTTCTTTTCCACTTTCCTAAACTTAACAATGGATCCAGTTTGAATCACCCATAGTGATCACTCCCATGCTCCATAAAGCCCCTGCCACGCATCTCTAGTGCTTACCTGGCACCCACCATCTACTATGATGTTGTGTTATTTATACGTGTCTTGCCTTATCTTATCTGTTAGACAGCAAGCATTCTCCTTCATACAGACTGTTTTCTAAGAGCTAGCACAGGGCCTGAAAATGCTAATGATGTTGAAAATATGTGGTCTTTTTGTGGTTCTCAGATCAGATTGTATTATCATTTCACTGAAAGTGTCATCCATTGATTAATAGTTCAGAATTACTTACTTTTTTATAAAGAACACTCTAGAGAAAAAAAGAGTGATTCTATCAAGGAGGAGAATAGCAGAAAGACTATATAGCTTGCTTCAAGCCTTAGTGAGTTGCATAAAGATCAAGGAGAAAAAAAAAATTTGATTTCTACTTCATTTCTTGTCATTAAAAACTCTCTTTATTGGCTATAAAAATTGACTCAATAATATAAATGCCCAAATAATTAAATTATTGGGTAAATGCTCATTAGATGGAAGATTAAATACCTTCCCAGATCATTTTTACTTAGATACTCGACTCATATAAGCACATCAATTGAGACCAGGCCAATCCAGATATAAGAAAATCTAATGGCTCAGGAAAATGTCTAAGAGCTTTTAACTAGGCTATCATAAACTCAAAAACTTAGGGAGTTCCCAGGCAGTCCAGTGTGGTTAGGATTCTATACTTTCACTGCTGAGGGCCTGGGTTCAATCCCTGGTCAGGGAGCTAGGATCCCGCATGCCACACAGTATAGCCAAAAAATTAAAAATAAATAAAATTAAGCTGAGGTTTATTCTAAGTATGGAGGTATCTAACATCTCTCTGAAATTACTTTGATCAGAACCAAAGTTTATGTTTTTGCATCCTCCTGAACCCAAAGGTACCAACTTGAGTATCAGACTTTAAAGAGTTTGCTCTGTGAGCAGGATGAGGGATGGGATGATTCATGGAGTCAGCAGGTAAAAGATCTGCCTGGGCATGGGATATTCACCAACCCAGTATAACTCTGAGAACAGACTAGAAAAACAGCTCACCCTTTGCTGTCCACCTGAAACTGTCACAACACTGTAAATAGGCTATACTCCAATACAAAACTAAAAATTCTTTAAAAAGAAAAACAGCCCAGCAGTAAGATTATCTCACTTCAGAGATTTCTTCACACAACAGCCCCTTATACTAACACTTTCAGTTTTTAATTTGCTCAAAAGACCAACTAGGGAGAGAAGGGAGACAAGTTAGGCCTCTCAGGGACAAAAGAACCACTATACGTACAGTACATGATTGACAAGTGCCAAAAAAGAGGTCTACATGAATTGTTAAAGGAATTGCCGGGGGTGGGGATATGGGTGGATTCAACAAAAGATTATGAAAGGGGTAGCATTTGAAGATTTTTAAAACACAGCTTTGATACCTAAAGAAAAAAATATCTGGGACGTAGGAGGGAGATTCGAGAGGGAGGGGACATAGGTATACTTGCGGCTGACTCACATTGTTGTATGGCAGAAACCAACACAACATTGTAAGGCAATTATCATCCAATTAAAAAAAAAAATCACTGCACTCACATAATCATTTGGGCTATACTGGATTCCAGGCTTCCCAGGTGGCACAGTGGTAAAGAATTCGCCCGCCAATGCAGGAGATGTAAGAGATGCAGGTTCAATCCCGGGGAGAAGAAGATCCCCTGGAAGAGGCAATGGCAACCCACTCCAGTATTCTCGCCCGGGAAATCCCATGGACAAAGGAGCCTGGCGGGCTACAGTCTATAGGGTCTCAAAGACTCAAACGCAACTGAGAGGCTGAGCAAACATCCTGGATTCCACAAAGAGGGCACACTCCCTCTCTCTGAGAATAACAAAAGTACAGTTTTCTAGTGCTAAAATCATTTAAACTGCAACCTGAACTAATGGAAGGAAGATCATATTACAAAGCTCCACTTTCCATTCAGCAAAGTATTTGGAAGGCAGAATTTTAAGCCATGGGAAATACAGAGAATCACATAGAAAACAGAGACTGATGTGAGCACTTAGGAATGACACAGTGCTTCCAAATAGGTAAGGCTTCTCCACCATTCTACACATTCATGACGAAGGAAAATGAGACAAAGACTACAAAATAGAAAAAAATAGTTACAAGTCATACAAGAAATTTGAGTTGCATGAGCTATATCTACTATTCAAAACATCCTAAACCCCTAACATAAATGAGTATCAAAATATTCACTGAAACACTTCATTTAAACAAAGCATATATTATTTGTCCTATAATTTACATAAGATATAAACAAGCACACTAAAAAAGACTGGAAAGACAGTAAAATATAAACTATTTTATCTATAGATGGTAGTAGCTTTATAGATAAGTTATATTCTCCTTTAGCTTATCTGCGGCTTAAAATTATTCTACAACAATCAGGAGTTACTTTCATGGGAAAAAAGGAGGAAGGGAGAAATTTTTCTTTTAATGCCAGCCAGATATTCAAAATTTTAGCATTCAAGCTCAGACTTTCTCATTTCCCTTAACAAAAATATTTAAATCATAAAATGCCTTGCCTCCGGGTCCTTGACATCAGCAAAGTTAACCTTCCTGGTGTGTATTCACTCATGAACAGAGTAAGCACATGGCAAGAGTGGATGGCACTCACACAAGAGGTTCTAACATTCACCTTTATGTTTGTGACTGGCGTTGAGCTGGCCTGTCCATAGGAAGAAAGAAGCCTTAAACGAACCGGTCTCCCCCGAGCCTTCTTGGCTAGGAGCAGAAGGTAAGTAGCTGTGAGGTGATCATACTGCCACTGGAGAAAAGAAAATCAAGTTGTTTAGAAGACTAAATTTGCTTTTGACATCATCTTTATTTTAAATTAATATTTTTCCCCAATGTCATGACATTCAGAGTTTAGAATTTTTTTTTTAAGCTTTACAAAGCATACAATGAAAAACAGCAATCCCCTACACCACACCCACACACAATTTCCACTCCCTAAAAGGTACCACGTTTTAACACTTTCAGTTATTTCCTCTGTATTTCTAAATCAATTGATTATACAGCTTTAAATTGTGGTTTAGTGTCAGATATTGTCTCTAGCTTTCTTACTATGGAAAAAAGAAATTAGCTCTATTTCAATTCCTTCCTTTTACCCCAACACATCTCCTTCCTGTATCCTACTATCATTTTATCACAATTTTTAGTTAAATCACATTTATGTTATTATAATCACATAAATAGTCCTTACAACTAAATAAAGGTAATGTCCAAAATATTTAACTGGTACCCTGACATCAATCAGAACAGAGGCCAAAAGGTGAGTAGAGTCCTGGGGAACCCCTGCCATGCCAATTATTAAACTTTTTAATTATTGGATGAATGGGAGGTAAATTTTTTGAGATTTTGCATGTCTGGTAAATGACTATGCTGTTCACACACTTGATTCTGGTTTGGCTGAGTATGGAATTCTAGGTTGACAATAATTTTTACAGCTTTGAAGGCACTGTCCCATGGTCTTCTCACTTTTAGTACAGTTATCAAAAAATCAAGTCTTTCTGATTCCCAAACCTTTGTGTATGACCTTTTGCTTCCTGTCTCTAGAAAATCTGGACCTCCTTTTTCACCCCTAGTTTTCTGGAAGTTTACTAAATTAGGCTTTTGTGCAGATTTATTTTCATCCATTTTGCCAAGCCCTAGTTGCTTATACTTTCACTTCTGGAATATTTTTCCTCACACTGTTTCTTTGATGGTTCCTTCCCCTCCTGTTTTTTATTTTCCTGCAGCTTCTATTATGTGTATGTTGGACCTTTCTTACCCTCTCTTCTCTTTGTGCATATATTTGTCTTTAGGTTCTACCTTTGAAAGATTTCACATTAACTTCATTTTGAAATATGTCTACTGAGCTTTTCATTTCTCTGGTCATATTTTAAATCTTCAAGAGCTATCTCTTAAAATGTTCTTGTTAAGTCATCTTATTCCTATTTCGAAAAAGAAATAGCTTCTCTTATCTCAAAGAATAGTAATTATTGTTTCTTAGCCATTTTCTCCCACTTCCTGCATTATCTGATTTTTTCTGAGTATCTATACTTTTGCTTCACTCTCTCCCCGACCCCATTGTTTTGATCTTTGACTTTCATGTTAGAGGCTGTCCTCAAAGGTCTGGTGATCTCTGGCTGATATGTCTCTATTTAGAAGCAAAGAGCATACTACACAGCTAAAAGACTCTATGTGTAGTTTGGGGCAGTTCATTACCTTGGGGGCTTCTCTCTAACACAGCAGTCCCCAACCCTTCTCACCCCAGGGACTGGTTTTGCAGAAGGCAATTTTTCCCCAGATGGGGGGGTGAGGGGAGGATGGTTTCTGGATGATTCAAGGACATCACATTTATTGTGCACTTTATTTCTACTATTATTACATTGTGATACATAATGAAATAATTATACAACGCACCATAATGCAGAATCAGATTATCAGGTATTAGATTCTAATAGGTATGCAACCTAGATTCCTCACATATGCAGTTCACAGTAGACTTCACACTCCCATGAGAATCTAATGCTGCTGCTGATCTGACAGGAGGAGCTCGGGCGGTAATGCAAGCGATGGGGAGCAGCTGTAAATACAGATGAAGCTTCACTTGCTTACTCTCCAGCCCGCTGCTCACCTCCTGCTGTGTGGGCTGGTTGCTAACAGGCTATGGACCATACCAGTCTGTGGCCCAGGGGTTGGGAAGCCCTGCTTTAAGGTTAACAGGCAGGAAGTTGAACTCCCAACCATTGGTTTAATAGGTCTTTTCTCTTGGCTTTTCCCTAGAGATGAGTCTCCCAGTATTTTCCCCAACCCCACTGCAGTTAGGATAAAATCCTGATCCCAGCATTCTCAGAGTTGAATAGGGAAGGGAGTTAGAGATGGTAGTTCACTGTTCAGGAAGGGGATTGTGTGTGTCAATGCATCCATTTCAGAACGGCTCATCACCCCCACCTGAGCTGCATCTGGTACAAGAGCATGTCTTATTCAGTGTCTCTCCAGTCTTCTGCTGGAGTGGGGGAAAGGTTATCATGCAGCACAAGGTAAAGAAAGGGACCTAGCAGTCTAACTGCTCCTAACAGAGACTTCCAACCAATCTTCCTGGTTGCCAACCTGCTCACTTCCCTGACTCCAGAGGTTCCTAGGACCTCTGGTTCCTGAGCCTTTCTGGAGGTCCAGGGCCCTAACAATTTGCTTACTGCCTTTTCCCACTCCATGCACTTTGCTTTCAGTTTTCTCCAAAATGCTAGGTCAGCTGCCACTTAGCTATTTAATAACTTCTAAAATTTTATTGACATGCCTTTTATCTCCTCTTTCATTCTTTTCATTGTGAAATGTTTGCCTTTTTAGTCCTTTATTATTATTTTAGTGAGGTTTTAGGAGGTGTTGAATATAAACATGTCTGTTCAACCCTCATGAAAAACTAAAAGTTTCCAAATAATGTACTCAAGACTATGAGACTCTCTGTCCTGTAAAAGTGTTAAAATTTAAAACTAAATAGTATTTTATGCTATGTATCTCTCACAAAGGGGTCATGTCTCACATGTCATCTCTCACATGACCCAAAGAGGTCTACTATCACCTCTGATTTTATTAATAAGTTTTATCTGTTAACATTTTAGATAGCCACAATTGTAGTATATACTTGGAAACTGACATAATGGACATATCAATCTAGTGGAAGAAGTGTAACACTGTGATAAATTATCATGGAATGTTGCCTTTCATTCAGATAAGTTGGGGAGAAGAAGGATGGGAAAGGTTTCATGGAGAAGGTACTTGGAAACTGGGTGAAACTAACACTCTACTCTCCAAAAGTTATGTTAAAGATTTTATTTATTTAACTGTTTATTCATTTATTTATTTGGCCGTGCGGCATAGCTTGTAGGATCTTAGTTCCCTGACCAGGTACTGAATTCTACACCCCAGGAATGAAGTACCAAGTCATAATCACTGGATCGCCAGATAATTCCCATGTTAAAGGTTTTTTTTTTGCACTGTGATAAATGCCTTTTTGAAAGGGATGCCATAAACTGATTAGAGACAAGGTTTCAGAAATAAGTTGCCACTTGCTTGTCAACGATGGCATAACCCAGGCATTGTAAACAACACTGGGAAAATGCTGAGTTTTAGGTGGAGTTTTCTAAACATACCTCAGAGCTTAATAATCATCCTGGAAACTCTCTATTTCCCTAGGCAAAAAAAGCATCCTTTTAATAACTTTTTTGCCACAGCTACTGCATACTATTTATTATGATAATATGCACAGAGGAGTTCTGTGTTTAATAACAGATAAATCAATGCATTAGTTATGCTTTCCAGGTGATGTCAATCCTGAAGTCTAACACAACCAATGTCTCTCTTATCTTTTAAGCAGCTCCCTCTTTAGAAAGTCAAATGTCTGAGAGTAAAGCAAAAGGTTTACCTGTTATAAAGAAGGTTCTACTTCCAGGAAATGAAAAACATTTTAAAATCCCCAATTATTGTTCATGCAAACCAAATGTTAAAGGACTGCTTGGGCTGAGGACAGGCAGCTACTGGATCACAGGGTTGATAAACTGAGGAGCGGCCCAGTCTCCTTTCCCTGACCTTGCTCCTGGGGTATAGCAGTGTCGTCCTGAATTAATTCTCACAACCACACAGGATTATGAGAGACAGTGCAGGGAGAGCTCACGAAAGAGCAACTGTCCGAGAAAATCCTGAGTGCATATTTATTGAGTCTCCTTCTTGGACAAGGAAGTCATGTAGTAAGGCTTTGAAGATAAGGAAGTCTGTTCTACGTGCAGAACAACACCTGCTGAGGCTGACGTGTCAGCCAAGACATCTGTCTTAAGGGCGTGAGAAAGAGCATGTAAGGAAAGGGTAAGACAGAACAGTGTCCAGAAAACAGGGTCTTGAGAATGAACAACATTTATATTCCCGCAATGGGGCCCTCAATCTTGAAACCTCCATCACCAGAATACATGAGAGTTTACACCACAGGGGTGAGGGGAAAGGATCTGTCTTGGTCTGGAGGTCCTTGTGTGCACATGGGACCTTCAGTGAAGTTCCCCAAACAGATAACTGGCTGCTCCACAATCCAGAGCCCCTCACAGCTGGAAGACGAGGGGGAAAGTGAGGAAAGCAATGAAGAGGAAGCTCTACCACCACTGGAGGAAATCTCAAGAGGGTTAAAACAAGATGGCTCAAAATCATGACACATGAGAGATTCTCACTTCCAATACAAAAAGCAGTTTAAGAATGCTCAGGTATATAATATATAAGTGGTAGTTCCAAAAGTTGAATGTTTGTGAATAATATTGTTTCTCTCTCTTTACACCAAGATCAGCAGCTCCATACCCAGCATGGATCACATTAAACTGATCTCTGTCCTGTCTAGCCAGCCTGAAATGCAACAGCAGAGTGCCCAAGACACCAGGAAAAAAAAAATGTTAACAAACCATGGCTGATCTCAAACCTAGTTTTCCCAAGGCTCTTTAAACTGGAAAGTACCTAGAATCAATGTGAATTCTCTGAGACTTCCCGGACCAGGATTTCTCAACTTCAACACTATTGATAATTGACCTGGGTAATTTGTGGCCAGGGCCTATTTTGTGTACTATAGGATATTTAGCAACATCCCTGGCCTCTACCCACCAAGTAATATTGGCATATACACACACCCTAGTTGTGACAACCAAAAATGTCCCTGGAAGGGCAAAATCACTCCCAGTTGAGAACCACTGACTCAGACCAATCCTTCACGATGAATCACTTGGGTTCTACTAAGATGCAGATTCTGATTCATTCAGTAGGTCTGAGGTACACAAAGTGATGCTGCTGGTCATAGATCACACTTTGAAGAGCAAGAACCTAGAGTAGTACCTCCCAACCCCTGTCTACATACTGCAATCATTTGGGAAGGCTTTAAAAATTCTGATGCTTAGGCCACACCCCAGATCAATGAAATAATAATCTCTGGGGTTGGGATTTAGGCATCAGGATCAAAGTTCCTAGGTGATTCCAATGTTCAGCCAAGGTTTTGAAGAGGTTGTCTACTCATCCCTAGGACTAGAAAATAAGTACAAACAGGTATTTAAGAATGAAGGGAAAGTACTCAAGAAGAAAACTATTACTCTCCTCACACATTCTTGATGTTTGTCATGCCCAGCTTTCAAGACAACTGAGATATTTAGAGAGATGTAATACCAGAAAACCATCTCTATCATGCTTCATTATATTGTTTCATAATTCCTATTTCCATTTCAGTTTCAAGTTTGAAAATTATATGTATACACCACATAAAGGACACTATTTTAAAGACTTTTTACCCAAAGATTATTGAAGTTTTGAGTGTGTTACTTTTCAGATTCAGGTTTTAAAGTTTGTGAATCTCCTGCCAAAGTTTTTCTGCATAAAACAACAGGATACATAGGATTTGCTTTGAAATGTCTTAGCTAAAAAGGACAGATGGAGGACAGTGCTGGGATACAGATAAAACTGGCAAAATGGTTCATCACAGCACTGTTTATAATAGCCAGGACATGGAAGCAACCAAGATGCCCACCAGCAGATGAATGGATAAGAAAGCTGTGGTACATATACACAATGGAGTATTACTCAGCCATTAAAAAGAATACATTTGAATCAGTTCTAATCAGGTGGATGAAACTGGAGCCTATTATACAGAGTGAAGTAAGCCAGAAAGAAAAACACCAATACAGTATACTAACGCATATATATGGAATTTAGAAAGATGGTAACAATAACCCTGTGTACGAGACAGCAAAAGAGACACTGATGTATAGATCAGTCTTATGGACTCTGTGGGAGAGGGAGAGGGTGGGGAGATTTGGGAGAATGGCATTGAAACATGTATAATATCATGTATGAAACGAGTCACCAGTCCAGGTTCGATGCACGATACTGGATGCTTGGGGCTGGTGCACTGGGACAACCCAGAGGGAGGGTGTGGGGAGGGAGGAGGGAGGGGGGTTCAGGATGGGGAGCACAGGTATACCTGTGGCGGATTCATTTTGATGTTTGGCAAAACTAATACAATACTGTAAAGTTTAAAAATAAAATAAAATTTAAAAAAAAAAAAAAAAAACTGGCAAAATGTTAATACCTGTTAATTAAAGCTAGAAGATGAGTACATGGAAAATCATTGTTATTATACTAGTCCCTCTATAGATATTTGAAAATTTCTATAATAACAATTGAAAAAGCAATTTCTTGAATCCAAAATATGGCTTTCTATTAAAGATCATCCCAAAGAAAAAGTCATGATTATATGAAACTCGTCTATGTGAAAACTTCAAATTTTCACTGTAAAAGACGAAGGCCCTGGGACTTCCCTGGTGGTCCAGTGGCTAGGACTCCTGCTCCTAATGCAGGGGCCTGGGTTCAATCCCTGGTCAGGGAACTGGATCCCACATGCACAACTAAGAGTCCGCATGCTGCAACTAAGACCTGGTGTAGCCAAATAAATACTTAAAAAAAAAAAGAAGGAACTGACATATCCAGCAGCAGTTCCCAATTCTTGCCATTTCCTTTCATTCCATTGAAAAAGTAAATTATCACTGTTTTCCAGATATGTTCCATTTGTCTGAAATTGTCTTTCAAAAGACTTACTGTGTCATTCAAAAGAATTCTTTTGTATCTCCTCACTGAAAAAACTTGTGGCTTAGCAAAGCTTTGGTTAGTTCTTTAAAAAAAAAATCTGCTTAAGGCCTTTACCTTTCAAGTTAGAAAAGAGGAAAAAGCAAACACAACTCATAGGTGATGAAAGACACGGTAGTGAACCAGGAGGTAAGCTGGGTGCAATCCCTGCCCATCATGTCAGACTGTACTCAGAGACAGCCTCTGTTTCCAGGAGAAACTACATATAGGATCTAGTGATTAGGCATCTAAAATGGCTAAAAATGACCCAACACCAGGAATCACATGCATCTGGTTCATAAGGTTGGGGGTGATGTCATGCTAAATGGGATGCTTTCAGGTGAAATGAAAACCGCTTTGTGTTCACCTCATTGCTACAGCAGAATCACACTTCTGTGTTAAAGAATTTAAAGGTGTCAGAATTGGAACTCTGAAAATTCTCTGGATTCGTCTGATCTGTTTCTTAATTTTTTTTCCCATCGTAATTCTCTTTGTTCAACCTCATTTCTAAAGAGGATATCTAGCAGATATCAGAAAAGAGTTGAAAATATACACAAACATAAACTAAGTGCAATACAGTATTTTCACCCAGGATAAAATCTTAGGCCTGAAAAACGCTATACTATTTTTAATGTACTGATAAAAAAAAAGATGAAACAAAAGATAATACTTTCAAATTCATGCTGTATTTCTTACCAGTGAAATTAAATCCTCCATAGTTTGCCTGTTATTTCTGTGATGTACAGAAAGTTCCGTTACACAATCTTCATCAAGGTGAATAAGCTAGAAAACAAATTTTATTGATTTTATTAACATTAATAAAATATATATGGTTTTGAAACCTTTAAATTATCATAATTACGTTATAAAATCAAACGCCAACATGTAAAAACAACATGAGTTTGTCAAACTCTTAGTTAAGAATAAACATCCTCCACAATTTTGAGAGATATAAGCAGATAACAATAAGCAGTTCAAGAAGGTGATGAGCTCTCTTTCCTAGCTTTTCACATCCCCATCATCATCTGATTGACTGCTACAATTCTGCTGTGCAGCCCAGGGACTCTATTCTCCTCCCCTACTGCAAGACAGGGATCGACATTTGCATCAAAGAGCAGCCACCTAGGCATCGAAAACTAGGGGCTGCACAAGAGACTGGGTAAAGAGTGGGTCAGACTTGTAGCATATAGTCTCCCAGGTTATGTTTGGGTTCAGCACAATCCAAGGAGCCCTTCTGATGGTGCCACAGATGCTGCACAATCGTCATTATGATGAAGGCACTGGCAAAGCACAATTGTTAAAAGGAAGAAGTAATACTGCCTCCAAACATTATTTTGATTAAGGACAGAAATGATCCAAGTAGCCTGACCCCTGCAGAATGAGACCTCACCAGAGATGGGACCAGAAATAGGTTCTCAGAACCAAACAAGGATCACTGAGAATGAAAAGGCAGGTAGGGTCTGGCCTGTCCCTGCAACAGGAGTTCAGAAAATCACACAGGAAGAGAATTATAAGGAATGTAATTATAAAGTCACATTTCCAATGTAAGAGTTCACTTCACAACAGTCCCAGTAAGTGAGGTTTCACTTTCTACTTAGTCTTCATCTCTAGAACAGCTGGGATGGTTAGCTTCTTCCTCCTCGCCTAAGATTTGTCTCCTTCTGATTCCTACCCACTGTGAATTGCTACAATCCAACAGCTGACAGGCTTTAGAAGTAGATGACCTTGGTTTTAATCATTATATCACAAAAGAACTATGTGATCTTGAGCATGTCATTACACCACCCTTAGTCTCAGTTTCATCACCTGTAAAATAGAGATGGCACCTGCCATGTAACACATGCAAGCTATGTGGAATACTACACGAAGAGGCCCTCAAAAAATGGTTAACTGTTTTTACTAACAGTCTTAATTTTATTTCCTCTTTGGTATAAAAGTCTTTCATAAATTTGAATATTCCTATTATCAACAACCTTTCTTCTCCAAGCATTCTCTTTTCCAGTCCCCTTAACAACTGTTTCAATGATTAACTCCTCCCAACCATTTTGGTCCTTTCTTTTGATCACATAGTTCATGCTGTCACTGACCCTCAAGATCCAAGAGAGGTTTGCCCAGCAGAAGGCAGAGCACTATCATGACCTTCCCTTGTTCTGGACACCATAGTTGTCACAACAGACTCAAGGGAAAATCATGCTGCCACCATGAAACTACAGGGACAGTACAAACAATGACCTGTATGACTGGCTGGTACCTCACGGGCCATGGAGAATGCAGAGACCACAAAGGTTTATACTGATGGTTCTAGAAAAGTCAACCACAAAGGTTTATACTGATGGTTCTAGGAAAGTCAACCACAAAGGTTTATACTGATGGTTCTAGGAAAGTCAACAATGCCATAAGTAAGTTTTCCTTGTGATGCTTTGACCTTAGCAGTTCCCCTAACTGTAGATTCCCACTTCAGGAAGAACTCAGACTCAGAAGCCGGGACACTTTACAACTCAGCTGGGTATCTTCTTGTTGATACCACTGCTCAAGCATGAAAGACAAGATTTCTGGGGTTCCCACCATGATCTTAAGTTACTCTCATAAAAACAAAAACCTCTCCCCCATAGCCTCTTGCTCTGTACTTTTACCACAGGGTACGTGGAGGAAAGGAAGGAAGAGTAGGAAGGAGATGCGATCTTCTTTGCTGGGCTCTTGAACTGGAAAGAATGAAAAGAGTGGGACAAGACACCAAAGTCTGAAAAATATGGTTTCTCAAGCTGGGTTTTTCAAAAAGGTTCACTACTTTAAGTACTCTGAATTCTCAGCCACACACACTCCAGTTAAACTAAGTACAAAAATGTGTACCAAAAGCCAGCCAATTATTTTGGATTATCCGTGCCTACTACATTTCCTGTTCAGTAGGGCAGAAAATGGAACTGAATATAACTTCTATTTGATACAATACTTGAGTACTACAGCTACATGTGAAAATGATAGGGGAACATGCATACAGTTAGAGAACAGCATCTCTACCTTAAATATCCAAGTAAATCTGAATTATTTTTTATAGCTCACCCTTGATGAAAGACAATATTGAGGCAGACAAGCGAATACTTCAAAAAGCAATAATCCCTTATGGCTCTCCTGTATATAACTCATTTGATCCCTGCAATAGCTCAGTAAGGCAGATGTAACAGATGAATGACATTACTTTTAAAGCTCTCTATAAATGACAAAACATAATCCAAACATACAGAAGAAGCTGACATTAGAATACCCACATTAGAGGTGAGAAAATGCAGACTCAGAAAAATTTATGCCATTTGCCCAAGATGGGCATTTTTCACCCTAGCTTAGGGTTCTTCCTACCACACCACAATGCCACCTTTCTGAGACTCTGTTCCAATAGCTATTCCAACAGAAACCAGACAAGTAACGCTCATCACAGAGGCTACCGCTACACAGAATACAGGACCTGAGTTTCAACTGTTGACCTGTCAGATCCATTATGTTCTGGAGCCCTTCTGTTTGGGTTAAGATCCTGGTTCTACATTACTAGTTATTTGACCTTGGGCAAGTTATCTCATGATTCTGTGTTCAACTGCTTCATTTGCAAATGGGGACAATAACAGTACCCACTTCAGAGGGTTTGTATGAGGGTTAAATGAATTAAAAGAGTTAAAAACATAAAGCCCTTAAGGGTAGTATCCTAAGGGCTCTATTATTATACTATAGTACTATAACAGCACACTTTTCTATTACAGTAAGTATTCAATATATATGAGCAATTATTATACTAATATGTAAGGGAAATCATATACATTTTCAGAACACTCAAAACCTCAAAACTATGTATCTTACTTTATACAATGCCCCAATTTAAAATAATCTTCGTGCTGTTGAAATCAGAGATTTTCTTCATTTTGGCATCTATTCTATTGCAAACAGTAGCATATCCTCCCCTGTTAAGGATCACTGCCGAGAAGACATGCAGAGCCCTCCCACACATGGAGAAATGATGACCCCCAATGGCTGAACACAGGCATTGGCACCACACATGGTCACCATCCCACAAGGGGCACAGCATAGCTCCCCGGCCCTGCTGCCACACTGCTAGGAGAGCATACGTTCTGCTGTTTGTAGGCTCTCAGTTATTAGCATTAAGCTGCTGCTCTAATTGTGTTTGCTCAGTAGATACTAAAGATGTCTTAAAGGGTGAAAGGAAAGAGGGAGAAGAGACATTTCAGAGACTGACAATCACAGGAGAATCAGGAGGGATTTCAGATCAGGCTGTGTGGTCCTAATAGGGGACAGACTAGTGAGAAGGGGTTAAAAACAAACAGCCTATTTTTCCAAGTATTTATATTTATTGGTGTGATTCTTCCAGAAAGCAAATACCCTACAGCTGTATCAGGTCTACAATGTGGCGTGTCTCCAAACTACTCTGTTGATCCATGCACAAACTCCACATCACTGTAGACATTTCAGATTACCAAAAACATCCCCAATTATCTGACAAGGCTATTAAAACACTTCTCCTTTAAAGCATTAAAGTGTTTTTCTAACTATACACCTGTGTGAGGCTACCTTTTCTTCATATGCTTTAACCAAAACAATGTTATCAAAACAGAGTGTAGATGCAGATGAATACCCAAGTGTCTTCTATTAAGCTAGACTTTAAAGAAATTTTCAAAGACATAAAGCAGTGCCACTCTTCTCACTATATTTATTTCTTAAATAGTTATGTTTAACTTATTGATTTCCTTGTCTATGAAAAGGGGATAAGAATTGTACCAATTTTGATGCCTACGCCTTCCATACTGGCTCTGGGTTTTGCCTTGTGGCTTGCTTTGGCCAGACAGTAAGTACAATGAAAGCAGAGGCTTGAAAAATGCTTGAGTGTTAGGGCTTGCCCACTTTCTTGCTTCTTTTGGAATCCAGCCACCATATCAAGAAGCCCAGAGTAGCCTGTGGACACAATGTGACCCAACAAATACCCAGCATAAACAGATGGGGGTTTTTTTTGGCCATGCTATGTCACATGTGGCATCTTAGTTCCTTGACCAGGGATCAAAACCATGCTTCCTGCAATAGAAGCATAGAGTCTTAACCACTGAAGCACCAGGGGAGTCCCAACAGCTGGTCTTTTGAGTGAATCTTACACAATCCAGCCATGTTAGAGTCACCAGTTGACTGCAGCCACACGAGTGACCTCAGGTAAGACCCACACAAGAACAGCCCAGCTGAGCCCCAAATTACTGATCCACAGAAAATGTAAATTATTATGGTTTTAAATCACTAAATTTGTTTTTTTTAATGTAGCAATAGTTTATTAATATACAAAATGTGGCTACCTCTTACATAAAATAAACTGTAAAGATTTACTAAGTAATACAGGGAACTATCAGTCAATATCTTATAATAGTCTATAATGGAAAATAATTTGAAATATATATATATATGCATAACTGAATCACTTTGCTATATATCTAAAACTAACAATATTTTAAATTAACTATAATTTTTTCAATTACACATATTCTTTAGTAAAGCTCACATTTTTATCAAGTTCAAACTTCCATTTGTTAAAAAATATTTTTAAAACAGTAATGTAGGAATGTTTGTTAATATAATTGCTTAAACTTGCATAGCACTCTGTGTTAAAGCTTCTTCCTATATATATATTAAACCAGTTCTCAGGGTGTGGTGTGGTCTACAGACCCTGGAGGATCTCCAATCAAAACAACATAACAAAACAGACAATGCAGAAGCAGGTGAGATCCAAGTGCCTTCATTTAAGCTAAACTTTAAAGAAACTTGCAAAGATGTAAAACAATGCTATTCTTCCCACCACATTTATTTTTCAAATAGTCTTTTTTCATAAAAATATTTATTTGTGATAAACTGTAACAGGTATAGTACTGTTACTTTTAAGTGAATCAAATAAATATTTTAATACATTAATATTAAGAGCATAAAGGGGGCCTCAGACTTAAAAGTATGAGAACCACTGCAACCTCGTAACTACTCTGGGAATTAGACAAAGAATAGGTTTAACCTACTTTTTACAGACGAATATACAGGTTTGGAAAAGTTAAGTAACCCGCCCAAGATTCTCAATCCTGACTATGTGAGAGACACCTGGGAGTTTTTTAAAATATCTACTAATCGTTGTGGGAGGGGGCACAGGCACTTTTTAAGGTCCTTGTGATTCTCATGTGCTGGCCTGGTTAGGCATCACTGTCCAAGAGATTAACAGGTGAATGTATAGTTCAGTTACAGTCTCCCAAACAGCAATCTGACGAATAAGTCTACAAAATATATTTTCTTTTATACTTAGAACACATCACTGTACATCCTAAATCCACACAAAGTTTTTTATTTGTTTGTTTTTTAATTCGACTTACAGGAGCATTGCTTTGCCACTCAACAGGACAGTTGTAATCGTGCATGATCCAGGGGTGGTTCAAGAGATTTCTCATAGCAATCCGTTTCTTTGGGTCCACCTAGTGGCCATTGAGAGGTAGCTGGAGATTAACATTTCAAATAGAGAGCATAGAACACCTTTTTCTCCTGAGAACTGAAAATTCATCAGAACAGATGTAAACTTTTATCATCACAAAAATGCTGTCAAAGACCTTAAAATGGCCTTGGAATAAATTCTTTTAAAAAGGGAATAGAAGCAAGAGAACTATAGCAACCAACACGGCTTAGAAGATAAATGTTTAACAAACATGAACTTCATTGGTATGGACATTATTCATGAAGTTCAGATGTAATAGTCTTTTGCTGGAAAACCTATTCACAGGAAATATTCACCAATTTAATATTCAAGCAGCCACAATGCAGGGCATTCACACTGAATATGCAATCTCTACCTCCGGTGAGCTTACAATCACATAGAACAAGTTGAAAAGCATACCTTTCTTTTCCATTTGTAATTTTCAAATGTGAGGAAAGGAAAATTAATCAACACAGATTAAGTTTTGGGGAGTTTAGAAGAAAGGATGAGGTGTTTTCAATCTCATTATGGAGATTTGGTGGTCTGGCCTACTTAATCAAGGTGGGTGAGCTTGAAGTAAATTTTGAATAAAAAGTAGAGATGGCTTAATAGATGGAAAACTGAAATACATAATAATGAAAAACATACTGCACTAATAAGGTACTCATATTTTCAAAGTGTTTCCTATTAATCTCATTTTATCCACATAACACTATGTAGCCGTGAGGCCAAGCTCAGAATCCCCATTTTCAGGTCAGAACCAGGTTAGGTGGCATGCCTACTGATCGGGAGGGAGGATAACTAGCCTTCAGCACTCCTATCTTTCACCTTCTGAGGTCATTACACCAAATCAGTGATTCTTAAATGTGGCCCCCCAGACCAGCAGCATCAGTGTCATCTGGGAGCTTGTTAGAAATGCAAACTCTTAGTCCTACCCCAGATCTATAGAATCAGACACTTTCCATTTGAAGCCCAGTAATCTGGGTTTTAATAAGCCCATCTGGCAATTCTGGTACATGCTAAAGTTTGTGAACCACAGCACTAAATCAAGGGCCCACTCAGCTGTACATCAGCTCATTCAAGCATTTATTCCATATCCACTATATATCTAGCATACAAAGAATGGGAGCAAGAACTCAGAAAACAGTGGAGCAAGAGCTGATTAAACTGACAATTCTCAAGAAAAGGGAAGAAAAACCAAATCACCAAAGACATATATTAGCTGTCTTTAAAAAAAAAATACAGGTCTTCCCTGGAGGTGCAGAGGTTAAAACTCCACACTTCTACTACAGGGGATGGGGGTTCGATCCCTAATCAGGGAAGATCCCACATGCCACGTGGTATGGCCAAAAAAAAAAAAAAAAAAAAATTGCATTTGCAAAGAAAGCACTAGTAGAGAATATCTGCAGAATAGATATAATGAATAGAATTTTTTAAAGGTGATGTATAAATGTAGTAGCACCACAGACATCTTAAAATCAAATAGCTGCAATAGACTTCTATTATTTAAAAATAAATAACAAAGATTACCTGTAGCATTTGCTGAAGAAGTAGAACGCTACTGGGAGACAGCCACTTTGGAACGTCATATTGCCCTTTCTACAAAAAAACAAGAAAAGCATTAAAGAGACTTAGGTTCAATCAGCCTTAACAAAAATTTCTACAGTTAACAACATGCTAGAGATTTACTTCCAAGCTTGAAGACTTCACCCAACTTTAAGACATGGCAAACATATATCTTACAGGCCTTTGGAATCTACAGTATTATTAGTGGCCAGAAGTATACACTGTAGTCAATGTTCATATTGCTAAAGCAAATTTTAGTTTATAATCCCAGAAGAATTGTCAGTTGACAAAATTAGGTCACAGAAAAGCATATTTGGTAATTGGACACAGGCTGTGGCTACAAACAGGTCACATATCATCTACGAGGCAGAATTCACTATCACTGAAGAACTGCCACTGCATAAAGCCACCCCTTTAAGGAATGGAAGAGACTCAGGAGGCAAATGTTTATAACCTGTTAGACATTACAGTCACTAAGTCATCAACCAAAACAAGACTGGGGCTTGCTAAAGACTAACACATGTAGAACAGGACCTCTTCACACAGTCTGTCACACACGCCCCCTTTCCCAATTCAAAGGAAATGACAGAATCATCTCTCTTAGCAGAGAACAAACTGTTTAATGATGCTAGGACAACAGGTTAATTGCATGAGAAAATTAAGATTGAACTGTAATTCATAATATACATCAAAATTAATTCCACCCAGATTAAAGAGTTAAATGCAAATACAAAACCATGAGAATACTGAAAGCATCGGTGATTCGTTTTTAGAACCTGTCTAGACATGACAGCAATACCAAAAACTATAAAGATTAACAGATGACAAAATTAAAAGCTGACATTTCTGTACAGCAAAACACAACTAACAAAGTTAATTAACAACAAATTGAGTAGGGGAAAAGCCTTTCCACCTAAATGACAAAAGACTAATCTACTTTATCATGTAAAGAGCTCTCACAGATCACCACCAATCCTCTTCTTCCAACATTGCCCCTTCACAGCAAATGGCAACTCCTCAGGTCAGAAACCTTGGATCATGGGCTTCCTTGGGGGTCCAGTGGCTAAGACTTCACACTCCCAATGCAAGAGGCCTGGGTTCAATCCCCATCAGGGAACTAGATCCCACAGGCTGCAATTAAGAGTTTGCACGCCACTACTAAAGATCCTGCTGGCTGCAACTAAAGAACTTCAATGCCACAGTGAAGATCAAAGATCCTGAGTGTGGCAGCTAAGACCCAGCACAGCCAAATAAATAAACAAATATTTTACAAAAACAAGAAGAAACCTTGGACCATCTTTAACACCTCTTTCCTTCACACTTCACATCCAAACCATCAGCAAATCTACCGGTTCTCTGTTTATCCAGAAACCCCTGACTACCTGCCCCACGCCTCCAGGCTCTTTCATCTGATATACTGCAAGAGGCTCCCAGCTAGTATTCCAGAGCCCTTCACTGCTCCCCACAGTCTAGTTTCTACTTATCAGCACCAATGTTCTTTCAAAACATTTGGTCAGGTCATGTCACTTCACTATCCAAAACTCTTCAAAGGCTCTCTATCTCACTCAGAATGAAATCCAAATTCCTTACTCTGGCTCCAGGCCCAACTCCTTGCTACCTCTCAAATTCACCTCCTCACTCTCTCCCTCACTCACCAAACTATGATCATGCCACAGGTCAAACACAGGCCTGCCTTAGGTCCTTTGCACACTTTGTTCCCGCCACTATTATGCTTTCCTCAATATCAGCAGAGCTTGTACCTTAACCTTCTTCAGGTCTCCCCTTAAATACCAGTGTTACCAACGAGGTCTCCCCAAACCACCCTTATAAATAGCATCCTCATGCACCATCATCTCCACCACCCTTTCAAGGCACCTTCTGTACAGTCCTTATCTCCACTTGTCATACTACATATTTGTTTATTTTCTACATATTTATTTGTTTATATGTCATACTACATATTTATTTATTTTGTGTGCACACACACACACCCAGCATATTCATTGTTTAAATATGTCATACTACATGTTTGTTTATAAACACACATTTATTTGTTTATAAATATGTCATACTACATATTTGTTTATACATTAGAAAATATTCTAATGTATTCTATTTACATTAGAATATAAACTCTTTAAAAAATCACAGGGATTTTGTCTGTACTGTTTACCTAGAACATTGTCTGGCCCTAACATAAAAGGTACTCAATTAATATTTGTTGAATAAATGAAGAAATAGGATAAAAGCATATATTCCAAAAGAAAATGGACAAAGAATATTCATAATTCCAAAAACAAGAGTTTTTAAATGGTCAATAAACACGATAACATGTTCAACTAATCTAGTAATAAAAAAGTAATTAATTTAAACAAAAATATGATCTAAATGGATAAACTTCAAAAAAAATTATCCAATGTTAGAGTTCAGGGGCAAGAGCACTTATATATACAATGAGTATAAACATTTCTGAAGAGTACTGTGGAAATATGTATAAAAAGCATTCAAGATCAAATATCTTTGATCCAGCAATTACACTCCTAGCAATTTATCCTAAGCAAATAATTTGGCATAAACAAGTTATTACTGTTATGAATAGTAATATTCATCACACAATTGTTTGTGATAACTATGGGGACTAAGGAACATGGTCTGAGAGAATCCAGAGGGTCCCCAAAACTAACCAAAGACAAAATTACCTGAATAAGGATCCTGAATTAGAAATCTATTACAGGTCCAGGGAGATGAGGGTGTTAGGTAGTTAGAATAGGAAAAAGTAGTCCAGAATGGTGGTGGCTAAAGGACAAAGGGAAAAGCCCGGGAAAATAGAACAAAGGAAGGTCCAAGGACGGGAGAAACAAACAGCCCTCCAGGCTAGCCCAATTTACACAGGGCAGGCTCAGGGGGAGGAGAAAAAACATTGAAAAAGAGGAGCCAAAATTGAGCCGTGCTGGCCTCTCTTCTCTTCGCATCTTTTGGGTCGGCCCACCCTCATGCCTGGAAAATCCCATGGATGGAGGAGCCTGGTGGGCTGCAGTCCATGGGGTCGCTGAGAGTCGAACACGACTGAACGACTTCACTTTCACTTTTCACTTTCATGCATTGGAGAAGGCAATGGCAACCCACTCCAGTGTTCTTGCCTGGAGAATCCCAAGGACGGGGGAGCCTGGTGGGCTGCCGTCTATGGGGTCGCACAAAGTGGGACACGACTGAAGCAACTTAGCAGCAGCAGCAGCCCTCATGCCTCGAGGATGTATTTTCCTTTGCTTGCCAAATAAAACTGAGCTGTAACACTGGTCCCTCCGTTGCTTCAAATTTTTGCTGCGGTGAGACAGAACCAAGGAAATTACAAACTCCCCGGACAAGGGCAAGCGCACACACGCGTATGCATGTACGTACATGCACATGCGCGCACACACACACCCAGCAATAACTGAACCAGGCTGGAACCGTAGAGGCAGGCAGGTGGAGAAGCCATCAACTAGCAGCAGCACTGCATTCTCTGTCACAGGAACCAGTCCAGCTTAAAGGTGAGGGGAGAAATGGACAGTACAGATCACTCAGAATCTGAGACCTACATGACAGGCCGGACTTTGATTATGTTAAAGAAACAGTCAAAGTTTCAAAGAAATGTTATCAAGCAATTTATTTAAAAAGAAAAGGTGCTAATGTTAAAGCAACTCAACCTCTTACTCAGCCTCTCTGATGAGAGCAGACAGGTTGACCTACAAAGTGTTTCCTAGGAAGGGCATGAGCTTTCATTTTACAAATGACATTTAATGTTATTAAATTTTTCATTCTCCTTTATCTAAAGCACTCACTACTACCCGGAGATCCCATGCCTATTATGCCTTGCCAGGGCACCTAAACACATGCCAATGTCAGTGCTGACAGTTTGTTTCTGAACTGTAATGAGAAGCCTCTAATTCATTTTTCCTTACCACCCTTCATTCACCAAGCACTGAAGGCTCAGTGCTGCCTAGGCTCGGGCTTATCCCTGGGAAGGGGGGATTTTTAGATGCTTCAACCACCTTGCTGGGACTCAGCATCAAGTCACAAGCAGGACAGGCCGTGACTTGGCTGGCCCCACTCTCTTATCTCAGCTTTTCCTTATTCCTGCATCCAGATGTCTCTCATGATCCAAACCCTGGGTACCTGACACATTCTCTTTCTTGGCAAACTGATTGTTTGCCTGGTAGCTTAAATACCATAGCTTGCTCTTACCAGGGTCCCATAGAAAACAGAGACAGCCTGGGGTTAGGACTCTACCATCTACTTACACTGATCAGAGCCATGATCTGAGTCTCCAATCACAACCTGCACAGCCTCAAGCGTCCTTTGTCTTGCTCACAGGTCAGAACCTCCATGTACTCCAGAGGGTCTCTGCTCATGCTGACTGGATGCAGAGCCATCTACTGCTTACTCTCTGGATACCAACTGCACAGGGTTGAACAGTGTCCCCCCAAAACTTAGGTCCACCTGAAACCTGTGAACGCACCCTTATTTGGAAAGAGGGGCTTTTGCACAAGTAATCAAGTTAAGATGTACTGGGTTAGGCTGGGCCCTAAATCCAAAATAACTGGGGGGTATTCTTATAAGAAGGGGGCACTTACATGCAGAGACACAAACACACAGGAGAGAAGGCCGCATGAAAACAGAGGCAGAGACTGGAGTGACACGCCTGTAAACCAAGGACTGCCAAGGATTGCAGGCAAACACAAGAAGCCAGCGAGAGGCAAAAGAGGAGTTTCTCCAGATCCTTCAGAGAGACCGTGGCCTGCTGACACCTTGGTTTTAGACTTCTAGTCTCCAGAACTGAAAGAATAAATATCTGCCATTTTAAGCCACCATCTTGTAGTACTTTGTGACAACTGTAGAAAACTAACAGACCATCTCTAAGGGTTTAACTTACTTGCATTACCTCTCTCCTATCATCACCTACCCACCCAAGGACAATTCTGGTTCCAGATTCCAGCACTTTCTGGCCTGTTCCAACACACAAATAACAGTTCCTAACCAGAACTATAAATGTTATGCCATTTAATCCCAAAACTACCATCCAAAACACAAGTACTCTTAACTAAAAATAGCAGAATTCTACAGAAATCAGATATAAAAATTAATTTTCAGACCAAAGAACTGAATAACAAGAGCCACCAGGCTGATTCCAAGTTTCCCTTTGCCTCTTATTTCTCATCCCTTTGATCAACCTAACTTGAATTCATGAAGTCTCTTTTAATAGATCCCCTGTGCTGTGCTATAAGCTAGTACTTATAGAAGCAATACTACCCACAGGTAGGCAGGGAGGACAAGTGAATGAGATGTATGGTGCTTGGTGCACTGGAAACAGGCAGAGCCTGCAGTCATACTCTGTATTTGAATCCCAGTCTACGTCTTATCTGCTCCTTGAACCTGTACAAGTTATGTCATTTTTCTGACCCTGTTTCCTAAGAGTAAGCTCTGGAGACAAACTGTCTATATCCAAATGTAGGACCTACCACTTACTAGCTGTGTGGATGGGCTATGTAACCTCGCTGTGCCTCAGTTTCCTCATCTGGAAAAGAAATACAATAATAGTATCAACTCCATAAACTGCTGCTAGCAGTCAATGATTTAATACATAAAAAGCACTTAGCACAGAGTTAGGCACAGAATTAAGAACTCAGTATCTGCTGCTGCTGCTGCTAAGTTGCTTCAGTCATGTCCCACTCTGTGCGACCCCATAGACAGAAGCCCACCAGACTCCCCTGTCCCTGGGATTCTCCAGGCAAGAACACTGGAGTGGGTTGCCATTTCCTTCTCCAATGCATGAAAGTGAAAAGTGAAAGTGAAGTCTCTCAGCCATGTCCGACTCTTAGCAACCCCATGGACTGCAGCCTACCAGGCTCCTCCGTCCATGGGATTTTCCAGGCAAGAGTACTGGAGTGGGTTGCCATTGCCTTCTAGTTTGTACTATTAAGGCTGCCTTCACTACTATTACTACTGTTACTGTCTGTGAAACAAGTACAGTGATGCTACTTACAGGGCATTACTGTATGTGGGATTATTCCACTAAAAGGAATAAAAGAGGATGTATGGGAAAGCACTTGGCAAAGTGGCTTGCACAAGAGGCAATAAATGTTTATTCAATCTGAAATAAAAATAAGTGGGAGATAGGGCTACAAAGTGCAGAGAGATAGGGCAGACCAAAGATGGCATGGCGGCCAAAGCCATATGTGCCAGGGTGCTAAATATTCAGTACAGTAAAAACGGCTAGAGTCATTCTGAGGATGCACCTGCCCTCTCAGTAGTGCTTTGCCCCATCACAGCTGCCTCAGGATCTCAGGATTACTTGGTAAGAACAAATCAGCTAGTCAAGTCCTGCTCACATCACCCACCCACTTTCCTTATTTGGACAGAACAGCTCTGTAGAGCACCATCAACAAAGGAAGCACGAAGCCGGTGCCCCAGCACCGTGACCTAACATTCCCAGCTTCATCCTCTAACTGAAATAGAGTCCAGAGCTGAGTTCTGCTGCCAGGCTTACCCCAACCACTCATTTGTACACAGGACTCAAAAACACACGAAGCACTTGTATACATATTTTACCCTGTGCGGTGGGCAGGGATTACCAACCACATCACACAGGTGAGGAAACTGTGTCTCAGCCAGGGAAATCAAATACTTATTCAATGTTATAAGGCACTGGTTCTCAACCGAGGGTGATTTTGTCCCCCAGGGGACATCTGGCAGTGTCAGGAGACATTTTTGATTGTCATGATTTGGAGGCCGCTCCTGGCATCTAGTGGGTAAAGGCCAGGGATACTGCTAAACACCCCACAATGCACAGGACAGTCCCCCACTACAAAGAATTATACAGTTCAAAATGTCAGTGGTGCCAAAGTTGAGAAACACTGTGACAGAGCAATAAAGGGGCAGAGATAGTAAAGAAAGATTTAATACTCATTGTACAGTACTGTGCTGGAAAGTCTAAGGATACCTAGAAGTAGGGAGAAAGGTTCCATCTTTAAGTACTGAAAGTATGTATCTATAAATGGTCAAACAGCAAAGGCCTTAAAGGAACAATTTCGCCGGGGAAGAGCACCTCCACAAAAGGCCCTGTGTCAACCAAGCCTGTGCCCCTTAACCTTGGTTTATATCCAGTCTTTGGAGAATTCTTGTTTACTAAAGAGCTGACCTTGCAAATGAGAGCAAGAAACAGGTAATAGAGGGTGAAACCAATTGGGAGGAAGGAAAAAAGATCTGTGTGCTAGTAAGCAAGATAATCCTGGGAATATCGGTGAGCTTGGAATCGTTCATTTTCCATACAGTACTAAGAAAGGCAGGTGATCTCTCCAACACATAATAGCCCTGGAGTCAGCTCTGTAATTCTAAAGTATTATCTCATAAAGAGATAACTTGCTCATTTCCTAAAATTATAAACCATACTTGTTAGAAAGCAATTTTACTTTCAAGCTACTCAACTTTCATTTACTAAATTAGTTATATTTCCTTAATGTTTGTGTACCCAGACCTGGAGTACAGTCATGCTTGTCTTTGAATGCAGTGATAGGGAATGAACAGAGATGACATTAATAAGATTAACACTCAGTCTATTAGTAACCATGCTGGAAACTGCAGTTTAGCATTTTGGTTAAAATAGTCAAAAAACACAAAAGCTAAACAAAGTCTGCCTTTTAAACAAGAGTTACATACAGTGTGTCAAATACTGCTGGGTTTTCAATCAAACCAAGGACTGAGGGAAGTGCTATTCCCAACTGAGGAATTTTAGAACATTCTAGGCAAAGATACATACTGCATGCAAGTGATACGACACCTTAATTAGATTCAACCAGCAGACTGTATTACACTGTGACTCGGAACAATAGTTCTGAGCCAAGATTACAATAAATTTCAAAATCTATAATGTGTGAAATTAAATTCCACAATAATGCATAAAAGTCCTAATTTGAATCAATTTTCAACTTGCAAATACATGAAAAACTAAAAAATGAAATTCAGAGTAAGAGAAACAAAGAATATACAGTATTAGTAAATAATATTAATTTAAATATTAGTATTAGTATTAATTTAATATTAGTAAATAATATTAATTAGGAAGGCTAAATCTCTATTGAACAAGAATTAGATATTTTCTACTCATTGCATGGCAGAAATATTTTATTTACCCCAAATATCAAAACTTGGATCTAACATCTACTATTAGGATATAACACTTTTATGTTATCTTAAAGTAAGCCCTCTCTCCCAAAGGATTCACCCAGAATCCACTAGTGCATTCAATAAATAAATAAAAGTAGAGAACATTGAAATTTGTATGTTAGTACTAAATTTGTAGGTGTTAGATCCAAGTTTTGACTGTGTGGATCACAAAAAACTATTGAAAATTCTTAAAGAGATGGGAATATCAGACCACCTGACCTGCCTCCTGTAAAACCTGTACGCAGGTCAAGAAGCAACAGTTAGAACTGGATATGGAACAACAGACTGGTTCAAAATTGGGAAAGGAGTATGTAAAGGCTGTATATTGTCACTTTATTTATTTAACTTATATGCAGACTACATCATGTGAAACGCCAGGCTGGATGAAGCACAAGTTGGAATCAAGACTGCAGGGAGATATTTCAATAACCTCAGATATGCAGATGACACACTTATGACAGAAAGCAAAGAGGAACTGAAGAGCCTCTTGATGAAGGTGAAAGAGGAGAGCAAAAACACTGGCTTAAAATAAAACTCAACCTTCAAAAAAACTAAGACCATGGCATCTGGTCCCATCACTTCATGGCAAATAGATGGGGAAACGATGGAAACAGTGATGGACTTTTATTTTCTTGGGCTCCACAATCACTGTAGATGGGGACTGCACCTATGAAATTAAAAACAGCCTGCTCCTTGGAAGAAAAGCAACGACAAACCTAGACAGAGTATTAAAAAACAGAGACATTACTTCGCCAACAAAGGTCTGTATAGTCAAAGCTATGGTTTTTCCAGTAGTCATGTACGGATGTGAGAGCTGGACAACAAAAAAGGCTTAGCACCAAAGAGTTGATACCTTCGAACTGTGGTGCTGGAGAAGACTCTTAAGAGTCCCTTGGACTGAAGGAGATTAAACCAGTCAATCCTAAAGGAAATCAACCCTGAATATTCATTGGAAGGACTGATGTTGAAGCTGAAACTGCAGTACTCTGGCCACCTGATGCAAAGAGCTGACTCACTGGAAAAGACCCTGATGCTGGGAAAGATTGAGGGCAGGAGGAGAAGGGGATGACGGAGGATGAGATGGTTGGATGGCATCACCGACTTCAACGGACATGAGTTTGAGCAAACTTTGGGAGTTGGTAAAGGACAGAGAAGCCTGGCATGCTGTAGTCCATGGGGTCGCAAAAGAGTGAGACATGACTGAGCAACTGAACAACAACTGACCCCTAACTCTAAGGAATTTTCTTATAGATATATGCACAATGTACAAAATGACTACTTAGAAACTACTTAAATATCCATTAATCTAGGATTGTTTAGATAAATTAAGGTATATAATTTATCTTTAAAATTTTTTTAATTTATATTTCAGATAAATTAATGTACATAATTTAAATTAAGGTACATAAATTAAGGCTGGTTTAGATAAAGTACAATACACTGAAATTCTATGAAGTGAATTCTATGAATATATGGAATTTAGAAATATGGTAATGATGACCCTATATGAGAGACAGCAAAAGAGACACAGATGTAAAGAACATAATTTTGGACTCTGTGGGAGAAGGCGAGGGTGGGATGATTTGAGAGAATAGCATTGAAACATGTATATTATCATATGTGAAATAGATCGCCAGCCCAGGTTCAATGCATGAGACAGGGTGCTCAGGGCTGGTGCACTGGGATGACTCTGAGAGATGGGATGGGGAGGGAGGTGGGAGGGTGGGTCAGGATGGGAAACACATGTACACCCATGGCTGATTCATGTGAATGTATGGCAAAAACCACCACAATATTGTAAAGTAATTAGCCTCCAATTAAAATTATTTTTAAAAAGAAAAAAAAATTCTATGAAAAGTTCTGACTGGGTATGAAATGGTATGATTTCCAACACATACCATTAGAAGATAAGACAGAGAACAGTGTTTGTGGTATGCTACCATCTGTACGACAAAACTGGGAAAGGGGTAGCATAAAGAGATAAAATAAAAGACTCCTTATATAGTATAATCTATAAAAAATACATAAAAATCTGATATACACTTTGTAAGGGGTTAAATAAACAACATTATGCCAATAAACTAAAAAATTTAGACAAAATAGACACATTCGTTATGCTCAAAACTGAACTCCTTATCATCCGTGCTCTACCAGGAATCTTCTCCATCTCAGTTGATGGCAATTCCAACTTTCTAGTTGCTCAGGTTACTCCCCTCATCCCATCCATCAGCAAATTACACTAGCAATACCTTCAAAAGACAACAGATTAGTCTAAACATATATCCTGACTATGGAGGTGGCTACATGAATCTCTCTGTGTTAAAATCTGTAGAATTGTTACACATAAAATTTTTGTTTTACTCTGTGTTCATTTAAAAATAACTAAAAAAAAAAAAAAGACACCTAGAATCCAACCACTTCTCACTACCTCAATGGCTACCATCTTGTCTGAAAATCACTACCACATTCCCCTCACTCATCTCCCTGGCTCTCCTCTTTGCTCCTTATAGCCTATCTCCACACAGTAGCCACTGTGGTCTTGATAAAATCTGAACAAGACCATGTCTGTTTTCTGCTCAGAACCCTCTGGTGGTTCCCTATCTCACTTAAGAGAAAAAGCCAGAATCTTTGAAAGCTACAGAGCCCAAGGCAGTTGGAGCTCCGAGCCTCTGAGACTTCGTTTCTGTGGCTCTCCTACTTTACTCCACTCAGGTGGCACGGGCCCTCTGCTCTCCCTTGACTCCCCAGGCATCCTTCTACCTACTAGCCTTTGCTCTGCTTTCTCGACTGAAATATTCTCTGCCTGATGACCACCTGACTAACATTCTCACCTCCTTCTAACCAAACCTTGATTAAATCTCACCTCTGACTACCTTATTTAATATTTAATAATGCAACCAGGATCATGGCATCTGGTCCCATCACTTCATGGCAAATAGATGGGGAAACAATGGAAACAGTGGCTGACTTTATTTTTGGGGGTTACAAAATCACTGCAGATGGTAATTGCAGCCATGAAATTAAAAGACGCTTACTCTTTGGAAGGAAAGTTCTGACCAACCTAGACAGCATATTAAAAACCAGAGACTACTTTGTCATCAAAGGTCTGTGTAGTCAGATCAGATCAGATCAGATCAGTCGCTCAGTCATGTCTGACTCTTTGCGACACCATGAATTGCAGCATGCCAGGCCTCCCTGTCCATCACCAACTCCCGGAGTTCACCCAGACTCACGTCCATCGAGTCAGTGATGCCACCCAGCCATCTCATCCTCTGTCGTCCCCTTTCCCTCTTGCCCCCAATCCCTCCCAGCATCAGAGTCTTTTCCAATGAGTCAACTCTTCGCATGAGGTGGCCAAAGTACTGGAGTTTCAGTTTTAGCATCATTCCTTCCAAAGAAATCCCAGGGCTGATCTCCTTCAGAATGGACTGGTTGGATCTCCTTGCAGTCCAAGGGACTCTCAAGACTCTTCTCCAACACCACAGTTCAAAAGCATCAATTCTTTGGCGCTCAGCCTTCTTCACAGTCCAACTCTCACATCCATACATGACCAAAGGAAAAACCATAGCCTTGACTAGATGGACCTTTGTTGGCAAAGTAATGTCTCTGCTTTTGAATATGCTATCTAGGTTGGTCATTGACTTTCCTTCCAAGGAGTAAGCATCTTTTAATTTCATGGCTGCAGCCACCATCTGCAGTGTTTTGGAGCCCAGAAAAATAAAGTCTGACACTGTTTCCACTGTTTCCCCATCTATTTCCCATGAAGTGATGGGACCGGATGCCATGATCTTCGTTTTCTGAATGTTGAGCTTTAAGCCAACTTTTTCACTCTCCACTTTCACTTTCATCAAGAGGCTTTTGAGTTCCTCTTCACTTTCTGCCATAAGGGTGGTGTCATCTGCATATCTGAAGTTATTGAGATTTCTCTCGGCAATCTTGATTCTAGCTTGTGTTTCTTCCAGTCCAGCATTTCTCATGATGTACTCTGCATATAAGTTAAATAAACAGGGTGACAATATACAGCCTTGACGTACTCCTTTTCCTATTTGGAACCAGTCTGTTGTTCCATGTCCAGTTCTAACTCTTGCTTCCTGACCTGCATACAAATTTCTCAAGAGGCAGGTCAGGTGGTCTGGTATTCCCATCTCTTTCAGAATTTTCCACAGTTTATTGTGATCCACACAGTCAAAGGCTTTGGCATAGTCAACAAAGCAGAAATAGATGTTTTTCTGGAACTCTCTTGCTTTTTCCATGATCCAGCAGATGTTGGCAATCTGATGTCTGGTTCCTCTGCCTTTTCTAAAACCAGCTTGAACATCAGGAAGTTCATGGTTCACATATTGCTGAAGCCTGGCTTGGAGAATTTTGAGCATTACTTGACTAGCGTGTGAGATGAGTGCAATTGTGCAGTAGTTTGAGCATTCTTTGGCATTGCCTTTCTTTGGGATTGGAATGAAAACTGACCTTTTCCAGTCCTGTGGCCACTGCTGAGTCTTCCAAATTTGCTGGCATATTGAGTGCAGCACTTTCACAGCATCATCTTTCAGGATTTGGAATAGCTCAACTGGAATTCCATCACCTCCACTAGCTTTGTTTGTAGTGATGCTTTCTAAGGCCCACTTGACTTCACATTCCAGGATGTCTGGCTCTAGGTGAGTGATCACACCATCGTGATTATCTGGGTCGTGAAGATCTTTTTTGTACAGTTCTTCTGTGTATTCTTGCCATCTCTTCTTAATATCTTCTGCTTCTGTTAGGTCCATACCATTTCTGTCCTTTATCGAGCCCATCTTTGCATGAAATGTTCCCTTGGTATCTCTGATTTTCTTGAAGATATCTCTAGTCTTTCCCATTCTGTTGTTTTCCTCTATTTCTTTGCATTGATCGCTGAAGAAGGCTTTCTTATCTCCTCTTGCTATTCTTTGGAACTCTGCATTCAGATGTTTATATCTTTCTTTTTCTCCTTTGCTTTTCACTTCTCTTCTTTTCACAGCTATTTGTAAGGCCTCCCCAGACAGCCATTTTGCTTTTTTGCATTTCTTTTCCATGGGGATGGTCTTGATCCCTGTCTCCTGTACAATGTCACGAACCTCATTCCATAGTTCATCAGGCACTCTATCTATCAGATCTAGGCCCTTAAATCTATTTCTCACTTCCACTGTATAATCATAAGGGATTTGATTTAGGTCATACCTGAATAGTCTAGTGGTTTTCCCTACTTTCTTCAATTTAAGTCTGAATTTGGCAATAAGGAGTTCATGGTCTGAGCCACAGTCAGCTTCTGGTCTTGTTTTTGCTGACTGTATAGAGCTTTTCCATCTTTGGCTGCAAAGAATATAATCAATCTGATTTCGGTGTTGACCATCTGGTGATGTCCAGGTATAGAGTCTTCTCTTGTGTTGTTGAAAGAGGGTGTTTGTTATGACCAGTGCGTCTAGTCAAGGCTATGGTTTTTCCAGTAGTCATGGATGGATGTAAGAGTTGGACTACAAAGAAAGGTGAGTGCAGAAGAATTGATTCTTTTGAACTGTGGTGTTAGAGAAGACTCTTGAGAGTCCCTGGGACTGCAAGGAGATCCAACCAGTCCATCCTAAAGGAGATCAGTCCTGGGTGTTCATTGGAAGGACTGATGTTGAAGCTGAAACTCCAATACTTTGGCCACCTGATGCAAAGAGCTGACTCATTTGAAAAGACCCTGATGCTGGGAAAGATTGAGGGCAGGAGGAGAAGGGGATGACAGAGGATGAGATGGTTGGACAGCATCACCAACTCAATGGATATGGGTTTGGGTAGACTCTGGCAGTTGGTGATGGACAGGGAGGCCTGGCGTGCTGCGGTTCATGGGGTCACAAAGAGTCGGACACGACTGAGCAACTGAACTGAACTGAATGCAACCAGCCCTCTGTTTCCCTTCACACCTCTCCATCTATTCTCCTGATTCCTCTTTACCCTGCTCAATTTTTTCTTCTTTCTAAAGCACATGAAAGGGAAAGTGAAGTGGCTCACTCGTGTCCGACTCTTTGTGACTCCATGGACTGTAGCCTACCAGGCTTCTCCATCCATGGGATTTTCCAGGCAAGAGTACTGGAGTGGGTTGCTATTTCCTTCTCCAGGGGATCGTCTCGCTCCAGGGATTGAACCTGGGTCTCCCACATTGTAGGCAGATGCTTTTACTGTCTGAGCCACCAGGGAACTTGATCATCTTTTAATATAATTTATTTATTATACCTATTATCTCTTTCTACCACTATCAGTATTTTTTTCCCTGCCACTGTAATATAAACTCCATGGGGGCAGGGACCTTCCATCTGTTTTACTCACATATAATGATATATCGAAGGCTGAGCGCCGAAGAATTGATGCTTTTGAACTGTGGTGTTGGAGAAGACTCTTGAGAGTCCCTTGGACTGTAAGGAGATCCAACCAGTCCATTCTGAAGGAGATCAGCCCTGGGATTTCTTTGGAAGGAATGATGCTAAAACTGAAACTCCAGTACTTTGGCCACCTCATGCGAAGAGTTGATTCATTGGAAAAGACTCTGATGCTGGGAGGGATTGGGGGCAAGAGGGAAAGGGGACGACAGAGGATGAGATGGCTGGGTGGCATCACTGACTCGATGGACGTGAGTCTGGGTGAACTCCGGGAGTTGGTGATGGACAGGGAGGCCTGGCGTGCTGCGATTCACGGGGTCGCAAAGAGTCAGACATGACTGAGCGACTGAACCGAACCGAATGACATATCCCAAGCATCTAGAAAAGTGCCTGGCACAGACAGGTGTTCAGAAACTGTTTAAGATTTAAGAATTTCATCCTAATGAGTAAGCAGTGAGGACGCTGAGATAATGGAAAGCAAGTTCACCTAGGATGATGCCTACAGCTTACACTCTGGCTTGAGTAAAACGGGAAAGAAGCCACTGGAGAGCTTTCAGTAAAGTAAAGGGATCTAACTATTTTTAAATCTTCCCATAAAGAAGTCACTGTTGGACACGGATTTTCAAGCATATTCCATAACACCCAAAAATTCCAAGCTTAAACTGCCTCTCCACACTCACACACACACACACAAACAGTAAAAGGAAGAATAGTCCCCAATTAACTTTATGTGGCTAGTAAAATCTTGAAGCCAAAAAAACCCAAAAGAGTTCTAGAAAGGAAAACTACCTATTCATCCCTGAACAAATTTTAAGTCCTAGACAAAATATTGGCAAACCAAATTTAGAAATGTATGTCAGTCATAATAGCTAACATTTATTGAGCATTACACTAAATGAACTAACACATTTAATCCTGACAACCCTGTGCTGTGAATACTATCCCCTATTTTACAGATGAAAAAGCTGACATACAGAGAGGCTGAGTAATTTGCCGAAGTCCACAGGCAGAAAGTAGAGATCCTAGATTTCTAAAATATCAATAGGATTCTGATTTAACTTCTCTGGGGGTTGGACCTGATGTTTTTTAAAGCACCCCAAGTGATGCTGTTGTGCTACCAGGGTTGTAAACCAGTGCACTAAGTCCACAGCTAAGGCTTCCCCCACCCTGAGAGTGATTACGTGGACACAGCCAGGGAGAGAGATGTTTTAGTGAAAATTTAAATATGAAACAAGAAAATATTGCTGTTATTTTTGGTGAAGAAAATCAATTTTGTATAGTTTATTTCAACCTAAATAAAATGTGAATTTTGGGTAAAATAAATAAATAAATATGAAACAAGAAGCAGAGAGGAGAACTCTAGGACCCTGTGTCCCCACACTGGCTTTCTAAAATTCTAGAAGGTTTAAGATTTCATGCTATTAACACCTAACAGATCCATTTTTCTTCATGTTTGGAGAAATTTGTCTGTCAGTTTATTTCTTTAGCATGGAGTACCCCCAACCCCTAAAAAGAGTATGGTAAAACATATTAGCAGCTTATAATACTAAAGTTATTTTCGGAACAAAAAACAGAGTGCTACTTTAAAGAAAAAGTAGCAAAAAATGGGAATAACTCAAGAGGTCAACCAAATATTTTTCAAAAGTATAACTGGGAAATTGTCCGTGAGCTGCCCAAAGACCAAGCCTTCCCACGTGTGTTAACTAAAGCCGAAGCTACAAAGGGATCTCAACACTGTTCTCCTTGTATCCTACTGTTAACCAGGGCGCTGTGGCTCTGTGAGGCCAGGGACTGCTGTCCCAGGCAGCATTGCGAGTAGAGACAAGGCAGTAACTGCTACCCTGCAAAGTTTAGAGGAGGCTTCGTGAGAAGGGATGGCGAGAAACACGTGCTGTCTTGGCTACCCTGGCAGGCTCCAGCCCACTGCCCCATCCATCCCCCTCTCCAGGGAGAAGCACACGTGCTCACAGTTTCCCAAAACATGAGCAGCAGCTACTGCTAACACCACTTCTCTTTAACCCTGCAGAATCAGAGCTCCTTAGCCTTCAAGAAACCGGAACTACTACAACTCCATCACTTCCCAAAACTACTCTTGTAGCTTTGGCACTGATTTTTAAAGCGTTTTCCAGGGTGGGATACAGGAAAAACTATTAAGCCAAATAAATAACTCTGTGACTGGACTCTGTGCCCTTAGCCTCGGTTGTTCTATAGAGCAGGCAATGAGCCAACTGCCTCTGCCACTTGCAACCCTGTGTGCTACTTCCCAGAAACAGGAGCTGATGTAGGCAGCCCCTCTACAAAAGGGAGTTACAGACCTAACGGTTCAGACACAGAAAACTTGTGATCATTTCTGCCCATGCCACTCCCATTATGCCTTTGCTGATACTGTCCACCAGACACGCTCTCTCCCACATGCCTTTCTCAAGTGCTTCTTACCTTTCAAAGCCCAGCTCAAACCTCACTTCCTATAAGATGTTCTCCCAAATCCCACATCCACTCCTGCATTAACTTCACTTATACCTGTTATAAAATGGCATCCCTCACCCTTTCCCCTTTTTATTTTCACTTTATTCTTTTGAGTGTTTTATTTTGCATTGGGGTATAGCCGATTAACAATGTTGTGACAGTTTCAGGTGAACGGTGAAGGGACTCAGCCACATATACACGTTAAGGAGTTTGGGATGGTCATGTACACCCTGCTATATTTAAAATGGATAACCAACAAGGACCTACTGTACAGCACAGGGAATTCTGCTCAATGTTATATGGCAGCCTGGATGGAAGGGGTTTGAAGGGAAAATGGATACATGTATATGTATGCTTTTCCCCTTTTCAGATAGCCATATATCTGTCTCCAGCAAGAAATCTGGCCCTGGGGGAAAATGACCAAGTTTCATAGATCTTTGTTCATGCTTTTCAGTATCTCAAAGAAGACCATCAGGAAATATTTGTTAAACAGAACGGAATTCCAGCTGCACTGAGAAGCTGCTCTGCTGGTCTGACCTTGGTTTGCTATGGACACAATGTGGTGCTCTTCCTCTTTACCTGTCTTCTTTTGTTAGCGTGCTTTGAATATAACTCATTAAAAAAGAATTCTACTACTTTCCTTCCCATGTGATTTCTTATTTTTTAAATTGAATATAGTTCATATAACATAAAATTCACTTTTAAAGTATACACTTCAGTGGTCCTTCATAATTCACCAAGTTGTGTAATCATCACCACTTCTATAATGTTTTCATCAACCCAAAAAGAAACCCTTTACCCTTAAGTAGTCACCCTCCACTGCCCCATAATCTCAGATCTACTATCTCTAACATATACGATTTTAACAAAACTTACAACACTCTTCATTGTGGTTGTATTATACCTTAAAGCCAATTTTACCTTCAAAAAAAAGGCTTCTCTCGGTTTAACATAACTCAAAAGAAAAATGTGATTTAACACAGCAACTTACTAAGGCATCATTTCAGGATACAAAATAAAAATTCTTACCAGGAAAATCAGCTTACATGTTTACTTTCCCATTTGTTTTTGTTTTGTTAAGCTTCTTATTGAAGAAGTATAATATACATATAGAAAAGGACATCTATCATAGGGTATATCTTGATAAGTTTTCAAAAACTGAATACATAAGTATAATCAGCATTCAGATCAAAAACCAAACATGTCTCTCGGTCACTGCTGCTGCTGATGCTGCTGCTAAGTCACTTCAGTCGTGCCCGATTCTGTGCGATCCCATAGACGGCAGCCCACCAGGCTCCTCCATCCCTGGGATTCTCCAGGCAAGAACACTGGAGTGGGTTGCCATTTCCTTCTCCAATACATGAAAGTGAAAAGTGAAAGTGAAGTCGCTCAGTCGTGTCCGACTCGTAGCGACCCCATAGACGGCAGCCCACCAGGCTCCTCCGTCCATGGGATTTTCCAGGCAAGAGTACTGGAGTAGGGTGCCATTGCCTCCTCCGTCACTATCCACCTCCAAAGAGTAACCACTATCCTTACTTCTAACAGCATAGATTACTTCTGCCTGTTTCTGTACTTTTATAAATAGAAGCATATAGTTTGCAGTATAATAAACTCTCACAATGAAATTCTATGCCTTGTAATACTCACCATAATCTTTTTGTACAAAGCCATGACATTATCGTCATCAAATGGTAGAAAGCCACACATAAGTACATATAAGAGTATGCCCATGCTCCAAACATCTGCCTGAGGAGAAAAAAATCAAAAGACAAAAAATCAGAACACATTTCAAAATAGCAGTACACAGAATCTTTACAGAGCTGGAAAAGAACTCAGAGATCATCCAGTTCAACCAGCTCATTCTATAGTGTGAAGCCCAGAAAAGGAAGGCTCATCCAAAGTCACCCAGCCAACGGCAGGCCACCCAGGCAGGTCTCTTGACTTCCAGTTCAGTGCACTCCCCGCCAATGCTTAATAGAAAATCTTTTCCAGTTGGCTGGATTGGGCATGATAAGGAAGAAGATGAGGCTAAGTCTCTGATTCTGAAAGAGAAAACTATAGTGCTACTGAGGGTTTATTACATATGAGGATTATGTAAACAGGCATGAGAAAATCAAAACAAGTTTTAAAATTTACTACTGATAACCTGCAAATGTGACTAAGCTGCACTGTAAAGTCCTCTCTATGTAGAGAAACCTTAGTAAAGTTCAACAAATGACTTTTCAAGGATCAAGGCTAGAAATTAGCCTGCCAGTACAAATAGCCCTACAAATCTCAAAATCCCAGAAATGAGTTAACCTTTACGTAAGATAGCCATTCGACCACTGGCTGAGAAGTCACAGTTCCCACCCTCATTTGAGCCTTGGAAAAACTTTAATTTTTATACTAAATAACACCAATCTCACACCTAGTCCTGCCTACCAAATCACATCATATTATTAGGACTCAACAAGGAAACCCTGGGTGAACAGTGTACTTTCAAGTGAACAACTGATTCTTCTTCCAAGTTGTAGGAGGTCAAAAATTAACCATTTATGCCTGAAAGATGTCAAATGCTTCATCTATAAATTGAGTCTTGGTGGCATGGCATACCTGACTGGGATGTTAAAATTAAGGTAAAGAGGCTATGCAGGAGAGGCACAGGTGGGAAAACTGTATTAGGTACTATACTATGAGCAGAAGTGGAGAAAGCGCTGAAGCTCTACTGGGTGGGGGAGCGGGAGAGAGACAGCTGTTCTGCCGGGTGGTAACAGTGCTAAGGAGAAAAATCAAGCAAGCTAAGAGGACAGGAAAGAAGATTCTTTCTTGTGGCAGAGGGAGCAACAGGCATAGAGGTGGAACAGCAGAGGCCAGTGGGGCTGGAGCAGAGTGACCAGGAAGAAAGAAAAAGGAAAGGAAGAGATCAAGCCCTGAGCCTTTGGAGTGGAAGCACTGACCCCAAGACCCTAGACTACCAGAGAACTAACCCTTGGGAGTATCAAATAGTGAGAACTCACACAAAGGAAACCACTTGAATATAAGAATACAAAACTTGGCATCACCCAACCGCCAGTAGCACATCTAAACAACAAGCAAAACAAAAATACAAACCCAGTCATCAGCAGACAGGATTACCACCTCACTCAGCCTTGCCCATCAGAGAAAAAACAAACGAAAAAACTCAGCACAAATCTCACCCTATACGAGGCTAAACAAACCAGTGGACCAACCTTAGGAGGGCAGAAACCAAAAGGAAGAAAGAATTCAACCTCGAAGCCTGGGAAAAAGAGACCTCAAACACAGTAGGTTCAAATAAATAATGAAAAGGCAGAGAAATACTATACAAATGAAGGAACAAACCAGAAACATGTAAGTCCAAATAAATGAAGAGGAACTAGGCAAATTCCCTGAAAAAGAATTCAGAATGATAGTAAAGATGATCAAAAACCTTGAAAACAAAATGGAGAAAATGCAAGACTCAATCAACCAAGACCTAGAAGAATTAAAGAAAAAACATACAGAGACAAACAACACAATTACTATAATTAAAAATACTCTAGAAGGAATCAATAGCAGAATATCTGAAGCATAAGAATGAATCAGTGAACTGGAAGACAAAATGGTGGAAATAACTTCTGAAGAGCAGAATAAAGTAAAAAGAATGAAAAGAACTGAGGATAGTCTCAGAGACCTCTATGACAATATCAAACGCACCAACATTTGAATTATAGGGGTCCCAGAAGAAGAAGAGAAAAAGAAAGGGTATGAGAAATTTTTTGAACAGATTATAGTTGAACATTTCCCCAGCATAGAAAAGGAAATAGTCAATCAAGTCCAAGAGGTGCAAAGAGTCCCATACAGATAAACCCAAGGAGAAACACACCAAGACATATACTAATCTAACAAAGACTAAACACAAAGAAAGAGGCTACACAGGAAAGAGTGGGATAATATGGCCTCCTCAAATGCCATAAGAAGAGGTCAACAGAGAGACTTCCTCTAAGAAATTACAAAAGGAATTAGAGATGTTTATCATGGAACATTCCATAAAGCATGATCTGAACTATGAGCAACAGAATAATCTAAATTACTTATTTAAGAAAGAAGATTCCTAAACCCCTACCTTAGAAAACAAAACTAAAATCTCTAAATATACTGCCCTGAGTTCTGCATATTTTAACAAGTGCCCCCAGACAATGCCTTGGTACACTGTCCTTAAGAAATTATCCTGCTGCTGCTGCTGCTGCTAAGTCGCTTCAGTCGTGTCAGACTCTGTGCGACCCCATACATGGCAGCCCACCAGGCTCCGCCATCCCTGGGATTCTCCAGGCAAGAACACTGGAGTGGGTTGCCTTTTCCTTCTCCAATGCATGAAAGAGAAAAGTGAAAGTGAAGTCGCTCAGTTGTGTCCAACTCTAGAAACCCCATGGACTGCAGCCTACCAGGCTCCTCCATCCATGGGATTTTCTAGGCAAGAGTACTGGAGTGGGGTGCCATTGCCTTCTCCGAGAAATTATCCTAGAAGGATGGAAAACTGAACTAAAATGGATAAGAAAACAAGATCCTATGGGAAAACCTTGATGCATTCAAACCAGCAGAGCCTCATCACCAGACCTCTAGGAATCTTGTGAGCGTCAGGCATGTGATTACCACTCCTTCTAGGAGACTAGAAAAAGTACAGGTGTGAGGTAAAGCCTCACTCAGTTCAAATCTTGACCCACAGTTGCTAGTTGTGATCCTGCAAAGGCACTTAATTTCTGAGCCCCAGTATCTTCATCATCTTTATCTTTTGAAACAGAGTAACAGTATTCACTCCAAAGGATTTTTGTGCAGATTAAATGAAAATTATAAAAAGGATCTACCATGTGGAATCTTTGTGCATTATTACAGGAATGTAAAATGCTGCTGCCACTATGGAAAATGGTATGGCAGTTCCTCAAAAAATTAAAAATAGAACTACCATATGATCTAGCAAGTCCACATTAGGGTATATATCTGAAAGAACTGAAAGCAAGGTCTCAAAGAGATATTTGTGTCTACCAGCATTATTCACAATAACCACAAGATAAAAGTAATCCTAGTGTCTATGGATAAATGCATAAATAAAATATGGTGTATACATGCAATGGTATATTACTCAGACTTAAAAAGGACGGAAATTCTGATACATGCTCCACAATATGGATGAACCTTGAAGATATTACACTAATAAAATAAAGCAGTCACGCAAAAAAACAAATATTGTATGAGTCCATAATACAAGGTACGTAGCCTAGTCAAACTCACACAAAAAGTAAAAGGATAGCTGCCAGGGGAGCAGGGAGTGGGGAATGGAGTTACTATTTAATAGGTATAGTCTTCGTTTTGCAAGATTAAAAGAGCTCTGGAGATTGACTGCACAATAATATGAATGTACCTAACACTACTGAACTGCACATTGAAAAATAGTTCAAATAGGAACTGTATCCTTATAAATGGTTAAGATGGCAAATATTATGTCATGTGTATTTTACCACAATTGAAAGAAAAAAAAAAAAAGATCTAGCATGATTCCAGGACTACGATAAATATTCAGTAACAGTCTGTCCATTTCCTTATGATGCCCTGAGAAGGCCACAATATCACCTCTGTGGTATTTCTGCCAAAAATGCATAACCCAAAACTAATCAAACAAATTCAACTTGATGGCCATTTTATAAAATAACCGGCTTCCCCCAAAATTTCAAGGTCATGAAGATGAAGAAAGCCTAAGGAAGTCTTCCAGATTAAAGAACCAAGAAATGCAGCAGTGCAACGCATGATCCTGAATGGAATCCCGGACTGGAGGGAAAATATAGCTGTAAAAGACATGACTGGTACAATCAACACCATCTGAACATGAATCGTGGGTTAAATAAATTGTACCAATGTTAAACTCTCTGATTTTGATAACTAAGGTGAATTTATTTTGATAACTAAAAGAGGGACACCTTGGGAATTTCCCAGCAGTCCAGCGGTTAGGATTCAGCGCTTTCACTTCTGCAGCCCAGGTTCAATCAATCCCTGGTGAGTGAACTAAGATCATCCCACAAGCCACGCAGCATGGCCAAAAAAATAATAAATAAATAAAAGAGCCCTCGCTTTTAGGAAACATATACATAGCATTTAATGATAAAGGGGTATGATGTCTCCAACTTACTCTCAATTGGTTCAAAACATAATTCACATGTATATAAACACAGAGAATACTAAAATAGGGAAAAATGTAAACAGTTGTAAACTTGACAAAATATATATGGAAGTTTCTCATTCCATATTTGTAACTATTCTGTAAGTTTGAGAATATATCCAAATAAAAGGTCACCAAAAACAAGTTAGTCCTCATCTTCTCATGTTACAAATTAAGTAAACTGGCATATCTCAAAGTTTCTCCCACATAACACCAGTTCCAAAAGATGCTCCACATAAAAAGTGGATTCTGTAGGCGCATAAAACGGAGACCAGCTGCTCTCTGTGATGGTCTCTTCCCAGAGGACATTGTGCAGGAACATATTAAGATTCAGAAACATCCTGAACTAAAGAAAACTGTCTAACCCAGTATTTCCAGAGCTTTTGACAACTAAACCTTTTCCATTTTACGACAATATCAGCAAAATCAGTACTCCAAAGAGTGTAAGGGGCTAACTAGCATGCGGTAGCCAGTAGTTAAGCGGCTATGCCCAGGGCTTTCTGAGCCTGGGCCTCTTACACAGGACTGCAGGCCTCAGATAGCTGGCTGTGGATAAAGTACAGCCAGCTATCTGAGGTCTTCTCTGTGCTAAACACCATCTCTGCAAACTAAGCCTATAATCCTGGCCTCATACTCTACCTGGCTGGACTAATCAGTCTAAATTATGGCACTATTAAACACAAAACACCAGAAATACATCTTTGTTTCACAAGAATACTATGTATTGTATTTATTGCAAGCTGTTCATTTCCCTTATTATTGTACATATCTCACTCTCTGACTAGACAACTCTTTGATTAACAAGTTTATTTCTTACCTCGTTACATCCTCAGCACACAGTGCCTGACTCACTACACATCACCAGTAAACATATATTGACCATATATTGAATTAATCACTGAATAATTACCTCTGATCCCAGATATGATTTGCCTTGAATTAATTCAGGTGCTGCATAAGCAAGACTCCCACAGCAGGTCTGCAGGTGATAATCCTTGTTACCCTGCCAATAAGATAAAAATGAAACACTTATTAACTACAGCCCTTAAGAGAATTAAAACCCTGATAAACATTCTTCCAATATAAGCAAAGAGATGCTAGATAAGAGTTACCCCAAATGATAAGAGACATTCTGCCGCCAACTCAATACTCTGCTCATGTGCGTGTGTGCACGTGTGGCTTCCTCTTCTCTGGATTTCCAACACCACCAAGACCTGGCATGAAAAAAATCCTTCTCCCCTTAGCTCAGTCAAGTCAAGTTCACACTTCCCTAGGCATCCAGAATAATCAGTTTAGCATACATCCAAGCACTCAAGTCCTCCCACTCCCAAATACTCAAGAAAAAATACTCTCTATAGAACCCTGTTTCCAATAGCAAATCTTTACAAATACATAAGTTTCTTTTCCCCAAGATGGAAGACAGCAAACACTACACAAAACAAACCCTTGGGACTTTGGTTTATAGTTATAGTTTATAGTCTATATGGTTTATAGTCTATATAGTTTATAGTCTATATGGTTTATAGTCTATAGTTATAGACTTGGTTATAACACAGATCATGACCTCAGCCTCCAGATCTGTTCAAATAAGGATCCTCTGGTCTCCCACAGAAATATGGAGACATAATGCAAATGATATCACTGCCTAAAACTTCTACAGAGTTCCACAAATGGCAAATGACTTATGAAATTGTAAGATTTCATTTACAACTGTAACAGCACACCCAGAGGTTAGCTCCTCAGCAGAAAGCTGAGGCCACCTTCTCCCAGTCAAGTTTTGCTTTGTGAGATGGAGTCTGTGTGGGTTGAATCCGTGGCAGCCATAAATAAAGGCTGCCAGAGTCTGTCACAAACATTCTCCACTGCCTCCTGTAATGAACATGACTTAAACCAGCTTAAGGGCTCAAAGTAAGCTTTATCTTTATTGCTTGTCGATCAGAAAAATGCATTCTTGCATTTGGTTCCCAGACACAAGACTCGACTGACAATCTCTGAAGAGCCAAGGGAAGGACAGGAAAATCAGAAAGAATCAGACATTCAGCCAAAGGGGCAAAATCTGCCTCCCTTTGCACCCAGGTAATTCTGATTGGGGCAGGAAATAATCATGGGACTCCAAGGGGCTGAGACAAGTCTGAAATTTCAACATTCTTAATGAGGGTAGACAGTTCATTTTAGCTGTAAGTACCATCATTAGAGGACTCAAGAGGAAGCCTCCAACAGCAGCCACACAGGAGAAAGTTCAAAGTCACCTCAAAGAGAAGGAATGCTGGAGAACACCAGTACTTAACTATGGAGTGCAAATTAAGGAAATAATTCACGGTATAAATTTTAAAGTACATATGGACTTTTTCCTTCTTCTTTTTATAAGGAAAGGGGACTGTCTCTCAAAATGTAACTAATTGTTACTTATATAACCATTTGGATAATAAAGAAGAGATTTTCACTAGATTTCCTGAAATGCATATCTAAACAAAGAAAGGCATCATCTAACAGGAACATACTCCAACTGCAAACACGTGGTCAATTCAGCATTCATACTGTGATGGCTTCCCGACACTCCAGTCCTGCAAATTCCCTCACAGCATACCCATGGGGTTTTCAGCAGGACCAACCCTGGACCTAGAGCAGTGGTTTTCAACCTTGACTACATATTAAAATCATCAAGAGAACTTATAAAAAGCGTGAAATTTACCATTCTTCTCAATGGATGCAACCAGGCTCACTAAATACTAAATGGAAGTTAGTGTAAGATAACAGGCAAGAGGTGCACTGGCAAAGGAAATAAACTCATTTTTATCTCTGCACTTACCTTGGGTTTTGCACAGAGACCAAAGTCAATCAGCTTTAATTTATGATATTCATCAAACAACAAATTTTCCTGAAAAAAAAAAAAAAAAAGACATTTTCATAACTATATACAGTCTTCCTTATATTACATCCCACCTCTAGCTATTCCTAAAAGCACTTTAAGGTTGGGTACAGGGTAAAAAAATCAATTGAGAAAAAAAAAGAATGAAGTGACAAGAATAGAAGGAAAGAGAAGAGGAGAGGAATGTTGATAACTATCCTGCTTCCCCTCAAGTCACATTAGCATAAACCAATTTCTCCTTGGTACTCTGAGGTTCAACTACAAGCACTTTGATATGTGCCAAAGGCAAGTTTGAACAGAAAGAGTGAACGCGAATCAAAGAGTTGGATAAAAACAAAGGGAAAAGGACAGAAACCTCCATATCTTGTTAGGGAAATTCTAGATCTCAAACCCTAGTACCAAATTACATTGAAATTCATGTTCACCAACATGCATATTAGCCAAAGCCTACACACTTAAGAGTATCAAATTTTTATTCTGCCCTTGAAAAGCAGAGTCTGCCCATTTCATTGAACTGTTCACTTCTGAAGCATAATGGAATTAAAATTAAAGGAAGATGATGTCAGGAAAAGAGTATCAAGAGGAAGATACTCAAAGACAATATTCTCAAAGAAAACACTCAAAACTCTTCTTTCCTAGGAATAAAACCTGAGGTTTATATTCTGCATCTGATTACAAAGACATTTATAATGTCACACAAAATTGACAAAGAAATAGAATGCCAATAATAAGTCCATCCAGAAGAGCCCAGCAGGAGTCAAAAGTCAAAAAGGAAAAAGAAAGATACATTAGGAATGGAACAAAAAAATAAGCAAAAGCCCAGATAAATTCTAAACAGAAAGAACATTTGGAAACTGACTGATGGCAGGTAAGTGATGTCAAGTTCTCAGGTGAGCACCCGTAATGCAGTCACTTACTGGTTTGAGGTCCCTGTGAGCGTAGCCCTGGCTGTGCACATAAGCAACTGCAGACACTATCTGACGGAAGACAATGCGGGTCTCCTCCTCTGACAGGCGATCGTGGGAAATTATGTAGTCAAACAGCTCTCCTCCAGGGCAATACTGCAAGAGCAGCAGAGTCACATAAATATCATTATTACTTGCAAAAATCAGAGGAGTTTAAAATAAAAAATCATACTTATAAGCAAAGGAATGAACTAATTTAGGTATATTCAAAAATACACTCTCAGTATTTCAGCTTTTGGGATACTTTTGGTCTTGAACTATTTTTTTTAATTTATTTATTTATTATTTTTTAGTTGCAGTGGGTCTTTGTTGCTTCACGCAGGTTTTCTCCAGGAACAAATTCTAACCTATTCTGTCCACTAAAGCACACCATCGCACGAGGAGGGTATTACAAAGGATATATTTACAACGTGTCTCCAGTTTATTATACATGTCTTCTTGGTCTACATTGTTACAGATCGAACTTAAACAGGTAAGCCACTTAGCATTTAATCTTGCAAGTGAAATGAACTTAATACCTCTCTCATAACTATCATAAAATGAAAGAGAATGGCCTGAATAAACGTTTGTGTCCCCCCAAAAATTTCTACGTGGAAACTCTAAGCCCTGAAGATGGTGATTTTAGAAGGTGGAACCTTTGGGAGGTGATTAGGACATGAGGGCAGAGTCCTCGTGAATGAAATCAGTGCTCTCATAAAAGAGGCTAGAGAGATCCCTAGCCTTTTCCATCATGTAAGCACATAGCAATAAGGTTATCAGCTATGAACCAGAAAAAGGACCCTCACCCGACCATGCTGGTGCCTTGATCTTGGGATTCCCAGCCTCCAGAACTGTGAGAAGTAAGTTGCTGTTGTTCATAAGCTACTCAGTCTGTGATACTTTTTATAGCAGCCCAAACAGACTAAGACAGTGACAAATAACTTTAGGTCTCTGGAACTTACTACTGACCTCGAGAACCATGAATATTTTGTTGGCTGTCTCTATCACATGGTAGAGTTGACATATATGTTGATGTCTCAGGTTCTTCAAGGCATCAATTTCTGTTTTGACCCGAGGCAAATCACTCTGTGACAAAACATTTTATTAAATGAGCAATAAACTTATTTGGAAAATATTCCAAGCCCCAATATCAACAACTCTAATACTAAGTAGCAAAAGCAGTCAATGGCCTCAAAACAATTTGCTCAACAATACAGAAATAGAGAACAGAAACTTATTTCTGTGTACATTTTCAAAAGGCCCTGAGGATTTTACAAAAGAAAAGTCCAATCTGAGGCAAGAGTACAACATCCAGAAAAAATAAAATAATCTCACTCCCTTTAGAAGGTTAGCATTCCAAACAAGGAAACTGACAGGAACACTATCCAGCATGCATGTCTAGGCTACCACTTCAGTCTCTACAATGTCCATTAAGAAGCATGATGAAACCTATGGCTGATCCATGTTAATGTTTGATAGAAACCAATGCAATACTGTAAAGCAATTATCCTTCAATCAAAAATTAATTTTTTAAAAAAGCCTGCTGAGCTAAAAATTGGTGAATGTAGTAAAAGGTATTCACTATCTCAGTCTTCCAACTTTTCAAGGAGCTTGAAATTTTTCAAAATAAGAAGTTGGCTGGGAGGTGGATAGACAAGTTGAAAAAATTTTGAAGTTCACAGTAAAGATAAAAATCCAGATATCCATGTAGTAAACAAGTAATATTTTATTATAAAAAGGGACTCAGTCTAATGATCAGTGGTTTAAGATCCAATTAACTTAATATCAGGCCATGCAACCTGATATTAGATCTTAACCAAGAAGTTGTAACTTTAACTATGCTGATATGATGATCTTTTTTTCTTCTTTTTTGGGTGGATGTGGGAATCTGATGATTAAAACCCTGAAAGTAATCAAAATAATTTTAAAGTCCTAGGAAGTAACTAAAATAAGCATAATAACAATAGGAAATACAAAAACCAGTTTAGAATTAATGAATTAATATCATCATATTGATGCTTTAGAATAAGTTTTGAGTACTAGTATGTTATATCTTAATAATAACAATTCACATTTTATCTGCTATTAAGGTATTTGCTGGGTCAAGTAAATAAGGTACACTAAAGTTATAACTGAAGTTTAAATTGCTTAAGGGAATTAAATTAATCAATTTTGTAACCAATGTTTAAATGATCAGGAAAAATCATTCTTAATATCTTTTTATTAGTTTAATAAACATAATATTGAGCACTGAAAACAAAAATACTGAGGGAGAGCTGAATTATCAGTTGACAGGTTATTTAAAATAATTCTGATACAGATCACTTTGTGATTTTGGCATATATTTCAGAAGGAGTTCAGAGAATTGAGTGATACTGCTGCTGCTGCTGCTGCTGCTGCTAAATCGCTTCAGTCGTGTCCAACTCTGTGTGACCTCTGAGACGGCAGCCCACCAGGCTCCCCCGTCCCTGGGATTCTCTAGGCAAGAACACTGGAGTAGATTGCCATTTCCTTCTCCAACTGTAACACAACATTCTCTTCAACTTATTTATATATGTTAATCAGCACTTACATCCTTAAAAATAAAGTAACAAGTCATATTAAACTCTGCCAGTCTCCTCTATCCATGGAATTTTTCAGGCAAGAGTACTGGAGTGGGTTGCCATTTCCTTCTCCAGGGGATCTTCCCAACCCAGGGATCGAACTTGCATCTCCTGGGTCTCCTGCATTGGCAGGCAGATTATCTGCCTGCCAATATTCTTTATCTGAGACATTCTTTATCTCAGTGGAGCCACCAGGGAAGCCCTTTTAAAACTACAGATTTATACATAACTGGCTGTGGAAATGTTATTTTAATAAAAGAGCAATAACTAGAACATTAGAAAAAATTCAGGTTATAATTCACAAAACTGATCTATAAATATTTTTAAAATAATGTTAAACTTACCCCTAGTGCATTTTTATCCATGATTTTTATAGCTACCATTTCTCCAGTGAGGATATGGCAGGCAAGTTTGACCTTTGCAAAGCCACCTAAGTATAGGAAAATGTATTATAAAGAGACAAGCAAACTAACTTAAATATCATCAGCAGAGCAAACTGAGAACTCAAGCACAAATACCTTTCCAAGTACTTTATAAAGCTCTCTTGAGCTATATTTTCCTGAAATTTGTGGCCCTTTTTTTCATATTGCTTCCAAAGCATTAGCCATGATCCCAACCTCTCCTTATCCAATGACTGGCTAAAGATTCCCTTTTGCCATTATAGGATATCTTTAATTTTGCAATTAGGAAGAAGTAGAAATTTATTTTATAATTCTTTAGAAATTTGTTTTATAATTAACATTGCAATTAAACCTTTTAATTAACATTGTCAAAAGACAATATAAAGTTGCAGAGACAAAAGACAAATAATATGAAACTTCCATTCAGTTTTAAAACTGAAAAAATAAGCAATTATATTTCAAAATTGGCTCAAAACCTGGGTAAATATCTACATTCAGGTATCTGAAAGAAACAAACATAGTACCTCTAAAAAGAAGTTCCCAGAAGTCCCTCTCATGGTGCTCCCCATCTCAGTAAATGGCAAACTCATCTTCCCAGATCAGGCCAAAAGCCTGGAAGCCATCTTTAGCCCTTCCCTTTTGTCTCACACCCCATACCCAACCCATCAACACAGCCCACTGGCTTCATCTTCAAAAATTTTATTAAAGTTTATCTTAGGGGAAAGGAGGCAGGCACTGAATGGAAACGTTCTATGTCCTGATTTGAACATATGCGCATATGTGAGCCAAAACGCCACCAAATGTATTACACTTTGCTTATTTTACTATGTATTATGCCTCAATAAATTATACTTATATGTACATATATGTGTGTCTGTATATAGAAGCCCACCGCTTTCTATACACAGAATCCCACTACCTTCAATCCTATCACCATCCATGTCACCATCATCTCCGGGATCACTCACCTAAATTACTGCAGTAACTTCCTAACATCTATCTGCTTCTGCCTTTGCCCTCTCCCAGCCATTTTTTTCACAATCAAGTAGCCAGAGTGATCCTTAAAACCAAAAGGTCGGATCACTCCTTGGCTCAGAACTCTCTAGTGACTTTTATTCTTAATAAAATAAACTATAAGACCTTTCCTACAACTCACCTCTCTCTTGCTCCACTTTTTCTTACTAAAATCCATTCAAAAATTTTCAAACTATATAAGTTAGGCTAAAAAGCTCATGGTTTGGCAGAAACCAACACAATATTGTAAAGCAATTATCCTTCAACCAAAAATAAGTAAATTTTTTTTCATTTTTAGAGTCTTTACTGAATTTTTTATAATATATTGCTTCTGTTTTATTTTTTATTGAAGGATAATTGTTTTACAGAATTTTGCTGTTTGCTGGAGAGGGTGTGGAGAAAAAGGAACACTCTTGCACTGTTGGTAGGAATGTAAATTGATATAGCCATTACGGAAGATGGTATGGAGATTCCTTAAAAATAAGTAAATTCCAAAAAAAGAAGAATAGCTCATGGCTGCCCCATTTCACTCTACTCTCAAATGGATGACCTATTTGCTTCAAGAAAAAATTAATTACCTGTCCCAATAGTTTCATATAATTCATAGTATTTGAGAAGTTCATCATAATCTTTCATAGTCCTCCTGGAAGTTTACTCAAAACTATAAAAAGAACCTGTAAGACAAAGAACAGTACACCATCAAAAAGGGAACTACTAAGAGATTATCTCCTTCACTCTTTTAACTACAAATATAAATAAGTCTCAGGCATATAAATCATATTGAGAAAACTGATTAGCCATAGGAAAAAACAAGACAAGACAAAACTAGCTTCCTCTCACTCCATACATAAAAATCAATTCCAGAGCAAATAAAGACAAATCTTTATTTGAAAGATTTGAAAGGTAAATCTTTAAAAACTTATAATAGAATACTGTTATCATTTCAGGATAGAGAAGGGTCCTTTAAATAGACAAAGAAACCATTAATCATAAAAATAATCAGACTGGGATGTTCTCATCAAAACTGGAACAATGTTTCCCACGGGGCCTGTCCATAACCATGTAAGGAATGTTTCTATGTGAAGCAGTTAAAATTATTTTCTTTTAACATTAATTTTTATTTATTTGGCTGCTCTGGGTCTTAGTTGCTTGCAGGATCTTTAGTTGTTGCAGCATGCCAATTCTTAGTTGCAGCATGTGGGATCTAGTTTCCTGACCAGGGATCAAACCCAGGCCCCCTGCATTGGTAGCACAGTCTTAACCACTGGACCACCAGCGAAGTCCCTGAAGCAGTTAAAATGATAATGTTCTTTTATTTGATAGACTGCTGCTTTCTCATCAATGACACCCTTAGTACTACCTCATTGCTCCCACTTTCTTCTTCCTCAGATAGACAAAAGCTGAAATGCTCCTGCTCTTTGATAGAACCCATTCCAAAAGTGGTCGTTTCCCGAGCACAAAGCCCAAACCATATAAGCCCCTTTCAACTCACTCTTATTGAGATGCCCAAGACCCTAGGGAGCAGGGTTCCTCTTGCTGCAGCAAGCTAAAGACACCTAATGTTTTTAAATTACAGATGTGTTCCTAATGGTTTGTGGTTCAAAAAGTTAGTTGGTTAAGTAGCTCAGTCATGTCCGACTCTTTGCGACCCTGTGGACTGTAGCCTACCAGGCTCCTCCATCCATGGGATTCTCCAGGCAAGAATACTGGAGTGGGTTGCCATTTCCTTCTCCAAGGGATCTTTCTGACCCAGGGATCGAACCCAGGTCTCCCACATTGCAGGCAGACGCTTTAACCTCTGAGCCACCGGGGAAGCCTACTTCTACCCATTTCCCTTGTTTTCTACAGAACTGGTCTAACTGTAAACAGTATTATACTTAAGAAACCCTCCAACCGGCCACCGTTCGCCATCTTCCAATGGATACCATGGCCATGCAGTATCACATAGGAAGACCATGTGTGTATTCTTTAAGCCCTGGGGATCAAATCTATCCCAGTTTTTCAGGATATAGTTCAAAGGAGTGAGGCTGAAATTGTCAGCTCCCATCTTGTCCTGAAGAATCCCGGACAAGCCCCCAAGATGAAAGGTTGTTGCTGAACCATGCAAAGACACCGGGATTCTTGGCCTCCAGAGGAGAAGAATTCAATCAGGGGCCAGAGACAAGGCTTGATCGCTCAGAGCTTCTGTGTAATAAAGTTTTATTAAAGTATAAAGGAGATAGAGAAAGCTTCTGACATAGACATCACAAGGGGGTAGAAAGAGTACCATGAGTCATTTTACTTGGAGATAAAAGGTAGGTTATTTAGCAAGTAAAAAGCCTTCAAAAATTTGGTCAGTGAAATGAACCCTAGAGTGGAAGTTTTGGAGGGAAAAATATCAAAACTCAAGAAAACAATCAGCCTAAAAAATGGTTTTAGTAGCCATGTCAAAGTTGAAATAGCAAGAAAGATAAAGATAATGGAAAAAAGACCAAGATCCAATAAACAATATTAGTCATTTTCTAGGAAGAACTGGCATTGGACCAACTTAATAAGCAGGCTGAACTTTTAATCTAGCTGAATCTGCACAAATAGCATAGGCAAACAAAAGAAGGAAAGTCAGGTCCTGATGCTAATAGAAAGCTGGTGAGATAAAATGAAATATTTCCGCTTCCACTTGAGTGGCAAAAGTTGTTCTAGGCAAGGAGACAGTACAGAGGACATATTTATTCTTCCTGGGCACCTGAGATACAGGATGAGAAATATCCTTAACAGCAGTACTAATTTAGAAACCTTTTAAAGGGCATTTGTCACAGGAACAAACTGGGAATAAAGTGGAACCACACCCCCAAAGACAGGAATTACGGGACTAAGAATTTTTAAAACAGGTTAAAATAGCAGTAAAATATAGAGGTCAATACAAGGCTAAGAAATCCTTGGGATCCTAATGAGGGAGAAGAGAGTGAGAAGGATATTGGAAATGGAGGGATGTCAGGCTATAAATCTGTTTAGAAAGTTGTCTGATATAAAAGTAGGCTATCACATGCCTTACAGAGCAGAGCCCCAACTAATGGAATATTGGGGTATTCAGAACTCAGGGGTTAAAGAGGAAACACAAACAGATATTACAAAGTTTAAAAACCATGAAATGGAAAAAGTTCCCCAGTGGCCTAGTGGTAAGGATTCCAGCCTTCCACTGCTGTGGACCAGGTTCAATCTCTGATGGGCAACTGAGATTCTGCAAGCCAAGTGGCCCAGCCAAAAAACAGACTAACAAAAGACCATGTGATGAAAATAGACAAAGGAAAAGAAACAGGTCTTAGGAAATATAAGACTGTAATTGCCACCATGCACATGCCTAAATCCCATACCAAAGACTGGGCTGTTTTAAATTGCCACACTCAGAAAAAGAAAGCAATTGGTATGATGTTGGAATTGATTTTCCCAGATAAGGGATGTAAGAGCATCTTAATCAATGTCTTGATGGATTTTTCCCCAATGAGTTTTGAACTTTCAGGTTATGGCCTCCAGTCAACTAGCAGAGACCTGCATCAGTGTAAGACTGAATCACATACCTCCCCTTTTTTTCTTCCTTCCATTTTCTTATCTACTCCCTTCCCTCTAAACATACCATGTCTTCAGAGAAGTAAAACTAATGTGGGCCTAAATTATATCTATTTAATTCAGGTAACATTATTTTTGCTACTGTATAAGAAAACTAGTATTTATACTGCAAACTGCTATAATGATAGCAGATTTTACTTGGCTTGTGGAAGTAGAATTGGTTCTAAATATTCTTAAGTCTCCTGTTTATCCTCTAGAGTTGGGAAATATAGAATAAGGACATGTGACTGGAGTTATCCAGCTGCTGCTAAAAGAGGTATATGATTAGTTAAATGTGGAAGGGAACCTCCCATCTGTGGATAAAGAAGGAAACTAGACCCCAATCAGACACCTGATTGTCCTTCTGAATGTGACTAAATAGAACTGGAGCTATATCAAACTGTGGTCCTGAACTTTTCTGAGGAAACAAGGAATTGCCTAGATAGTGGGAGGAAGTTTATCAGTAAATTTTATAGGATAGCAACAAATTGGGGGCATTGTCTTACCAGCATAGTCTTCTTTGGGCAATGCTACTTCCTGCTGTGTAGTACATTTACGTTATCTAGTGAGCTTGGTAAGACACTGATGCTGAGGATATTTCAAATGAGAAGCAGCATACAGAATGTCTTACAATGTGACCTTGTAATACATTTAATTAACATCCAGTTCTGCTCCCTTGCAGAGGCTTCTGGGAGCACCAACAGAGACATTCATTCCCAAAGGCAGTAAGAGATTGATCTGATCATCTCCTTGGTCCACAGCAGATATACTGAAAGGATAGATCCACTGGTGAGACAAGCCCATGAAGGTGCAGTGAGGGCGTTTCTGATTTATCCCACACAGCACAGAAATAGAAACCAAAATATGAACAAAAAAGTGAGGAACACTAGTCTTAGCAAAACTCCAGGCACCTGTGATGCTGCCCTACCTTCCCCCTTTCCCTTTCCATTACCAAAGAGAAACAGCGATGGTGAAGCTCAATAGTTACTCATCCTAGGAATGAGAGAGGCCGGATCACTCCCCTGGGACGCCCTCCGTTGAAGTCTCCCTTTCCCTACTGGTCTTTCGGTGAGGGCCACTTCTTTTACTGCTATAGCATTCGGTGTATACTCTCCTTTTAGTGTAAGTCTCTTAAGCCACTACTTTGAGAAGGTGAAGGAAGAGGAAGCCTTTGGACTCTGAAAGAGGGGTGATAAGACATAACACATTTCCTTTTTCACTGAACTGCCCCAGTAAATTGAGTTGTACGAACAGAAACAACTTGAAATTCTTCTTTGAATGTGTTTCTCGGAGACGGCCAAGGTCGTGCAAACGTGGAATGGGAATTCACATCTATCCCTGCCTCCTAGGTGGCAAGCGCTTCCACTGCACACCTCATCGATAACCCGGAGGCGGGTACGATCACTATCCCCACTTACAGCGGAGAAAAACGCGGGTCGGAAAGGTTAATTATCTCATCCAGGGAGCCTAACTCTTAAGACTGGGGCTCCAGGAAGTTCCGCAAAACTCCGGTGAGCCAGCAGCACACTGGGCCCAAGCCGCTGTCCCCCGCACTGCGCACTGCCGGGACCTCGGCCCTCACCCACGCCGGACAGACTGACCTGAGGGCGGAGGGCTGGGAGGGACTGAACCCGGGCGAAAGACAGACGCACTGGACTGCAATCCCGAAGAAAGCGACGAGTGCAGAAAGTTCCTAAGAATCTTTGGGATGGTCAGGTTCTGGCCGCTTCCGCCCGCCAAGGGAATCAAACCTCGCGCGCCGGAAGGGGCGGGGGTGCGGCGGGGGCGGGGCTCATCGGGGACGGTGCGGTCCCTGCGAGGCGGGGCGGGGTCGCTCGCCGGCCGACAGGGGACTTCAAGTCTCGGTAGTCAACCTGGAGTGTGACTGAGGGCACGGGAAGATTTGCCTGGTGGCGTGGACGTACAGAGTTTCCACATATTTAAACTTTCTTAAGTTCTCTTTCCTAAAATTAATCTGCAGAGAAGTCACTAGTAGTGAAGGTTCTCATTTTCGTCCTCCTCTTGCCTCATGGCCCTTCTGTCATCCAGCGAAAAACAAGTATACCTCTGCCCTCTCCACATCTTACTATAAACTGTGTTGTCACGAAGAATGAAATCCCCAGGAGCCATTAGATAACTCAAGGTACCAGAGACACCAACCTAGCATCACTGTAAAGTCTTTCTAATACATTTTACCGTTTGGTCATTATTTATGTGACTTTCACCCGATATATGAATTACAATTGTAATGATAACTCGATCCTGACATTAAAAAAAAATTATAGCAAGAGGAAAGAAAAAGTATTAAGTGTAAATTTACACACATGTTTTTAGGGGTTTCCCTGGTGGCTCAGACGGTAAAGAATCCGTCTGCAATGCGGGAGACCTGGGTTCGATCCCTGGGTTGGAAAGATCCCCTGGAGCAGGGTATGGCAACCCACTCCAGTATTCTTGCTTGCCAAATCCCATGGACAGAGGAGCCTGGTGGGCTGCAGTCCACAGGGTCACAAAGAGTCGGACACGGAGTGACTAACAGCACAGCATATTACAGTAAAGGATTTTCAAGCAAAAAAAAAAAAAAAAAACACTAAGATAACATGTGTGGAACTGAAATATGAGTTAAAGGGAAAAGAGGGAAAATAAGCAAGTTAAAAAAGAAATCATATATTTTGTTTATTTTTTTAAATAATAGTATGTATCAAATAATCTGGTATTTCCAATCTTGGATATCTTCAAAGGAGTTACTGCTTCACTTTCTGAGGTTTATAGTGAACAGTTGTTCTAAAATACATAAATACAATTAATCCAAAAATTAAAATTTCTGTGGACTATGCAAAATCATGAGGAGAGCATGCGCTTTTCTGTGTTTACAGCCTCACCCCAGCCATTATGACAATACAGTTGAAACCTAAAGGGCTAGGTTTTAAAGATGACACAGCTCTAAAAAGTTTGGAAGCCTTGTAAAGGCAGCTTTATGCAACTTTCACCAGGAATTAGGGTTAGCAAGATCGCAGCGATTCAGCGCTGCTAAGAGGGCACGGAGGGTCCTGGTCATCCAGCCAAGAGCCAGAACAGACATTTCTATGGTCCAGCAAACATAGAGCGGTTCCTCTCTTCCCCACCTGCGCATGAGCAGTAGTCGCAGACTTGGAAAGATGGCGGAGGAGGAGCTAAGAGAGAAGATCCCTTTGGTTCTAGAAAACCTCCTGAAAAAGTGGGAGTTTTATCAGGTCCTCGGAGCCATCCAGGCAAAGCTTTTGCAAAAGAAGGAACAGAGGAATGGGAAAGAGGTCAAATTTTAGCGACTAAAATGGTTCCTGCATGATTCCTAGCCGAAAACTGTGTGACAGGGTGCACCGACCACAGACAACTGAAAGTGAAACCTCTTGGCCTGAAAGTGCCAGGTAAACATTCTTTGGCCTTTGTTGTAGTCATCTAGAGGATTAATGGGGTGAGCTTACTGGTGCGGTGGACCATTGAAAGACAGCCTGAGTAAGATTTTCAGTGATGTCTTTGTGAAAGTATAAAACCATAAAAACACTTCCTATTGTGGAACCTCATGTGGCCTGGGGATTTCTAAATCTGAAGTCTGTTCGGAAACTCATCTATGGAAGTGAACACATCAGTCAGCTGAACCAGCAGCTGAACTAAACCCAGAATATCTGAAAGCACAGTGCATTTGGAAGCATGTGTTTTTGTTTTCTGAAATTGTTACCCAGTATCTTCAGAGTTTATTTTCTCCTCTATCTTCAGAATCTGGAAGGGGAAAGTTCAGGGAAAAGATGGTGATATTGGCACCACAGTTCCAAGGAAAAATTCCTGTGTGTTTTCTGAGTTGGTCACTTTCCACCTCTGAGACCAGCCAAAGACTCATGCCATGGAGGAGGGATGCTTTGTCACATCTTCTGTCCTGGGGTTAATGAATGAATACCTAAGCATGGATACAAGACAGCAGTGGGCCAACCCCAGGGGGCGTACTTGAACCTATAAGAATGCCATGGTAGATTACTGAGTCCCTGTGCCATCTATGACTCAGGAAAATGCCCACCATTTCGTTCTGCTGGGCTTCAAGATGGAATTTTCTGGTTTTCCTGATGGTTTCTTAAAACCCAAGTCAGGAAAGAGTGAGTCATTTTCTTGGTTTGGCATGGATGAAATTAGCACCAGTTGGTCTTTCAGGCCCCAGACAAGCAGCACAACTGGACCCTTTTCTTGTATATTCTAGAATCCAGAAGTATTGCCCTCTACCCTGCAGGTCGACCAACACTCGTGGAGATGTTAGACCTAAAAAGGGGGTCTGATCGTGCTTGTGTTTGTCATTGGTGTCCATCCCTAAACAGGCCTTGCCTCTGTTCCTGTCACTCAGTTGCTTCAACTTGCCATCTAAGTAGGTGGCAAGGGTGTACCAGGCCAAGCTTAAGAGCTGAAAACATGCTTAACTACTGTGTCCCCTGGTCCTTTAAGATTAGCTCTGCTGCAGTTTGGGTTCATGGAGCCCTCAAACGTTTTAGTACAAAGTCATACTGCTAGCTACCTGACAGGTCAATAAATGGAGAGATGAGTTGCTGGGACAAGGAATGGGGACTTTATTCAGAAAGCCAATAAACCAAGAAGATGGTGAGCTTGTACCCCCCAAAAATTGTCTTGCCTGAGTTAGAATTCAGGTTTCTTTTATACTGATAGGCAAGGCAGTAAAGTCAAGTATTTCTGGGTTCCCATCAGCCTCCAGAGGGGCTGTGTTAGTTGTTCACAGGTGGGCCTGGTCAGCAAACAAAGGTTGGAGGTATTAACAGTGCCTTAAAATGTGTCCGATTATAAGGTAATTATGTTGGTTGCCCAAGAGTTAACCTGCCAGGATTACATGTTATAGATGTTACTCTTATACTGTGAAGCATTGTGAAATCAGATTACTTTAAAAATGATGTATCAAAAAGTCATGGGAAAAGAGCAGTTGCAAGCGTGAAAGTACAGGGTTTATATCCTGGATCTTATACTAAATATGAGAATGTTCCCATTCTTAACTGTAAAATGGGGTTAATATAGTCTAACCTGTCTGCGTCATATGGTTACGAGTACTAAGGAAAATAACCATTTTTAACTTAAATTTCTACATAAGTAAAGGAGGTTATAATTAAAAGTATGGTGTGAAAAATTAGATATCTACTTAAAAGTTTTTCAAAATCATATTGAGTGTGCATATTCAAAAGCATTTGAGTGTTGCTGAATTAAGGAGAGTAATTATGCTGCAAGAGGAAAGGGTTCGGTGCAGGGAGGCAGGGCCTGAGCTGTGGGACCTGGCCTGAAAGAAGTGTCTGCCCCTCTGTCAACCTGTTTCCTCAAATGGACAGTAAGGAGATTGGATATGATTTTGCTGCTCCCTGTTTCTTGAGCCACTAAACGGGTGGGTCAGGCTATTTGGAGTATAACATCTCTACCAATAATAATACCATTAGCAGCAATAATAAAACCCTCTACAATTTTTTGAATGATTAATATGCATGTATATGCATTATCTCTATAACCAAATGCCTGTCCCTCCCACATGGGGTAATTCATGCTGTTCATTCTATAATCAGTCACCAGAGTCTGCCCTATGCCTCACCCTGTTCAGGGCAATGCCTGAGGAAAGAAGAAAAGACAGATGGCTTCTGCACAAGGAAGCTCAAACACAGAATTGCCAGATTCATAGAGCAACCACCTCTAACAAAAGACCAGACAGAAACACTAACTATTAATACAAGTGCACTCATTCATGCTGGTTCAAACTCAAAATGGGGAGCAATTATTTCTAACCAAGGGACTGAAATATTTTGTACTGGAGTTAGGCCTTGGGGGAAAAAATAGAAAACTTTGAGGAGGGAAGAGTATTCCCCAGGTGGGGAATTCTGTGTGCAGAAGCACAGAGGCAAGAAAACACAAGTCTCCTATAAGAAAGTTATGTTGGATGGAGTTCAGGAAACGGGTGTGGCAGGAGAGGAAGAGCCAGTAATCAGGGAACTCTTGGTGAAGGGCCGGCCTTGTGTGCCATGCTTGAGTCTGGAGGGGTGCTAACCAGGAAAGAGAGATGAGCAGTTGTACATTTCAGAGAAAGCCCAGGCAGCCACTCTGCCCACATTAGAGTATCCGTGCCTGGAGGCACGGCAAGAGCTGTGCTTCCCTGGTGGTGGAATGAATGCCTGATTCTCAGCACCATTTGTGGCTGAGTCATCAGTGGGGACTTCAATGGAAGCAAGGTCCATTCATTACAGTGCTGTTTCTCTTCTGAAGTGGTTGAGGTTAGCACACCTCAGGCTACAAATCATGCCTTGATTCTTATATCCAATCCAAGAGAAAATGGAAAACCACACAAAATTCAGTTTGGGGCCATCATTCTGCTGGAAGAGGAGATAGCTCCAAAAAACCTATTAAAAATACTTCAGGAATTTAAATGTGAAAACTACTTTGGGATTTTGTTAAATTTCCTAATTTTGATAAATTGTGGGTGTATATGAGAATGTCTTTGTTCATAGGAAAGCATGGTGGGAAGATGATGGTGGTGACAGGACAAAATGTAGAATTAGTGAATCTGGGGAAAGGGTATATGGGAATTCCTTGCTCTGTTCTATTCTTGCAACTTTCTAATAACTTTGAAATTATTTAAAAATTATAAGTGACCCCAAAATGTCAACAGTGCTTCTTTTTTTTCTTATTATATATTTATTTATTTGGCTGCACCAGGTCCTAGTTGCAGCACTCCAGATCTTCAATCTTCATCTGCAACATGCAGGATTTTTTTTTTCATGCAGGATCTTTTAGTTGGCATGCAGGATCTTTAGTCACAGCATGCAAACTCTTAGTTGCAGCATATAGGATCTAGTTTCCTGACCAAGGATCAAACCTGGGCCCCCCCTGCATTGGCAGCACAGGGTCTTAGCCACTGGACCACCAGGGAAATCCCAGGAATATGTTTCTTAATTCTGTTTATCCCTTAGCACTTACCACAGGGTCTTAAAATTACTGTAATTAAAAATGTTTTATCACTTTCTTTTAATATTAAAAAAAGATTTAATGTACATACTTATTGATTGATTTGGCTGCATTGGGTCTCCATTGCTGCACATAGGCTTTCTCTAGTTGCGGCAAGTGGGAGTTACTCTTCTTTGTGGTGCTCCAGCTTCTCAATGGGGTGGCTTCTCTTGTAGAACCCGAGCTCTAGAGCACAGGCTTTAGTAGCTGTGGTGCATGGGCTTAGTTGCTTTGTGGCATGTGGGATCTTCCTGGACCGGGGATCGAACTTGTGTCCCCTGCATTGGCAGGCGAATTCTTAACCACTGGACTACCAAGGAAGTCCCTACAATTTTTTTAGCTCTTGAATTCCATTCTCTGCTAGACAGTGTACTATAGGTTGTATATACATTATTTCTAATCCTGCAGAATGAAGTGAAGTTACGAAGTGAAGTTGCTCAGTTGTGTCCGACTCTTTGCAACCCCATGGACTGTAGGCTACCAGGCTTCTCAGACCATGGGATTTTCCAGGCAAGAGTACCAGAGTGGGTTGCCATTTCCTTCTCCAGGGGATCTTCCTGACCTAGGGATCGAACCTGGGTGTCCCGCATTATAGGCAGGTGCTTTACCCTCTGAGCCACCAGGGAAGCCCAATCCTACAGAATAGGTATTCTTATTCCCATTTTACAAATGAGGACACTAAGGTTCAAGAAGTTTAGATATCTGATAGGAAAGAGTCAGGAATCCAAAGCCCAGGATTTTTCGGCTATAATTCTCAGTTAATTTTTGCTGAATGAAATTTGAGAGAAGTTTGAACGTCAGGTGCCATACAAATACAAGAGACTTTATGAATTACTGAGAATGATAATGAACACTCTGACCTAAAGAGCACCTTCGTCAATAGGCAAAGTATTGGTGGGATACTACGTAACCAGTTTTTCAAAAGAATTCGTTAAGTATATTGCCATTAGGGTCACTAGATAAAATTGCAACATACTGGAGACATATTTACACTTTAAAAAATCCATTATTTATCCAGAATTCAAATTTAACTGAGCATTTTGTATTTTTATTTGCTCTATCTGGCAACCCTAAGTGCCATGAAATGATGTCTGTTTTTTAAGTAAACAAAATAAGCTGCTTACTTAAACAAATTGTACAGTGCCATTTGTATTTAGAGAAATGTGTAAGTATAGAAAAATGTCTGGAAAGTTATACGTTATAGTGTTAATGTTCTCTCCAAAAAATGGAATTAGGGTAAGGTATGGAAAACAGACTTAGATTTTACTTTCCATACTACTCTATTGAGGCTTGCTGTATTGCATGTATTTTAATTGAAATCTTTATTGAGATAACTGTAGATTCCTACGCAGTAGTAAGAAATAATGCAGAGTTCTCTTGTATGCTTTGCTCCATTTCTCTCTAAATTGGAAAAAAAATCCCTCTTTTTTTCTAGACTGCTACTTATTCTGAACACTTGACACCTATTGATTATCTACAATTCAATTCCATTCTGACACTCTCTACGTGAAATTAGAATTAGCATAAGAGCTTAGTCCCATAAAACTGGTCCCACTTCAGATGCCAGTCCGGAGTTGAGGCCTTCTGTATTTCTGACCAAACAGTTGTAAAGGAGGGGTTCCCATGACCCCCTTCTTGAGTTGGATAATCTGATAAAGCAGCTCGCAGAACTCAGAAAATACTTTATCTACTACATTACTGACTTATTATTAAAGGATACAACTCAGGAACAGCCAGACAGAAGAGATACATGGAGCACAATCTGTGGGAAGAGACACGGAGCTTCCACGGCCCCTCCAGGACCATCAGCCTCCTGGCACCTTGATGTGTTCAGCAGCTTCTGTGAATGCTTCAGCTAGGGTTTTTGATAGAGGCTTTTCTATGTAGATATGATTGATTAAATTATTGACCACTAATGATTAGCCCAACCTCCAGCTTCTTGTCCCTTCCCTGGGTGTTAGGAGAGTGGGGTTCAAACCCAACCCTCTTATCACATGGTTGATTTTCCAAGAGGAAACCAGTCCCCCATCCTTAAGAGCTTTTTAGGTGCCTCCAGCCACAAGTCATCTCATTAACATACAAAAATACACTTACCACTTCAGAGATTACAAGGCTATTAAGAGCTGTGTGCCAGGAAAAGAGGAAGTGAGGAAAGCAGACACCGAATATATATTTCTTATTATGTCACACACATTGCCACACACACTGGTAACGCACAGTGGTATGTCACACACAGTGGTAACATTTTGCAAAACAAATTCATCCAAGCTGTCACATGTATCAGTGGTACATTCCTTTTTATTGCCAGGTAGCATTCCATGATTGGATGTGCCACAATCTATTTAACCATTCACCTGTTGAAGGACATCCGGGATGATCACAGTTTGGGGCTATTAGCTCCCTGGTGGCTCGGTGGTAAAGAGTAGCTCCCTGGTGGCTCAGTGGTAAAGACTAGCTCCCTGGTAGCTCAGTGGTAAAGAATCTGCCTACCAGTGTAGGAGATACAGGTTTGATCCTTGGTCCAGGAAGATCCCACATGCCACAGTACAACTAAGCCCATGCACCACAACTGTTGAAGCCTGTGCACCTAGAGCCCATGATCTGCAACAAGAGAAGCCACTGCAATGAGAAGTCTGTGCACTGCACAGTAACCCCCGATGACCACAACTAGAGAAAAGCCTGAGAAGCAACAAGACCCAGCACAGCCAAAAATAAAATTATTTTTTAAATAATTTTATTAAAAAAAAAATTATAGGGGCTTCCCAGGTGGCGCTAATGATAAAGAACCTGTATGCCAGGGCAGGAGACGTAAGAGACATGGTTCAGTCCCTAGGTCAGGAAGATCCCTTGGAGGAGGGCATGGCAACGCACTCCAGTATTCTTGCCTAGAGAATCCCACGGACAGAGGAGCCTGGTGGGCTACAGTCCATAGGGTCATGACTGAAGCGACTTAGTACATGTTTAAAAAAAAATTTTTTTAATGTTTATGAATAATCTTCTGTATGAAATAACAGAAAAATCCCTGTATGTGAACAGTGGTTTCAGAGCTAGATTATCCTCTCTGAATAGTCTGCACTCCCAGAACCTGGGAACCTGGGCAGGAACTCTTGCTCTGATTGGAATGAATAGGATTTATGAAAATCACCAAAATTTAGAAATCTTGCCCACTCAAGGCATTAAATTGTGTGTGTTGCCAACAAAATAAAGATAATTTCCTCAAATCTTTACCAGGAGAACAGAAACCAGCCAACTAAGACGGTCACAATGATCAGAGAAACACTAATCCAGGAAATGTAAGTAGTCAGTGACAAAAGTGGGAGAGGAGAAACAAAAGTAAAAATAAATGAATGAGACTTAATTAAAATCTTTGCACAGCAAAAAAAAAAAAAAAAATCTATCAACAAAGCAAAAAGACAGCTTACTGAATGGGGGAAAATATTTGTAAATGATATGATCAATAAAGGGTTAAGATCCAAAATATATAAATTACTCATACAACTCAGTATCAAAAAAACAACCTGATTAAAAACATAGGCAGAACACTTGAATAGACATTTTTTTCAAAGAAGACATACAGATGGTCAATAAGCACGTGAAAAAATGTTCAACATTGGTAATCATCAGAGAAATGCAAATCAAAACCACAGTGAGATATCACCTCACACCTGTCGGAATGGCTATCTGCCAAAAAACCCACAAATAGCAAATGTTGGTGAGGATGCAGAGAAAAGGAAACCCTTGTATACTGTTGGTGGGAATGTAACTTGGTGCAGCCATTGTGGAAAACAGTATGGAGACTCCTCAAAAACTCAAAGTAGAACTACATATGATCTAGCATTTCCACTCCTGGGTATATATCCAAAGAAAATTAAAACATTACTTCAAAAAGATACATGAACCCCAGTGTTCATAGCAGCATTATTTACCATAGCCAATATATGGAAGCAACCTAGATGTCCATCAACAGATGAATGGATAAAGATGTGATATATATAATATATATATGGTAGAATATTACTGAGCCATAAAAAAGAATGAAAAGTTGCCATTTGCAACAACATAATGGACCTAGAGAGTATTATACTTAGTGAAATAAGTCAGACAGAGAAGGGCAAATACTGTATGACATCGCTTGTATATGGAATCTAAAAAATAAAATCAGTGAATATAACAAGAAGCAAACTCACAGATAAAAAGAGCAAACTAGTGGTTACCAGTGAGGAGATGGAAGATAGGGGTAGGGGATTAAGAGGTATTGGCTACAAGGGTATATTGTATAGCAACATGGAATATAGCTAATATTTTCTAATAACGTTAAGTTTTGAATTTAAATCTCCATTCTGCCAAAGTAGCAGAAACATAGTCTTTTAGAATCCACCCTTCAGTTTCTCCCCATCCCATCAAGATGATGGAGGTGAGCATTTGACCTTTGGTCACTATGACAGCCATGACAGCCTTGGTCATCATAGTGACAGCCATGCCAAGTGACTTTCACTACTGTTCTCCTTCCTGAGAGCCAGGACCTTCACCCCAGAAGCTCTTTTCCCTTTTGTGCCATCTAACAGTACGGGAATCAGGCTGCTCCCTCCTCCCAGGCTTCAGCTTTGCCTCTTGGGGCTCTGTCCAGAAGGCAGGTCTTGTCTCTTGGAATGCCACCAAGATCTGAGTCATCAGGACTTCCCCTTTGTCTTTTCTTTCTTCCAGCCTTAGGGAAACCTCTTCTCTGTTTGAGGGAGAGGTTTGCAAAGCCTTGCTGTCTCCTGCAGAGGTTTTATCAATTCTTGAAGTCTTCTTTATGGAAAGGCACACATTTTTGGACACAAAAGCAAGAGACTCCTTTGATTTTTCTTTCATATCTATCACATTCCTTCCCTAGAGACATAAACAACAAAAAAGGGCAGCACTTTGAGTGAAGGAGGGTGTTGGGGGGATGAGTTGAGGGGAGAATAGTAAACCACATGGAGAAAGGAATATTGTTAAACATCACAAAAACGTTCAGTTCAGTTGCTCAGTTGTGTCCGACTCTTTGCAACCCCATGGACTTCAGCATTCCAGGCTTCCCTGTCTATCACCAGCTCCCAGAGCTTACTCAAACTCACGTCCGTCGCATCGGTGATGCCATCCAACCATCTCATCCTCTGTCACCCCCTTCTCTTCCCACCTCTGATCTTTCCCAGCATCAGGGTCTTTTCAATGAGTAGGTTCTTTGCATCAGGTAGCCAAAGTATTGGAGTTTCAGCTTCAGCATCAGTCCTTCCAGTGAATATTCAGGACTGATTTCCTGTAGGATTGACTGGTTGGATCTCCTTGCTGTCCAAGGAACTCTCAAGAGTCTTCTCCAACACCACAGTTCAAAAGCATCAATTCTTCGGCGCTACAACTCTCACATCCACACATGACTACTGGAAAAACCATAGGTTTGACCAGATGGACCTTTATTGGTAAAGTAATGTCTCTGCTTTTTAATATGCTGTCTAGGTTGGCCATAGCTTTTCTTCCAAGGAGCAGGAATCTTTTAATTTCATGGCTGTAGTCACCATCTGCAGAGTTGGCTCGTAACAATTCAATACATAAATCATAATGGAAGAGAATATAAAAAGAATATATATACATGTGTATATCTGAAGTCACTTTGCTGTACAATAGAAATTAACATTGTAAAACAACTGTACTTCAATTTTTAAAATAATTTTTTGAAAAACCTCAGTGCATTTTAAATGACATGTAAATGAATGAACATCTACACCTACCAAGGAAAGAGTGATCTTGCATTGTCTCCCAACTCCAGTTCAGCTGCAGCACTATGTGTGCCTGCGATCCTGGCCATCAGAAGAACAGATCATCCGGAGGGTCATCTTCAGTAACCAGAGCCCACAGAGCAGCCTTCTCAAAATAGCTTTAACTCTCCACTCAGAAACTATTCATGCCAGCCAAGATTCCCAGAATCCCTGAAACTGGGCTGTAGTATGGAAAGCCCAACCTGTTCATTCTGAGGAATATTTCCAGGTTCAGGTGAGGCAGCAGATCCAAGGGCAGAAAGATTCGGGTCAGTACACTGGGACCAGATGGGCTGCAGCTGAGGCACTTTGGCCTGTCTTCTTGGCCTCTATTGTGCACTCAGTCCTCTGCAACAGTCATTGTGGACCCCTCCTTGTCATGAGCTCATCACAGCAGAGCTTCCTTCACTCTGCCTCCTCTGGGATGTATGTAGATCTGAACTGAAGGACAGAGAGAAGGGCTGTGACTAAGAAACGTCCATGGCTGCAGTAAGAAGGCTCATTGACAGTCTTTCTAAACCTCCAATCCCGTAGTCATGATACTCACCCTGCCTTTGAGAAGGCCATGCAGAGCCGTCAGGGGATCCTAGTGAGCTCGCATACCATCAACCTCCAAGTCCAGAAGGGGCTGCACCAGGCCTGGAGCCTTCCGAATCAGGGCCTGGACTCTAAGATTCTGCAGTAGGCCAGGCATGTGCCGAGTGCTTGCTGTGTACAGAGACGGGGGTGAAAGTGAAACTGCTCACTCATTAACACACTCAACAAATACTGCAGAGAACACATAAATGATTTCATTTCAGATTGTGACATTTGCTGACTAAGAAGACTAAGTAGGGAGAGGGAATAGAAAGTGATGCAAAGAGAGAATTGCTCTTTTGTTTTTATTGAGATATAGTTGATTTACAATGTTAGTTTCAGGTGTTCAACATAGTGATTTAGTATTTTCACAGATTATACTCCATTAAAAGTTATTATAAGATAACGGCTATAATTCCCTGTGCTATACAGAATATCCTTGTTGCTCATCTGTTTTGTACATAGTAGTTTGTGTCTCTTCATCTCACATCCCTATCTTGCCCCTCCCTCCTTCCTGCTCTCCACTGGTAGTCACTGGTTTATTTTCTATATCTTGAGCCTGTTTCTGTTTTGCCATATACAGCAGCACTGTTTGCTATAGCCAAGGAATGGAAGCAACCCAAGCGTCCATCAACAGACAAATGGATAAAGAAGATATGGTGGGGACTTACCTGGTGGTCTAGTGGTTAAGATTCCTAGCTTCCAGTACTAGGGGTGCAGGTGTGATCCGTGGTCAGGAAACTAAGATCCTACATGCCTCACAGTGTGGCCGAAAAAAAAAGATGTGCTATATGCATATACAATTGAATATTAGCTGTAAAGTAATAATGAAATTCTGCCATTTGCAGCAGTGTGGATAGACCTAGAGAATATTATACTTAGTGAAATAAGTCAGAGAAACACTGTGTGGTATCACATGTGGAATCTAAAAAATAAAAGAGACAAATGTGTGTAGCAAAACAGAGAGCTGCTGCTTTTGATAAGGCCATCCAGAAAGTCCCCTCTAAGGAGATGACAAGAGAGTGGAGGTGAGAAGGGGAAGAAATAGAGCCATATGAAGATGGGAAAGAACATTCCACACAGGGGGAACAACAGAGACAGGCTCCGAGCAGGACCACGCTCAGCATGTTCAAAGGCCCGTGTGGCTAGAGAGAACAAGAGCAGAGAGGCTGGCAGTTAGGTAGTGAGGTGGGGCCACCAGATTGCATAAGGCCCTGAAGTCCAGTGAAGTACTTCAGACTTCACTGCAAGTGTGATGTAAAGTCATGCTTGGAGAGTGATATGACCTGATTTACAATTTTTAAAAATCAGAAGGCAGCTGTGCAGGCAATCAACTGGATATATTTTGAATATATCCAGTGTCCCAAAAGCTTTTCACCATCCATTACTGTTGCTCAGATCCAAGCCACTATCATCCACTTGGACAGCAGTAGTGGTCTTTCTTGATAGGTCTTACTGCTTAAACTCTTACCCCTTCCAGTTGATCGCCTGCACAGCTGCCTTCTGATTTTGGGACGCTGGCTATATTTTGAAGGACTTCCCTGGTGGCTCAGACAATAAAGTGTCTGCCTACAATTTGGGAGACCCGGGTTCAGTCCCTGGGTTGGGAAGATCTCCTGGAGAAGGAAATGGCAACCCACTCCAGTATTCCTGGAAAATCCTATGGACAGAGGACCCTGGTAGGCTATAGTCCATGGGATCGAAAAGAGTCTGACACGACTGAGTGACTTCACTTTCACTTTCTATATTTTGAAAGAGGAAACTTTTTGAAGAATGAGGAAACAAGAAGAATCAAGGATAACTCCAAGGTTTTTGAGCTGAGCAACTGGGTGAATCGTGATACCATCAACTGAGATGGTTATATATAGGGGCGGGGTGGGAGGAGGTCTGGAATCAAGAATTCTATCTGAGGCTTGTTAATTTTAGAACGACAAGTAGGCAGCTAGATATGTGATTCTGGAGCTCGGGAGATAGGTTGAGACTACACACAGGCTGGAGAGTCATTGTGCAGAGGTGGTATTTAAGCTCCAGAGCTAGATGAGATGAGTAGGAAGACAGTGGAGATGGAGAAGAGGCTTGTGGATTGTACACCAGGACATGCCACCACGATGTGGTCAGAAAGACAAGAAGTGGCTGAGAAGGTACGAGGACAAGCATATGGTGACTGGGAAGCCTGGGGAGGAAGTGCGTCAAGGAGTGCATCAAAAGCTGCTGGGAGATAAAAATAAGATGGGAATGGAGAGTTAACCTTCCTTAGGGAAGGTGGAAATGGTGGTAACCTTTCAGAGAAGCGCTAGGGAGCTTGCCTCACTGAAGGAACCGAGAAGAAAATGAAAGGTGAGGATGTCAATGAGTATGAGAGAGTCCCAGCAGGAAGCACAGGCCTGCCAGCTGGGGGGTTGTAATGAAGATGCTCTTTACTGAGGTAGGTGGAGTAAGCATATTAAAGGGGAAGCTGAGACCCAGCAAATAGAATAGTGAGAAGCTGAAGCCTAAGAGCAGGAGAAGAAGATTGTATTAGCTGAAGTTGGGTGAAAAGCCGTGGAAGAGGGGCCACGTGGTGCAGAAGTTGTAGTTGAGGGGATCAGCCCTTGGAAACCGTGAGGTGGGGGAGAAGCACAAAGTATAAATTGGGGTGAATTCAATTGGAAGCCAGCAGGAAAGGCAGCCTGGGGATAAAATCCACAGAAACCAGCTTCCTGGGGCAGGGATGGGAGGAGAGAGAATGGAGGAGAGGTTGGGAGGGGAGCTGGAAAAGAATTAGCAGAGCTGTAAGTTGGGGAAGGGAGAGGACAGCAAGTACAGGTGACTTCAGCACAAACCAAAAGAGAATGTGGCAAGGTACATAAATGTTAAAGAGAACAGTGTAGACATCAAATCCCAGCCTCACCACTGTTTTGCTACTGACACAATGATGGACTTTCCTGGCCGTTGTGAAAATTAAATGAGATCGTAGATGTAAGGTTCTTGGGTTCAATGAAGTGTAGCTATTATGACATGCTATAAACATGCTACAAAGATAAAGCATTAATATCATGTTTAAAAGTGTCATGTTTAAAAATCCCAGTGATTTAATGTAGGTTCAAAAGGAGGAAATCATGTCCTGCCTCTGGGATCTCTGCCGAAAAGTGTCTCTTGTTCTGCGGCTATGCGTGCTGCTACCGCCTGGTGGCAGCATGCCCCAATCATGGTTTCATTATTTGAAGAGCCGACTCCTTTTGAAAGGTTTGGAACAGAAGGACAGCCAGACATTATGGATCTCCTGATGAAGCTCACAGCGCCACCTCTGAAGCAGCCTTGCCAAAAAAGCAAACCTGAGTCCAAATCAGGCTCTAGATCCAACTCCCAATTCACAGAAAATACAGGAAAGAAAGAGCCATGTTAATCAACCTCATGAGGATGCAGAGCAGCAAAACCGGAGTATGTAAATATCTATGGGACAAACACCTTGGTTTCTTTAAAGGAAAAAAAAAGTGAGGAAAGAGCAAGACTGGAAGAGGAATCTTCCAATTAAAAGAGACTGAAGAGACAAACTTAACATGTCACAGTAAAGAAGCACTAAGGGAGATATGAATGCTGAGTGGATTTCGGGTGATATTAAGTAATCACTGTTAATTTTTTTTGGGGGGGAGAGTATTGATTTGGTAGTTATATTTTTTCAAAGGGAGTATTTTAGTATCTCTTTTTAGAAGATACATAATGAAATATAGGTGTAATGATAGAATGTCTGTATATACTTCAGAATAATCTGTAGAGGGCAAGGGGAAGAAGAGATGGATGAGGAAGTGAAAACAAAATTGGCCATGAGTTAATTGCTATTGAAGTTAAGCAGAATACCTGGGGGTTCATTATATCCTTGTGTTATGGGCTGTATATCTGTGTCTCCCCAATATTCTTATGTTGAAGCCCTAAGCTTTATGATGTAATAATATGATGAAGTATTAGCGGATCATGAGGATGGAGCTCCTATGATGGCATTAGTGCTCTTACAAGAACAGGAAGAAACACCAGATCTCCCTCTAGTGAGGGTACAGAAAGAAGGCAGCCGTCTGCAAACCAGGAAGAGGGCCCTCACCAGAGCCTGACGATGCTGGTGCCCTGATCTGACAGACTAGCCTCCAAAACTATGAGAAATAAGTGTCTGTTGTTTACGCCACCCAGTCTATGGTGTTTCATTAGGGCAGTGCAAACATACGGTAGTTGCGGTCAGCAACATGTCAGTCAACAGGGAAGCTTTGTAAAATGCAGAGTCTCAGGCCCCACTCCAGATCGCTGAGTCAGAATTGCAGTTTAACAAGCTCTCCAGGTGAACCATAGGGACACTTAATGCTTAAGAAGCATCAAATTACATTCTTCTTTCTACTTGTATGTGTTTGAGATTTCCAGGTAAAAATATAACAACTAAGAAATTATAAAAAGAAAATGTGTACTGTATAGCAAGTATTACATCAAAGATGCTCATTAAATATTTGTTGGGGTGAGCCAGATGCTGCTCAGATAACAAATGTTTCTAATTTTCTTATAAAAAATAAATATGTCACAATTTCAGTGTGTTATGGTTAAAAATACAGCACATATCAGTATATTTAACCTTTGCAAAAAACCTCTAAAGTAACCTTTTTGCTATAGATTTCAGCGGTGAGTTAAAATAAAATTTAGAGAGAGCAAGTGATTCATCCAAGATCTCACAGGTTCTAAGTGGGAAAAACCAGGACTTCTAACTCCAAAACCCTTTCTCTTTCTACCACTACACCATAATTCTAGGAATTGAAATGTTTCCCGGGCTTTTGTAGTTTGTTTTTATATAATTTGATTTGGGTTTTGGTCTTTTATATGTCTGTTTTTGAAGTTTTTTTCTTATAATAGGGCTTGTTGGACCACAGTTATTTTTACTCCCCCCTATGCTTGCTTTCTCCTGACACTCTGCTGGGAATATAATGCAGCTCCGGCTTTTCAATCTTTCTTTATTCAAGAGACAATTACCTCAATCCTTAAATTTATCTCATTCACAGGATCTTGAAATTTTAGGATTAAAATGACTAAGTTATGAGAATAACATCAATGTTTCATGAATTTCTCTGTGTGTTGAAATCCCCTGGGGAACTTTAAAAATTCCAGATGGAATTAGTCTCTGAGGGAAGGACCCAAGCATAAGTTCCCCAGACAATCCCAGTGGGCAGTCTAGTTTGAGAACCAGTGACCTAGCTATTCTCATTGGAAGCAGTGCTACCTAAGAAACATTTCAGAAATTTGTGGAGAAATTTTGACTGCCAAAATATTAAAAATGGCTAAAATTTAAAATAAGTGATGGTGAGGATACAGAGAAAATGGATCACTCACTCATACATTGCTGGTGAGAATGTAAAATGATGCAGCTGCTTTGAAAAATAGTTGGACAGTGTCTTTTAAAATCAAAAATGGACTTAACATGTGACCCAGCAATTTCACTCTTAGGCATTTATCTCAGAGAAACGATTATTTATTTTCACACAAAATCATGTCCATGAATGTTCAAATGTTCATAGCAGCTTTATTCACAATAGTCCTAAATTGGAAACTGCCCAAGTGTCTTTCAACAGATGAATGGTTAAATAATCTGTGGTACATCCATACCATGTGGGATGGCTAATTTTATGTGTCAACTTGATGAGCCACAGGGTGCCCAGATTAAATGTTATTTCTGGATGTGTCTGGATGAGTTAGCATTTGAATTGGTGGACTCAAAGCAGATTAGCCCTCCCCCCCAACTCCCCTGATTTGCGTGGGCACCATCCAATCCTCTGAAAGCCTAGACAGAACAAAGGCCGCAGGAAAACGAATTTGCCCATTATTTCCTGCATCACTGCTTGAACTGCTGAGATGTCTCATCTCATCTTCTACCCCTGGACTAGGATTTACACCATCAGCTCACTTCTCAGGCTTTGGGACTCTGACTAAATTATAACCCTGGCTTTCCTGGGTCTCCAGTTTGCAGAGTGCAGATTATGTGCCTTCTCAGCCACCATAATTGCATGAGCCAATTCCTCAGAATAAATCACTCTCTTTCCATATTATATATATATACATATATGTATATATATATATAATGTTTTTTTTTCTTTCTGTATCTCTCTGCTGCTAAGTCACTTCAGCCGTGTCCGACTCTGTGTGACCGCATAGATGGCAGCCCACCAGGCTCCCCCGTCCCTGGGATTCTCCAGGCAAGAACACTGGAGTGGGTTGCCATTTCCTTCTCCAGTGCATGGAAGTGAAAAGTGAAAGTGAAGTTGCTCAGTCGTGTCCGACTCTTAGCGACCCCACTGACCGAAGCCTACCAGGCTCCTCCGTCCATGGGATTTCCCACTGGAGTGGGGTGCCATTGCCTTCTCCGCTGTATCTCTCTATCTGTATGTATATATAGAGAGAATGAGAGAGATTGTGTTCTGGGGAATCTGGAGATGTGTGTCCTGGCTGGATTTCAGGACTGATGGGAACCAGCAACTGCTATGTAGTGATCCCTGGCTCTATGAAGGATGGGGTCTAATGTTATCTTATCCCTCTTATCCCCACCTCACCACTCTGTGTTTCACATCTCACAGCTAGACCTAATTTAAAGGATAAGCTCCTAGACTTCAAACCAAGGCCTTAATGGAATGAGACTTTGCGGGGAGGGTGTAAGTCTGTTTTACATGTGGGAGAGATATGAATTGTTGTGGTCAGAGGAGTGACTGGTAGATCCTCTCTGAACATGGCTTTCATTCATTCCTTTCCTCCCTGTCCATGCATGCCATTCCTCTATCAAGAGGTAAATTCTGCTTCCTCACCCCTTGAATCTAGGCTGGTCTTCAGACTTGCTTTGGCCAAAAGAATATGGCAGCAAAAGAAGTGTGTCACTGGGCCAATACTTTAACAGAACTGGCTTGATGCCCTCTTATAAGCCAGCCACCATGTAAGAATGAGATTCACCTGAGACCACCATCCTGTGAAGAAACCTTTTCTCACAGGAAACCCAAGGAAACCTGGAGAAAGACTGTGTGGAGGAACACTGAAGCTGCTTCAGCTGCCCAACTGCCAGCTGAATGTGCCTGAGTGACCCAGCTATTGTCATGAAGAACAGAAGCACCACCCAGCCAAGCCTGGACTTAATTCCCGACCCATAGACTCATGAGAATAATTTTTTTTTTTTTTTACTTTTTAATTTAATAAACTGGAAGTCTTACAATTGGAAGCAGAGGAGGGTTTTCTTCCCCTCCAAGAGTCCCTTGGAGGGAGATCTCCACTTACACTCACTCATACCCTCACACACTCACACTGACTCACTCACAGTTCCTGGCCAGAACCCAGGGATGGGAGGTGGAGACCTGATCACTCGCCACCTTGAGGTGGCCTTGAGCAGGTCCCTATAGTGTCTTCCACTACCTCGACGCCACCTCGCCCAGCCCTTGGCGATATTCAGAGCATGTCCTCATCCTCCTGGACCTTCGCTATGAAATGGGTAGGGATTAATGTGTCCATTTTGTAGACAAATAAAACAGTCTTTGAGAGTCATCTGCTCAAAGCAGCTGAGGCTAGAAAAGGGAGTCTGGACAAAGCAAGGTGGGGATGAGAAGATTTAAAAGTGTAAAGGTGAGGAAAGGAGTGGGAAAGTGTCATTGCTAATCCTCTGGTGGACTGTGTTCTCAGACCTCAGAATAATATTGTTTTAATCATTGAGTTTTGGGGTGTTAGGCAGCAAGAAATAGCTATTCTCAATGGCTTGAGGCCTCCCCTGCTGAAAAGCAAATACTATTACTTTAATAAAAAGGTACGGGTAAAAATTTTCCAACATACAATATATTATATGTTATAAAATAAAATATATACATATTATTAGGAGGCATATAATATATTGGGAGGTTTCCAGGTCAAGATTGGACTCCATATCAATAGATTCATTCCAGAGTGGGAAACCAGGTACACAACTGGAATTCTTGAGAAAGACCTGCCAAGGGGATTTGTTCCACCTTATGAAATTCTTTTGGCCACTCCCATGACTGTCCTTTGTACCAGACCACCCATGTGGATATGCACATCTCTTTGCAAGCCTGCCTGGAGAGGAGACAAGCCACAGCCATATCAAAAGTACTAAGAGCTGAGAAGCCAAAGCCACATCAAAAAGCTCTGAGAACTAAGTACTCCTGAGTCCTCTCCAGGAGTCTCCAGTCTCACAGTACCGTCCGGGACTATGATAGCCAGAAAGGGAATTCCTCAGTTTTCACTGCTCTGTAGTAGCTTTCACCTGGAAAGAGAAGTGACATCCATAACTAACTAAGAAATAGCCACTGTGAAGTGTTCTTGGAGAATTGTGTGGATATGCAGATAAATAATGCGAGGACTAGCTGTGTGAACTGGGAAACCTCAGAGAGAATCCTGCCTACAGGATTCCTTGCAGTCTTTACCTCACTTGTGATGTTAGTTTGCTGCTGCCTACGTGGAAGGTCTTCCTTCCCCCTCACTCACCTTCCCCATCTTACAGTGATGGTGAACAGCAGTCATCCCTAGAAAGACACACCCACAGCCCAGTGAACGCACAGATATGAATCTGTGGATTGATCTGTCCCAAGAGAGGAGAAAATGATGGGAAAGCAGCCCCTCCCTAATGAAACATTGGAAAATATCAGGCTGGCAAAACTCCAGTGTCAAAAATATCTCTAATGTTTTACTCACCTGCACAAATACTGTAATGCTTTTATAGAAATTCTAAATATTTTTTGGGGGGGGGCAAATGACTGTGACTTCTTTCAAGTTAATGTTATTGCTACTCTTTCAAAAATGCTTTTTAAAAAACAAAGCTAGACTATTTATATTGGAAAATTTGAAATATATGCAACAATGGACCAGAATAGTATAATGAACCCATACACTCATCAACAAGCTACAACACTTATCACCTCACGGTCAGTCTGGTTTCATCTGTATGCCTGCCTAGTACCCTTGCCCGGATATTATATCTTTTCATATAAATATTTTAGATGTCTCTAAAAATGAGAATTATTTTTAAACCATAACCACAATGCTATTCTACATGTAAAAATGTTTATAAAACTTACTTAATATAATCAAATATTCAGAGTGTGCATTCCCTCAATTGTCTCATTTTTACCAGTTTGTTCAAATCAGAATTCAAAGTATAAAGATCTATGCTTTGTAATTGGTGGCAAGTTTCTTAAATCTCTTTTAATATATAGGATCTTTCTTATTATTTTTCTCTTGTGATTTTTAATAAGAAATAGGACCAAGTATCTATAGTGTTTGTAATCAAATCATCTTTTTGAAAATGGCTAACATGACAATTTTTGAAATTGGCTGACTTTTGGCTATATGTCCACCACAGAGAGTCATAATGCCTCATATGCCCTGCTTATGTCACAAGGGTCCTCCTGCAGTTTGATACTACAATCACAAGGTGCTTTTTGGAAGAGAATCTGAGGTTTTACTGCTGGATAAAAGAGGAGTCTCTATTTTAGTGGGTTAGGGAATTAAAACTTCATAGTCCTAACCTCTGTCTGGTAAGCATTCCCTTCTTCCCTCCCTTCTCGCAGTATAGGTGCTACAAATAGCAAGGTCTTGTTTTCAATTCAGAGTCTGGGATCCAAGTTCCAAAACAGTTCACTACCAGCTGACTGCATAGGATCTTGAACTTTCCCCCAGAGTAGTCCTCATATCCCCACATTTCCCCTAAACAACCAAACAACGTTTATTAAGGATATGGCAAGTAGAAACCTCAGTTCTCAAATTTACGTTTCAAGAAATGAAACTTTATTCCAAAGACATACAAAGGGCTAATAGGTCAATGAAAAGGTACTCAATCTCACTAATCGTCAGGGAAACGCAAATCAAAACCTCAGTGAGATACCACCTCACCCCTGTTAGGATGGCAACAGGGAGGCCTGGCGTGCTGCAGTCCATGGGGTCACAAAGAGTCAGACACGACTGAGCAACTGAACTGAAAGTGAAGTGAGGGTGTGGAAAAAAGAGAAAACTTGTATACCGTTGGTGGGAATGTAAATTAGCACAGTCATTAGGAAGTTTCTTAAAGCATTAAAAATTGAGAATTCTCTGGCAGTCCAGTGGTTGGGACTCCGCACTTTCACTGCAGGGGCCCAGGTTCAATCAATAGCGGGAACTAACATCCTTCAAGCTGTATGTGATGGCCAAAAAAATTAATTAATTTTACCATATGATCCAGTAATCCCACTTCTGAGTATATAGTCAAAAAATTGAAATCAGGATCTAAAAGTGGTTTCTACAGTCCTGTGTTCATTGTAGCATTATTCACAATAAGCAAGATATGGAACCAGTTTTAATATTTAGGATTTTTCTTATTCTTTTTCTTTGGTGATTTTTAAAAAGAAACAGGTCAACAGACAAATGAATAAATAAAATGTGAGATATATACATATACATATATGTTTATTTATACATATAAGTTAACCCTTAAACTTAGATTCTTTTTTTTTAATAAATATGTTCCATAGTACTGGACTTTCCTGGTGGCTCAGTGGTAAAGAATCCACCTGCCAATTCAGGAGAGATGGGTTCAATCCCTGGGTTGGGAAGGAAATGGCAACACACTCTATTATTCTTGCCTGGGAAATTCCAAGGACAGAGGAGCCTGGTGGGCTATGGTCAATGGGGTCACTAAAGAGGTTGCTAAGGAGTTGGACACAACTGAGCAACTAAGCAACTACAATCACAGTACTACCTGATATGTGGTTGGTTGAATCCGAATGGACTCTCACAAGGAGGGCTGACTATAAAGCTATATGCATGTTCTCAACAACAAGAGGGTTGGTGTCCTTAACATCTGCATTGTTCAAGTCAGCTCTATAAAAGGAAGTATTATTCATCCATAAAAAGAAAGAAATCCTGCCATTTGCGACAACATGGATGAACCTGGAAGACATATGCCTAGTGAAAAAAGCCAGACACAGAAAGACAAGTACTGTATGACCTCATTTCTACTGAAATCTAAAAAGTTCAACTCAGAGAAGCAGAGAGTTGAATGGCTGCTGCCAGGGGCTGGGGGTAGAGAAAAAGGGAAGATATTGGTCAAAGGGTACAAACCTTCATAACTGATGAGTAAGATGAGTAAGTTATGGCAGTCTACTGTATAACATGGTGACTATAGCTAATAATACTATAATACTATGAGGAGGGCTTGGCAACCAACTCCACTATTCTTGCCTGGAGAATCCTGGTGGGCTACAGTTCATAGAGTTACGAAAAGTTGGACACAACTGAAGCAACTTAGCACGCTGCTGCTGCTAAATCGGTTCAGTCGTGTCTGACTCTGTGCGACCCCATAGACGGCAGCCCACTAGGCTCCCCTGTCCCTGGGATTCTCCAGGCAAGAATACAGGAGTGGGTTGCCATTGTCTTCTCCAATGCATGAAAGTGAAAAGTGAAAGTGCAGTCACTCGCACACATGCACTATAATACTATATTATATATTTGAAGTTTGTTGAGTAGCTCTTAAGTGTTCTTACCAGAACAAAAAAAGGTAACTATGTGAGGTGATGAATGGGTTAATTAGCTTAACTGTGGTAATTGTTTAACAATGAATACATAAATCAAATTATCACATTATACACCTTAAATATATATAATTTTTATTTGTCAGTTATACCTCCATAAGGCTTAGAGAAAAAAAGGAATTTATTTTTTCTGGACCTAAGTTCTGTTTTTTTCTGTTGTTTGGCAAAAGCCACTCTGTCACCTGGGAATCCTGCATCTTTCCTTTTCTAAATGTTGCCATCACTGATATGTGTTTCTCCCCAGCTGAGCTTCAGTCCTTGTCCCATGTTTGTTATCACATCTTCCTTTGACCCCAAGCATGTGACTTTAAACTCAGCTCTCCTTCAGCTACCTCTGTGCCCCTCTCAGGTCAATGGGGATCAGTCAGCATCTCAAAGCCATGCAGAGTCACAGGGACTTTGAGCTGCTGGCTGAAGCCCTGCCTACCTAGCTTCTCAAATTCTTTGGTGCTTTAGCACCACCAGAAGGGCTTCTGAGTCAGTGGGTCTAGAGTAAGGCTGAAGAATTTACAATTTGAACAAGCTTCCAGGGGATGTTGATGCTACCCGTATGAAGATAAGGCTTTGAGAACCAGGGGCCTGGACTTACTATGCGGTGACTTATTTTCTAGTTTTACCCCTTTCTGGGGCTCTAACCAGTAATGGGATCAACCCTCTGCATTCAGATTACCCAAACTGAAAGGTCTGTTATTTGCTACTCTTTACTCCTTACCTCCCCGGGTTTGGTCTAGCGGGGAGGTAGGGAGACTGGGGTCACTCTTTGTGAAAGACCCAAAAAGTCTATACTTTTCTCACTTCTCCAGCTGTCCTCCTCTCCCATCCAGAGAATCTTTATCTAGACCAAGAATCAGTAGATTTCTTCTGTAAAAGGCCAGATAATAAATATTTAGGCTCTGTGGGCTACACAATTTCTGTTGTAATTACTCAACTCTGCTATTGGAGTGCAAAAGCAGCCATTAACACTACATAGATGAACAGTTGTGATTTTACATTTCAAAAAACCTCCATGGAACTTGATTAATTCTTTTTTAATATAATTTTATTTATTTTTGGCTGCGCTGGGTCTTCGTTGCTGCACAGGCTTTTCTCTAGTTGCGAGACCAGGGGCTACGCTCTAGCTGTACTACCCAGGTTTCTCATTGCACTGGCCTCTTGTTGCGGAGCATGGGCTCTAGGGTACTCGAGCTTCGGTAGTTGCTGCACCACGTGGGCTCAGTAGTTGCAGCTCCTGGGCTCTGGAGCACAAGCTCAGTACTTGTGGTGCACAGGCTTAGTTGCTCTGCAGCATGTGGGATCTTCCTGGATCAGAAATCAAAGTCATGTCTCCTTAGTAGTCTCATTTTGAGTAATTTTTATAATTTAAAATTGTAAAAATCATTCTTAGCTCACAGACTTTACAAAAACAGGCATTGGATTGGATTTAGGCCATGGGAAGAACTTGGCCTACCGGCCATAATTTGCTGACCACTAACCTTAGATCATAACTTCTGTACAACGTTTCCCAAATTTGAAATCTGGTTTTTTTAGGGATGGAACTTGAACTTGATAGTAAGTTACAAATACATGGGATTGTTGCAGAGAAGAAGCCAGTTCTGACTTCATGTCCAAAATTGTTTCTTTGACTTGCTTTTCATTGTTTTTGTTATTATAATCATATATAATAGCCTGCTTCAGAGGACCCTGCCCCTCTGCCTGACTGTAAAGTGTTTTGGTTCAGCTCACAGAGAGATAATCTGACCCTGCCCACCTGTGAACAGCTACAACAGAAAGAAGAGATTAACACCCCCCTTCCAAAGACTGGCCATTCCCAGAGAAATTTTGGAAGACTGAAGACCCTTTCACTTTACTTCCCCACTGCCCCTTCCTCTCTATTCTACCTTTTGACTTTAGTTCTTCATTGCTTTTCTCTCTCTGACTGTATAAAAGAACCTGGCATCCAGCCCCTGACAAGATGGTTAATTACTCTGAGACATTAGTCTGCTATCTACTTGGTCTGCCAGTTTTCCAAATAAAGTCATATTCCTTGCCTCAACACTCATCTCCTGGATTCATCAGCCTGTTGTGCGACGAGCAGAGTGAGCTTGGACTCAGGAACAGGATGTGTCCACTTCAGCTTTATTGTTGGTCAGTTGCTCAGTCGTATCCAACTCTTTGCGACCCCGTGGACTGCAGCACGCCAGGTTTCCCTGTCGTTCACCAGTTTAGGACAGGAAATAAAGCTGACTCTTTCATTTCACTTTAACTGTTGGGTGGAGAATGCATCTAGAACTGAGGGCTAAATCCTCACTTTATTCCAAGCATGATTATTATAGATGAGATGCATTTTTGAGAGAATTACGAAGCAAGGAAAGAAAAGTAACTGACCATGATCTGCAGTTTGATACTTGACATTGATAAATGATAAGACATCTCCAGCTTCTCTGAATAACTTACCTATGTGAAAAAGACACCTAATAGTCTGTTTAAATGAGCTTGATGGTTTAGCAAAGTAACATATAAGATGTCCCATAGTGAATGAATGTCATTCCTTTTAGAGAAGCGATTCTCAACCTTAGCTGCATTTTAGTCACCTAGAAAACTTTTACAGCTCCAAATTCTATGGCTACACCACCGTCATTGAACCAGAATCTTGGGATGAAGACTCTTCCAAATTTTGGAGAATTTGTATCCAATGTTGGGAACCATTACTGTAGCATGATATTCAGAATTTCTTCTCTTTTACCAGATGCACTGTGTCATGTCTGATATCAAAAGACACAAGTTACAATGCTTCCATGATCCTGTGTAGTCTAACTCCTAAGTAGACTCAGATTCTTTGATTATAAACACTTACCTTTCTGGCCTTGAACCTGTGTGCCAGCTCCAGGTGAACTCCAGGCGGGCTTCTGGATTATGCGTAACCTTGGCAACAAAGAATTCTGCATGTACAAATCAATTTAAAAAATAGCAGAAGACTTGAACAGACACTTCACAAAAGAGGGTATGTGAATAAGTACGTAAGAAGTTTCCCAACATTTTTAGTCATCAGGGAAATACATTTTAAAGCCAAAATGAGATATAATTTCACAACTACTAACAATACCAAAAGACTAACAGTGCTACTTATTGGCAAAGACAGAGCAACTGGAACTCTCATACAATGGTGACGAGAGCATAAAATGTCACGACTACTTAGATAAACTGCTTAGCAGTTCCTTATAAACTTAAACCCTCACTTATCCCATGACCCAGCAATTTCACTCCTAAGAAACCAGAATAAATATTCACTAGAAATATTCAAGAATGTTCATGGTAATTTTATTCATGATAGTCCATAACTGCAAGCAACTCCGATATCCACCAACAGGAAAATGGATAAACAAATTGTGCTATATTTGTACAATGGAATACTACACAGCAATAGGAAAGAATGAAAAATTAATGCACGAAAAAACACAGGTGAAACTCAGAAACATTATGTTGAGTGAAAGAAGCATGACACAGAATATGTACTGTGTGATTCTATTTACATGAGGTTCAAAGAGAGGAAAAACTAATCTGTGGTAATAGAAACCAAAGCAGTTGTTTTCTGGGAGATGGGAGGTGCACAGGATTGACTGGAAAGGGGCAGGAGAATGAGGGAAATTTTTGGAGTGATAGAAAAATTCTAAAGCTTCATTGGACTAGTGGTTACCATGTGAATACAATTGTTAAAACTCATAGAGCTGTACACTTGAGATACATGCATTTTATTGTATATTCATTGTACCTCAAGTGAAAAATCATGTAAGAAGAAGGCTGGAGTCCCTAAGACCACATATCATTGATTCCTCTCTTCAGGAGGCTTCTAGACCTTAGCTGAGGTGAGGATGGGCACAGGCTCTGAACAACACTCTGGCCAAGGCTGGGGTCCCAAATCTTCCTCAGCATAAGGGCAAGAACCCAGAGGTGGCAAAGTGAAGGGGCAATCAGAGAATATCAAGTAGTGCCATTGTGCAGTTCTGCTGGAGGTTGGGGTGTGTAAAGGAGAGGCTGAGAAACAGAAATGGCCATTGAATGCCAGGCTGAAGAACTTGATCTTAACCATAGATGATGGAATCTGCTGGAGATTTTGAGCAGAGAGCTTCTCAAATAAGTGTCTTCTTCTTGAAGTTTTCACTGATTCACCTTTCATTTCTTCTTAATGCCTTTTTGAATTCAGAGGAATTCATGAAACTTATTAGCTGAAGTTCCTCCTCCTGGATTCTATCAAACTCATAACCTTAGTCTCCTGATGATGAGCAAAAGCATGAAGGCTGCTGTTTGCTTTGGATTCAGACTTGTCTAATCCTTTCTTAGTACCAGGGAGATGCTTTCATGGAAATTTTCCCGAGAAGCTTATACTCTGACTCCATTTTCCTCATCTCCAATTCATTCCTCACACTCAGCAATCTTATTTCTCTTTCCACTATTCTTAAACCACTCTCATAGAATGCTAACCCTATTAATTAGGAGTCTGTAATAGTTTATCTAGCACAGTAGAACAAATTACCCCAAACTCAGTTTCATTAAAACCATGATAATCATTTATTATCTTTCATGTTTTTTGTGGGTCAGGATATCAGACAGGGCACCACCAGAGTGGCTTGTCTCTGCCCTTTGATGTCTTGAGTTGCAGCTAGAAGACTTGAAGACTAGAGGCTGGAATCAGTTGAAGGCGCATTCACTCATGTCTAGTGATTCAATCTGACTGTCAGCTGAGACCTTAGCTGGGATTGTTGGCAAGAATATCTACACATGGCCTCTCCAAGTGGCTTAGGTTCTCTTACAATATAGTTGGGTGAGTTGCAGAGGCAGAGAAAGAGAAGGGGAATTTCCTTTTTATACCTTAACATAGGATTTCACACAGCATCACCATGCCAAACTCCACTGGTTAGGGCAGTCAGAAGCCCCACCCAGACTCAAGGAACAGGAACACAGACACAGTCACATTGCATGCAGAGAATGTACAATAGGATATAAATACACTGATGCAGCCATCTTTGAGAAAAACAATCTGCTACACTCTTTAGCTTTTGTGTTGTAGAAAATCCAAGACTAACTGGCTTAAGCAATGTAGAAATTTATTGAGTCACATATGTGAAAACTCCAGGGGTGGGCCTGACTCCAGATAAGGCTTGACTAAATCTTAAGCTGTCATCGGAACCTGGTTTCTCTTTCTTCATCTCTGGGCTCAGCATCTTCTGTACTAGCTTTTGTCTCAGAAGCTCCCCCTCATAATGACAAGATGTTGCCACATATCCTCCATCCACATATCCTCTCTTGCTCAACTACTTCAGGAAAAGAAAAGTCTGCTTTTCTGATATTTCACACAAATACCCAGGAAATTGAGTTTCTTTAGCTCTAATTGTCCTAAGGACTTGGCTTGTGCCCATCCCTCAACAATTTACCGTTGTCAAGGAAATGTTCTGTATGAACCAGCTCAGACTTGAATCACACATCCACCTCTGGAGCTAGGGGCAAGGTCAGCATCACCCAAAGTCACACGTCTTCTGCAACAGAGATTAAATCATCCTTACCCCTGGAGTTTTCACATATGTGAGTCAATACATCTCTTCTTTGTTTAAGCCAGTTAATCTTGGGTTTTTTGTAACATGAAACTGATAGAGTCTGCAGCAGACTGTTTTTTCCAAAGAGGGCTGCGTCCATCTATTTATCTCATTGCACACTCTCCTCTTGCAATGTCACTGATACACCACCCACTGAAAAGTGAGGTTTTACTTCTCAGACATCAGGAGTTTATATTTCTCACATCATAAAAACCCTAGAGTCATGACTTGCCTGGTGCTCCAGTGGCTAAGACTCTGTACTGCCAGTGCAGGGGGCATGGGTTCGATATTTGGTTGGGGAACTAAGATCCCGTAAGCCATGTGGCGTGACCCAAAGATTAACAATAAAAAGCCTAGAGTCATACAGCTACTTGTGTCCATCCAGTGGGTAATGATTCAGGGCTGGTAGAGCTGTGACACTCTTGATCTTTCTACTTTTTCTCAAAAGATAGATGCCCCAGCTCTAGTCATCATGTCTGGCTAGACATTATGACTCCTTTGTGTCTCACACCACATTGCCACTACTTGCTGTAAAAGTAATCAGGAAAGTGAGTATAGGGTAGGGGGTAGGTAAGGGAGAAGAGGGATGGGAGTGATATTAGCTTATCCAACCCACTTCAGTCCTAGACATGCCACCTTCATCTGAATCACATGGCTCCAATAAGAAGGGCTGTGTCATCTGTAACAAAATTGGAGTCCACTTATTGTAAGAAGGCTAATAAAATGCTGGATGGCAAGTGTGAAGAATGACCACTAACTTCATGTCTTTTTAAATTCCTCAAGTCTTTTATTTCTGTGAGAAGCTAGAAGAAACTCTCACAAACTCTTACTGGTAATTGCCAAATTCTGTAGAAGTTTAAGTAATTTTATTATTGGATCTCTTTTTCACGTTTGATGCTGCTGGTTTCTCTCCTTCTTGCAACTCATTGCTTCTTCACTAAAACTACGTTTCCCTTGCTTCTGTGACACTGCTCTTTTGGTTGTCTTGAACCCCTCTGGCTATATGATTTATGCATTTGAGAGGCCCTTCTTCCTTATCCTGCCCCTTACCATGGACCTGACTGCAGTCAAACACCTTTCTTATTCTGTCTATTCCCTTCTCTTCGTCGAGTTTCTTAACTTGATTGCTCAGTTCAGCTATCTCCTTCTTACTCCTATAATAAGGAAATTTAAGATTGTTAATCTTCCTGTAAGTAGAGATTGGGCCCATTCCCATAAGCTTTGTTATGTAGTGCTCTCCCTTTGGTAAATATCTAAATAGATTTTGCTTTCCTTGAATTTATTTTGTAATATGAATTATGCATATTCTGCTTTCTTTTTTGTTTGCACTTGCCTGTTGTCTTTTCCTAAAGGTTATGTTTAATGTTTCTGCTCATTCATATGTTGCACACACTTGACTTAAACACACACACTTAACTTTCATCTAGCACACATGTGGACCCTCTTTATCCTCTATGTTGATTAATTCAAATGCCACTGGCACAGGCCCAGGGATTTCTGAACTTATGGCCCACTATTGAAAGCACTTTGGACATCCTTGATGTACTTCATGGAAGAGATGTTGAGGGAGCTGAACCAGGCAGGATTTTCTGGTTGCCAACAACAGAAATCAGTTCTGGATAACTTAAGAAAAAATTATATGGGCTAGCTCACAGCAGAAAAGGAAAGGCTGAAGAACCGAACGCACCCATCATCCACAGGCCAGGTGGCGCTAAGTGGTAAAGAACCATTTGCTAATGCAGGAGACACAGGTTTGATCCCTGGTTCGGGAAGATCTCCTGGAGAAGGGAATGGCTACCCACTCCAGTATTCTTGCCTAGAGAATCCCATGGACAGAGGACCCTGGCTGGGCGGTAGCCCATAGGGTCACAGAGTAGGACACAACTGAAACTACTTAGCACAGCACACAGCACATCATCCACAGGGAATGTTTCCCACCACCTCTTATGGAAATATGCAAATTCATTAAACATAGGAGAAAACAATCTGTATTCCTTCCCCCGAGCAGACACTGCTCTAGGCAGCAGACAGTCAATGGAGAATATGATGATGGCCTGCTTTCAAGACACAGATGTTTAGCATTGATCTAGACCCAATACTATGGCTCAACAGCCTCATTTCCTGACACTTTTCAGCCATAAATTTCAGCCTAAATTTCCTGCCATGCACTTCCCTGGTGCACCAGGTTCTTTAATGCTTCCATAATTTTGGTTATGCTTCTTCTTCTATTAATACCTGTAATGCCCTCTCCCACATCTTTACTTGGCAATCTTCTATTCAGTCTTCAAAAATCAAGGAAAATGTCACTACTATTGGGAGGTCAATAGTGACTCTCCCCTTTTCCCTGCACAGTTCAGAACTATTTGAGATGTAGACAGAGGGACTGGCTGATTGAGATTAAAATGTCATTTTTATTATTAATAAAGTCTAGCTTGGAGAATATAGTTTATATTTGAGGTCAAATGACTTTGTTAATATCTGGCCATGGAATTAGTCAGACATTTTTAAAAAATGAGGCCTCCAGCCTCCAGGCCAACATCTTGACTGCCATTTCACAAAAAATCTATTACCATTGACCTTATCTCATGCTTTGCTGGCTGTCTGGTTACTCAGCTGCCTCTCTGATGGGCTGTGAGCTCCTAGAATCCTGAGCCTTGAACTTGGTCATTTAACTCTGTCCCAACACAGCAGACAGATGAAAGGCTCAAAGAGAGTGCGCTGGATGAATGATGACTGCCTTCTAGCCAAATGAATGAATGCTGGAGATTCCCAGGGTTCTTAAGTCAAAAAGCAGAGACTTCATCTAAGGGTCTTTCTGAAAAACCAGACCTAGGTCTCATAATAGCAACATCCGAGGGAGAGACTACTTTCACTTGGAAAGATTGCCAACACCGCCCCCGCCCACCTCCACCAACCTCCACCCCAAATAATGGACAGAGGGGAGGAGTCTTCAAGTATCACTGCAAGAAGAAATGTCACTTTCGGTAACTGTGCGTGGCAAAGCAGGATTAGAGCAAGGAGACAATAACTACCCTATTAACGCCTCACTTCATAGCTTACTTTTCCAACAGTTTTCTGAGGCATTCAGAGATAGGACTGTAGTTTCATTTTGTTGAAGAGAAAGCTGAGAATCAGAGAAAGAGAGCAATGAGCACAAATTCACAAGGAAAGGAAGTAATCCTTGTATTTCAAACAGAGAATTGTTACAAGACTCTCCAGTGTCCTTCTCAAAAGACTCTTGTCTCCTGAGACTCAGCCCAAGCCTGCACTCCCCAAAGACTCCTAGGCAGAGATAAAGTAAAAAGTAGTTTCTTTCTTGCTGAGAACACTTTCAGCCTATTTGCAAAGAAATCCCAACAAACCAAGTGTGAAGGGAGAGGGATGCAAGACTTGTGAAATGGAAGGGAAAGTATTGAAGAAGTTTCTGGATGGCAGAATTCAGCTGTAGTTCATTAGAGCCCCTCCCTCCTCTTGGAAGCCATCTTGGGATGATGTTCTGAGCCTGAAATTCCCGCTCCTTTTTGCTGAGCTCATTATGAATGTTGGGAAGTGATGTGTTGGGGGAGCAGAGTTGTGGGAGGGAGGAGGGCATTGTCTGGATTTCACCAATTGACATCACTTATGCCCTCTTCTCTATACTCGTGACGCACTTTATACAGGCTTCTATCATGCGTCTTAACAACCCACCTCTGTCTAAATCTTAAGAACTCTTTTCTGGGATATTTGATAAAGAATGAATGATTTCTGCAGTTTCTCAGGAGCCATCTGATAAACATTAATAATTGAGATGAGGATGAAAGAAGAGAATATTGAATGTCAGTATTTACAAATGCTTCTGCCTTCTCTCTTTACCCTCTCACCAGGAGAGTAACAGAAGCTGAGGGTAGACTAGACTGCTTTTCAGGAGAAAGAATGGGAGCAGGGAAGGAGGAGGAGGGAAATCAGTAGAGGCTGAGGATGTGAAGAGATGGAGACTGTCAAATGAACTGTCACCCTAAAGAGTGGAACTGTAGGAGCAGAGCTTTGTAAGAAGGATTTTCAGAAAATAGCTGTATGTTTTGTGATATAGCTCCTCTCTGTTTTCAAGGATATTCTGCAGAGATTTATACTACTTTTCAATGCTTTTCAGAAGTTGCATTTCTTTAATGCATCACTAACCTAATTTTGTCCTCAAAACTTAAGATACATTATAAGTAATAATAAGTAATTATAATTATTATAAGTATTATTATTATAAGTAAGTATAATTATAATTATTATAAGTAAGTATTATTATTATAAGTAATTATTATAAGTAATAATACTTTTTTTTTTCCTTTTTTTGGTGACACCACACTGCTTGCAGGATCTTAGTTCCTTGACGAGGGATTAAATCCAGGTCACAGCACTGTGAACACCAAGTCCTAACCTCTGAACTACCAGGGATGTCTCATAACACTTTTGATATTATTATACTAATCGCAACTACTCTTTATTGAATGCCTATAATATGCCAGGTCCAGACATTCTGTAATCACTGCAGAATGATCACAGAGAATCACTCATTCACTGCATTTAAATTTTTTCTAATTGACTTCAAATAATTTCATATGATTATTGATTCATACATAGAGAATTGCCATTATAATCTGTTCCTGGAGTCATAAACTCACATGTCTATGGGGATCAGGTGCTAGTGAAGTGGGCCATGGTTAACAGTATAAAATTGACATTGACCATGGGAGTCAAGTGATCTAAAGGAGGAACAGAGACTGATCAGATGGAGATTTTATGCCCCTAGGAGGGAACTTCTGATTAGTCTTAGTCAATTTTATCCTGAGAAAATGTGGTCTCATTGTTACTGAACTTTGTGTAATTTTTCCCAGAGAAGCTAGAAATGCCTTTTATATATTCCTGATTTTTAAATTTTGTGTTCTTTGAAACATTTGAATATAAATCTTTAGGGTAACTACCTTATGTCCCCTATTAAAATAGGCCAAAGAACAAAATAAAGTTAGTGTCATTGATAAGAAAAGCTAAAGCCACTTGGCTCTTGAGAAAAAATGGAGACCAGAATGAGGACAGGGTTTGTTGCAAAGTTTCTGTAGAAACTTGGTTTCTTTATTACCCAGTTTGTGTACTTTAAGTCTGTACTTTTCTAACTGAACCCTGGATTTCCCTAAAGGAACTGTGATTCTAGATAAGAATAATATAGTGAAATCATGAAGCAGAGCACTCAAATTTAAAAGATAGGCTGTACTCCAGCTAAGGGAGACAATCAGATCTGTTCTAGGCTTCTCTCCACTTCCAACTACAGTGATTTCTGGGACTGGATCCTATTGGTAGTCCAGAGGTGAAATCCATTTCTTAATCCTTCCACCAGCATGGTGCACTCTAGCTGAGTTCTGTGTCCTCAGGCTAGAGAAGAGAGTAAGAATGGAGAAAAAGAATGGGAGTGGGAGAAAGGGAGGGAGGTGTAGATTTTCAGGCTCAAATGTTGTCAGAGCAGGGAGGAACCTTAGATAGCAGGCCAGTCCAATTTTCAAAAATCCTTTTTTTTTTATATTGTGAAATTAAGATATTCTCTTCTGCCTTCATTTATAGATGAAAGAACAAGCTCATAAAGCGACCATGCAATGTCAGTGAAGTGCAGGGACAGCTTTCACAGAGACAGACGTTGGGATTGAACCAGATTATTATCAGTAGAAAGGAAAGAGGCTGGAATGTTGGGAAGTTTCATTCAATTATCTCTTTTTATGTCTGGTAAGAGACTGGAAAGAAAAGGACAAGGACTGTGTTTAAGTTTATATGTGTGCTCAGGCTCAGTCACTTCAGTTGTGTCCAACTCTTGGTAACACTATGGACTATAGCCCACCAGGCTCCTCTCTCCACACGGTTCTCCAGGCAAGAATACTAGAGTGAGTTGCCACGCCCTCCTCCAGGGGATCTTCCAGACTTACTATGATTCTGTGCTCAGAGTTCTATATTGCCATTTTACTTAAGTATTACCACTCCCCTGGGGAGGGGTATAGTTATTCTCATATTAGAAATAAGGAAATTGGGGGTCAGAGGGCTAATTAACTTATCCAGTGTCACAGTACTAGAAATGTAGAGTAACTATCAATAGAACCCAGGTCTCTCTGACCCTCAAGTTTCAATCCCATGTCCACTTAACCTCTATGCAATAATAGTTTATGAAAAGAATGATGATATTTTCGTTATGATGGCTGTGTTTTTTCTTTTTTCTTTTTTTGTTTTTTTTACAACTTTGCAAGCTTACTTTCTATTTACAACTACTACAAAATATTGGCTATATTCCCTGTGTTGTACGTTACATCCTTGAGCCTATTTTACATTCAGTACTTTGTACCTCCCACTCCCTTACCCCTACATTGCCCCTTTCTACCCATCTCCATGGGCTTCCCAGGTGGCGCTAGTAGTAAAGAACCCATCTGCCAATACAGGAAATGCAAGAGATTCAGTTCCATCCCTGGGTCGGGAAGATCCCCTGGAGGAGGGCATGGCAACGCACTCCAGTATTCTCGCCTGGAAAATCCCATGGACAGAGGTGCCTGGCAGGATATGGTCCATAGGGTCGCAAAGAGTTGGACACATCTAAACCAACTTAGCACGCATCCCTCCCCACGCTAACCACTAGTTTGTTCTCCATGTCTGTGAGTCTTCTTCTTTTTTTGTTATATTCACTTGTTTGCTGTATTTTTAAAATTCCATATATAAGTGCATATATAGCATTTGTCTTTGTCTTATTTCAGGATAAGTGTGCATTAATTATGCAATCTTCCAATTTTTATTCTGAAGTGGGAGAATGGGAAATAAGTACCTAGCGTGCTGCAGCCCATGGAGTCACAGAGTCAGACACAACTGAGCAACTGAACAACAGCAACCCACTGACAAACTACAAGGAAAGGGAAAAGAGTCCTGCTGCTCAGACACAGTGGCACCATATTTTGGTAAGGAATGAAGAAAACCCAACAGAATTGGGTTCTAAGGCTATCTTCCACCATAATCCAGTCATTTGACTTGGTCTTGGTTTTCTCATATGTAGAATGGTACAAAGAAAGGATTAGATCAAATGAATTATGAGGTTCCTTCAAACTCTAAGGTCTATATTTCCAAGGCTAGATAGAAGTGCCCAGTGGGAAGATGTTTTTAAATCAGCAAGAAAGCTAACAAGCAAAAAAAAGAAAAAAAAGAGTAGAAGACAGGTAGACTACAGAGAATATCTAATCCAGTATCTAAAACATTGAAAAGAGATATCTAGTCTGTAGCAATGAGCCCTTGCTCCAGTGAGATAAGCCATGGCATTTTTGGTCAGTTCTGAAGGCTAGAATTCCTTATAATGAGTCGAGGTTGCTTTCTTAGTCCTAGCTGTGCCATCAGGGCCACACAGCCTATTTCAAATACTCTTCCCCAAGTTAGTGCTACAAATATTGGAAAATAATGAGTATATCCCCTGAGTTATCTCTTCTCCAGGTTAAATATCCTCTGGGCTGCCATTCGTCTTTCAACACACATGGTGTCAAGTCCCTTGACCTAGGCTTATTCATTCAACAAACATTAATCAAGCAATACACATGTGCCAGATTCTGTGGGTTGTTGCTGTTTCTGAGTCACTAAGTCATGTCCAGACTCTTTTCGACTGCATGGACTAATAGCCCACCAGTATCTATATCCATGGGATTTCCCAGTCAAGAATACTGGAGTGGGTTGCCATTTCCTTCTCCAGGGGATCTTCACAACCCAGGGACCAATCTAGTACCTCTTGCATTGACAGGTGGATTCTTTACTTCTGAGCCACCATGGAAATGTAACTTAGAATACAGAAGAGTGAGAGTAACTTAGAATACAGAAGGTAAATAAGATGTAGTCCCAGTACTCAAGTGGCTTAAATATGGACCCAGTTCGCAGCATCCCTGAAAATTTACATCAGTAACATCAAAGATCACTGATCACAAGTCGGCATAATAAGTATAATAATAATGAAAAATTTTTGAAGTATTATAAGAATTACCAAAACAGATACTAACTTAGCTGTTCGAAAAATGGCCCCAATAGATTTGCTCAATGTACAGTTGCCACAAGCCTTCAATTTGTAAGAAAAAAAAAAGAAAAAAAGAAAAAGAAAACCTCAGTATCTGCAAATCACAATAAAGTGAAGTGCAATAAAATAAGCCATGCCTGTATTACCTAATGGGAATGACAGACAAACAGAGAACCTCCTAAACCATTGTACCAACCCTAGTAGAAAGTGTGCAAGTCTAGTGGGAGTCCAAGAGGAAATAGTTCTGCCCAGGAGATCAGGAAGGCTCGAGGAGGAGGTAAGACTTCTGCCTCCATAGGTCCATGCATAAATCATTTTATCTTCCTCTCATCCAAGGACTTTACCTCCTTCTGTCTTCTTTTCTTGGCATTTCTCTAACACATCCTGTTGGAGTGTTATGTTTCAAGAAAAAAATTTAAAAATATATTCATCTGCCACCTTAGAAATGTTTTCATAAGAAAAAAATTTAGCAGCTTGTGACAAGAATGACTATTTCAGCACATAAAGTCTGAGATAATTTCACCAGCTCCCATTCTTCCGACAGTCCATCCAACCTGGCTTCTTCTCTTTCATCATTTACTTTTTCTTCCTGTCTCTTTCCGTCTTTCTCTCAATCTCCCTTTCAAGGCATTTTTATATTCTCATGGTTCTTCCTCACAACACAGCCCCCCTTCCCCCTATTTTTTTTTAATAAACTCAAAGGGGTTAAGCAAGGGGAACAAGCTCGGAAGTCACAGAAGTAGGATTTGAACCTATCTCCTCTGATAAATATTCATATTCAGTTATAGGAAATAAGTCACAAGGTTTCTACCTAACCCTTTGCTAATCCATTATATTTGAAAATATAATCGTTTCCAAAACACACCAAAACTCAGACTGAACTCTCCTTTCTAGTTGCCCTCTAACCTTCTTGAATAGAATATCTTCTCCCAACTGCTTTTAACCTGTTTCTACTAAAGGTACATATGTCCAAACGTTCCATCATCACTTTCACATCAAAAACTCAACTTCTCACCATGTCCTGAGGAGGTAGATTTATAAAAGTACTTTATTTTATCTTGGAGGGATGTAGCATGATAAAATAAACACAGTGTTTCCTAAACGTTGGTAATTTGTATACTTCTTTCATGATTTTTATCACATTCTTATACCAGTCGCACATCTTTTAAAAAATATTTTAATTCGTTCACCTTTAAACTTAAATTTTTTGTTAATATTTGTTTGTTAATATTTATTTATTTTATTTATTTGAATGTGCCAGTTCTTAGTTGCAGCATGTGAGATCTTCAATCTTCATTGTGGCATGAGAATTCTTAGTTGTGGCATATGGGGTGTTAGAGAAGACTCTTGAGAGTCCCTTGGACTGCAAGGAGATCCAACCAGTCCATTCTAAAGGAGATCAGTCCTCGGTATTCTTTGGAAGGAATGATGCTAAAGCTGAAACTCCAATATTTTGGCCACCTCATGCAAAGAGTTGACTCATTGGAAAAGACTCTGATGCTGGGAGGGATTGAGGGCAGGAGGAGAAGGGGACGCCAGAGGATGAGATGGCTGGATGGCATCACTGACTCGATGGACGTGAGTCTCAGTGAACTCTGGGAGAGGGTGATGGACAGGGAGGCCTGGTGTGCTGCGATTCACGGGATCACAAAGAGTCGGACACGACTGAGCAACTGAACTGAAATGAACTGAACTGAACTGATGGAGTCTAGGTCCCTGACCAGGGATCAAACCTGAGCCCCCTGCATTGGGAGCCAGAGTCTTAGACACTGAAACACCAGGGAAATTCCTCAACTTAAATTTTAAAGGAAGCTTTAGATTACTACATAATATCCCCATCCATAAAATCAAAGTGCGTTTTATGTTTCCTAAACATTAAAATAAAGCCATAACTATTAGTATCTTTAAATATTTGTCTTGAACTACTTCAAATAATCTCAGGAGCACATTGGTGAAAACAGGGCTGTTGCCATTTGCATCATGGTCATGTCAGAGCTGTTCAGGGCACAGCCTGTGGCTGTACACATTAACCCTGAGTAAACCTTCAGTTCAGTTCAGTTCAGTCACTCAGTCGTGTCCAACTCTTTGTAACCCCATGAATCGCAGCACACCAAGCCTCCCTGTCCATCACCAACACCTGGAGTCCACCCAAACTCATGTGCATTGAGTCGGTGATGCCATCCAGCCATCTCATCCTCTGGCGTCCCCTTCTCCTCCTGCCCTCAATCCCTCCCAGCATCAGTGTCTTTTCCAATGAGTCAACTCTTCGAATGACGTGGCCAAAGTATTGGAGTTTCAGCCTCAGCATCAGTCCTTCCAATGAACACCCAGGACTGGTCTCCTTTAGGATGGACTGGTTGGATCTCTTTGCAGCCCAAGGGACTCTCAAGAGTCTTCTCTAACACCACAGTTCAAAAGCATCAATTCTTTGGTGCTCAGCTTTCTTCACAGTCCAACTTTCACATCCATACATGACCACAGGAAAAACCATAGCCTTGACTAGACGTACCTTTGTTGGCAAAGTAATGTCTCTGCTTTTGAATATGCTATCTAGGTTGGTCATAACTTTCCTTCCAAGGAGTAAACGTCTTTTAATTTCATGGCTGCAGTCACCATCTATAGTGATTTTGGAGCCCAGAAAAATAAAGTCTGACACTGTTTCCACTGTTTCCCCATCTATTTCCCATGAAATGATGGGAACTTTAAAAATAGTGGAAAATAAAGCGAGTATTTGGTGGGAGCCTGTAAACCTGTGCTCCAGCTGTACACTGCCACTGATTTGCTGTGTGACTGTGGGCAATCCTCCCACCTCTCCAGACTACAGCTTCCAGATATAAAAAATAAGACGGTTGAATTGGAAGAGCTATAAAATCCTCTTTTAGTCACTATGATCCTTTTTTGAGTAGTTCTAGTCATTTTGGATATCATTCTGTGGCTTTTAATCCCAAAGGAAAGTCTTGCTATTATTGTAATCCATTCAGATACAAATGAGTACTTATTAATAGATACTGAGGAAAAGAATTTTCTTTGTCCTTTGCTCTGGAGGTAAGATCAGGTAAATCTTCCAAGATAGGGTTCATGTTGGGCAAGAGGGCAGCTCCAGGCAAAACTGTGGATTTGACATTATTGTTCAGAATCAGATACTATCACTATGGTTGTGAACTTTTCCCCCTCTTGACTAGAGTAAACTCTTTGAAGGCAAGGGTTGGAATCCTCACAGTACATTAATGTGACAGGATCTCAGTAAATGTTTGAATATGGGAACAGAAGGGAAAGGAGAGAGGGGAGAAATTTGAGGGAAAGCAAGGAGATGGGGATGAAGGGCTTACCCTTTTATTTCTCAGAATAAGAGAAATACCCTTACTCAGAATATTCTGAGAAAAAGTAGTCTCAGAATACCCTTTTATTTCTCAGATTTATTTCTCTAAATCATTTTGGTTCAATAGGGAAGTGACACCTAGATGGGAAGGGAATTTTTTCACTATTCCTGTTTCCTGTCTTAATTTTCAATGATGCATTGTTTCATACAGTGGAAATACCATGTAGGATGTTTTTCTAATACTTCACCATGCTGCTGCTGCTGCTAAGTCACTTCAGTTGTGTCTGACTCTGTGCGACCCCATAGACAGCAGCCCACCAGGCTCCCCCGTCCCTGGGATTCTCCAGGCAAGAACACTGGAGTGGGTTGCCATTTCCTTCTCCAATGCATGAAAGTGAAAAGTAAAAGTGAAGTCTCTCAGCCATGTCCGACTTTTAGCGACCCCCTGGACTGCAGCCTTCCAGGCTCCTCCATCCATGGGATTTTCCAGGCAAGAGTACTGGAGTGGGATGCCATTGCCTTCTCCCAATACTTCACCATAGTTAAGGCTATTTTGAGATTTACCTTATGTATCTTTCTTTTCCCTAATATATCTTTGACCTATTATTTATGGGTTGCCATTTCCTTCTCCAGTGCGTGAAAGTGAAGCCGCTCAGTCGTGTCTGACTCCTAGCGACCCCATGGACTGCAGTCTACCAGGCTCCTCTGTCAATGGAATTTTCCAGGCAAGAGTACTGGAGTGGGGTTCCATTGCCTTCTCTGCTATTATTCATAAATGCACCCTATTTAAATGATTTAAATGCAATGCTAATGCTTATATATTTCCACTAATTCTTTCATCTATTACAGAAATATTTTTGAACCCCTACTATGTGTCAGAAACCATGCTAGATATTGTTGAAAATATGATGATGAATAAGAAATGGTTCACAACTTTAAAGGTTTCATAGGCTATTTTGGGAGACAGGTAAATTAGAACAGACCCTTGGCACTTGTGATTTACTATTCTTTGTTTCAGCTATTCAATTCACAAACAGCCTCAAAGATCCATGACATGAATTTAATAGTATTGAGAATAATTATTCTGATATTATGGGCTGTTGAAAGGATTATCTGAGATAATGCATTTTTAAACACCTAGGATGAATTTAAATCAAGAGCACTGTAAAAATATTGTATAAGAGGGACTCAGTTGGCTAGCCAAGCCAAACAGAGGGTAAGTAACTGGGATGAGTTGCAAGGAGGAGGGAATCTGGGCAGAATATCCCATTCTCCAAGTTTGGGTGAGAGATAACATTGCTAATAACCAATAAAAATATGGTAGACCATGAAAAAAATATTAATCAATCATAGGAACTGTAAAACATAAGTCATGGTCCAACTTCCTGTGTGGCACTATCTTTAAAAACCACAAAGTATTTATCAAGGTTGAAAAGAAGAAGCATGAACACATGGTGTAAATATAGTGAAGATCATTCCTCCTGCCATCTCCACCTAGGTGAAGTGTTGCTTCCCTGTCTGCATAAATATAGTTCTTCATATCAATACTTGCACAACTTTGCATCACTTAGAACACATATTTATAACTCTTCTTAACTATCAATATTTGTAAACTCTGATAACATTATTTGAAATTGTCAAAAGGAAAAAAAAAATTTCTGTTTGCTCTCTGGCTTTCTTTCATTAGCAATGTTCTGAGCAACCTCTGTTCTCTGTCCATTTCTTTCTTTCTCTTTTTGCCCTGTTTCATTTCTTGCTGTTGCTTCTTTCTTGCTTCATCAGAATTGTTTAGTGAGTTGGTCAGATAGAATTAGTGTCTCAGAGACTGGAAAAAACAACCGTGTCCTAGTGTGCTCGAAGGTTCAGGACCTTGGACAGCAACACAAATGCCCTCCCCATTTAAACATTCTCCTCATACTCTGCCTTATACAGTTAATAACGAGCAGGAATCATAAAGGTGTGTGTCAGGGGCCTGCTATAAGACTCAATTAGGTAAGTGTTATCCTAGCAGAATAAACAAAGTGCTGCAGGAGAACCAAAGAGGGAGAGATTTAACCTTCTTAAAGAATCTGGAAAAGTTTCATATAGAAAGGTGACACCATATTGGGACCTCAGAGAATAAAAGTCATAATATACAGCTGTTTGAACTAAAAGGGATCTCAGTTATCCTTTTATACAATTTTGGTTTTTAAAAAAGTTTTTCTTAGTGTATCAGTAGAACTGGCTGCATACAACAGAAAACCTAAATAAATAACTTAAAAACAAGGTAGAAGTTTGTAAGAGAAGTAGAGAGACAGTCTATACAGAGCTGATATGGAGACTTCACAGTCATTAGAAACCCAAGATCTTTATGTCTTTCTCTTCAACTGTCCTTACTGGATTCAATTCTGAAGGGGAACTCAGGACCCAATATGGCTGTTCAAACTTTAGCCATTTTCTAGGCAGAAAAAAAAGAAGAGGGTGATGATGTTATTGCCCTGTTATCTAATTGAGCCTCTTTTAAGGTGATATCCTAGACGTTCACCTGCAACTTCCATTCACATCTCACTGGTCATCCCTAGCTACAAGAGAGATTGGACAATGTAATATTTTGGGTGGACATATTAAAGTCCATAACAAAATTAGAATTTTGTCAGTAAGGGAGAAGAGGAGAGGAAATATTAGATAGGCAATCTTCAGTCTCTGACACATTTAGTAAACTCGATAAGGGACCTTGGGGGTCATGTTCCCTGTATCCCAGAGCCTAGCACAGTAAATGAAAATGTGCATGAATAAATTTCACTTGGGGAAAATTGTGAGGCCTCTAATTCTTCACAGAAGGTTCTTCTCACTGCACTCTATTTCTCAGAATTTCCACTCACTCGTCCTGGTTCCTCTCTGAGTCATCCTGAGCAGGTTGACCTTTCCTTTCATGGCAAGCATTTAGATATCTGGAGACACTTCTCATGTCCTGTCCTCTTCCCCTATATCTTTACTTTGCCAGGACCATTTCTCATAAGACATGACTCCTGGATTCTCCCTTTTAATTTTTTTTAAATATAATTTTTAGCAATTCTTTACCTTTTTTGTTTTGTTTGAATTTTTATTTGTTTGTTTTTGGCTGCTCTAGGTCTTCCTTGCGTGTGGTATGTGGTTTCTTTGTTGCAGCATGAGGGATCTTTAGTTGTGGCTTAATCAGGGATTGAATCTGGGTCCCTGCGTTGGGAGCTCAGAGTCTCAACAAATGGGCCACTATGCAAGTCCCTCAGTTTGGTTTTATGGCAGTTTTGTCCCAGCCTGAAGCCAGGAATGAATGAATCCATTACAACAATGGCCAGAACTTAATTTCAGGTACTGTCTGGGCTCCAAACAGACTGACATGAGGCCTTATAAATTATGCTATTAAATTTCCTTGCAATTAAAACTCTTACAAAATAGATGGGGGAAAAAGAGAGACACATGAAAAGTAAAACACCATCCCAAAAGCTGTTACTTGATATTCATAAGCTATTATCTCCCTGTGTTTTCTACAAATAGTGCCTGGCATGGTGGAGGTTTGCCTTTTGGTTCCAGACCCAGATGCTGCTTTCCTGTTTCCCTGGGAGTTGGTCATCCAGGTCATGTACCCCTATTTCTCCTCTCTTCAAAGCCTTGGGTCTCTCTGATCAAAATACTATTCACACACTGTATCATGGGGCTTGCATTCTCTACCCTGCAGAATCAGTGGGAGCTTTTCTAGAAGATACAGCCTCAAGGCCTCAAATTTGCCTGATCTCCCATTAAACATCCCACCCAGCTTTGAGTCCAGCTTACCATTCTGCTTCATAATTCCTGGATTAACTTTGCTTCACATATTTTATGAATATATACACTCACTCATGTAACCACCACAGACCAAGACATAGAATATTTATTGCTCCCTAGAAGTTTCCTCTGTGGGCTTCCCTGGTGGCTCAGCAGTAAAGAATCCACCTGCAATGCAGGAGACATAGGAGATGAGGGTTTGACCCTTGGGTGGGGAATATCCCCTGGAAGAGGAAATGGAAACCCATTCCAGGATTCTTGCTGGGAAATCCCACAGACAGAGGAGACTAGCAGGCTACAGTCCATAGGGACACAAAGAATTGGACACAGCTGAGCATGAGCACAAATAGGCTCCTTTGTACTTTCTTCTAATCAATACCCACTCCTCAACAATTGGCACTATTCTGGGTAGTTTTGCCAGCTTTTGAACTTCAGATCAGTGGAATTAGCCTGTAGGTGCTTTTCTGCTTCACCATTATGTCAGAGAGATTCATCTGTGTTGTGTGTGTAACTGTTTTGCTCTTTTCCATTGCTGTGTCCACTGTGGCAAGTGATTCAAAGATTTCAATTTGAATCTAAGGCTTCTCTGGTGGCTCAGTAGTAAAGAATCCACCTGTCAATTCGGGAGACATGGGTTTGATCCCTGATCTGGGAAGATCCCACATGCTGCAGAGCAACTAAGCCTGTGTGCCACAACTGCTGAGCCTGTGCTCTAGAGCCCAGGAGCCACAACTAGTGAGCCCACGTGCCACAATTACTAAAGTCTGCTTGCCCTAGAGCCCATGCTGTGCAACAAGAGAAGCCACCACAATGAGAAGCCCACACTAGAGAGTAGCCCCCACTCACCACAACGAGAAAAAAGCCCACACAGCAACAAAGATCCAGCGCAGCCAAAAATAAATAAATAAATAATTTTTTCTGAGTCTAGAATGTGGTCAAGATTGAGAACCATGGCTCTAGAGTCAGAAAAAAAACAAGACTGGACTCCTATCTCCATGACCTGGTTTTGTTCCTGAAATGTCCCATCATCAGATGCTCTTTGGGCTCGACTGGAAATTTAGCTTCACTCAGTTACACTCACTTGGCATCAGATTAATTTACAATGGGCCTGGATAAGAAACAGCATGCTGATAAGGCAGCACCTGGTACTTCTCTTCCTCAGGAGTTGCTGTAGTTGTCCAGTAATCCAGCTCCCCAGGCCAAAGGAGATAAAAATCACATCAGTGAATGTTGTGACAACTTTAGCTTAGAAATGCCCTTGCCCCTGGACTTCCCTGGTAATCCAGTGGTTAAGAGTCTGCCTGCCATTGCAGGGCTCTGGGAAGATTCCACATTCTGCAGGCAACTAAGCCTATGCATCACAACTACTGCACCTGTGCTCTGGAGCCCAAGAGATGTAACTGCCGAGCTCACGTGACTCAACTACTGATGCCCACATGCCCCAGAGCCCGTGCTCTGCAACAAGAGGAGCCACTGCAATGAGAAACACACACACAAGTAAAGAGTAGCCCCTGCTCGCTGCAACTAGAGAAAGCCTAGGCGCAGCAAAAAGACCCAGTGCAGCCAAAAATAATAAATAAATAGATAATCTATTTTTTTTTAAAAAGAAATACCCTGTCCCAAATAGGAATCAATATCTTGTGTCCCACAGGCATAACCTTCAGGTTCTCTGTAGGAGATGAACCTAGTTACAGGAGTCACTGTGCTTAGGGAGGCCCAAAGCCTTGGCTTCGCATCAGGTACTTATATATGCTGGCCCAGATGCATTTTACCAACCAGGGGTTATTTTTACCATAATCAATGCTGCCTAATACTATAGCTGACATTTCACCTTTATTACATTTCCAGGGGGATAGAGCTATAAAGTTAGCCCAAATTGGTCCTAAGAGAAGGAGAAAGTAAATTCTCTATTCATACCCACCTTTAGCTAACATATTAACCCTTATAGAAAACCCAACAAGTTCATATTAGGTCTGAAAATGCCCCCTTTCCTTGAGTTTAAAACAGTATCTGGCACATAAAGGTGCTTAATAGATGTTTGTCAATGAGCAAATTAATGATAAATAACAACAAACTGCCTGACTAAATAATAAAACTACTTGACTTCTGTGTTATATTGGGCAAGTCTTAATTCCCGTTAAACCCCTGCTACCTCATTTGTAAAATGAGAATAATTTTACATAGAGAGGAACTGTAGAGAGTTCTCATCTCTATAAGACTGTCGTAAGGATTAAATCGACGAGGTATATAAAAGATATTACAAACAGCTTCATTTAAACTTTATTATTATTGATGGCAAGAGGAAGCTTAGGGAGAGAAAGGGATTTGCACCACATCACCAATGGTGGCGGAACCGCTTAGGTTTCCTGACTCCCAGTCCAGTGCCTGTCTGTAGTACCACAAGACTCCTTATCCAGTTTATGTGTAAAAAATCATAAATCTCAAACCAATTAGGATTTTTGTCCAGGAGAAAAAACATTTGTGAAAGTCCACTTTGCAGACTTATCACCCATCCTTTACAGAACACAGTCCGTTAAGGGTACTTCGCCTAGTGTTAAGGGTGAAATCAAAATTTTTCTCAAGGGCATGAGAAGTGAAAATTATGTTCTTAGCCTGCTGCTTATGTTCCTAGCTTCTTGTTTTTAGCAGACAAACAGCAAACAGAACCTCTAAGCATTCATTCTTGAAAGTTCTGTTCCTTTTTCCTTTCCAACAGCCACTGCAGGGAGGGGAATGTGAAAAGCAATATGATCAGAATGCAATGAAGGAACAAATCTCACTAGGAGTCAAATACCATTGTTTAAAAAAAAAAAAAAAAACGGTACCATGGCAGAAGCCCAAAAATCAGAGGCTTCCCCCAGTGTTCTTTGAATCCGTTTTTTTAAGCTGTTAAAAACAGCCTTAAAATAAACCTGCCATCTTGTGAGGACAGGAAGAAGGTTGCCGGTCTTTCCACCACCATCTGCAGGGCTAGCTCAGCTTTAGGCTTCCTTGAGCCACACTCCCCCGCCTCCAGCCTGTTCGTTACAACACATCAGGGTGAGGTTGGTTATAGTCTTTTTCCCTAACTTAGCAGAATTTAGTTACAGTTAAAATTTGAGGTGAACCAAGAAGAGACCATAGAAATTGTAACCCATTTCACAATGCATTTTTTTCTTGTAATTTCACTTTCTCTAATACAGTTGACCCGGGAACAACACAGGAGTTAGGAGTGCCCACCCACCACAATTGAAAATCCCTCTATAATTTATAGTCAGTGCTCCTTACCTGGGGTTCCTTCATACCAGGGGCTCCTTCATACTCCCAATTACTTCATATCTGTGGTTCCACAACTGATTCAACTAACCACTCATTCAACAAACAGTGAATCTGATTCAACTAATCATGCATTCAACAAACAGTGGATTCTACAGTATTTGAGAAAAAATATGCTGTTAGATCTGTGCAGCTCAAACCTGTGTTGTTCAAATGTCAACTGTAAGTTCTAATGCTGTGCTTGATCTATTTTTATTTATCAGTCTGAGTTTGGATCAGGTTAGTCTGAGTAGGTTCAGGGCTCAGGCTACATCTGACATTAGATGTTGGTCTGCTACTGGGGTCATGGCTCAGACTGTGATTGGTATCAGGATTCACCATGTAGTTGTGATTAGGGCTCAGTCTGTGCTGGGCTATGTGTATAGTCAGTGATTAGGGAAGAGACCTGTCTGTGATCAACTTTAGGGCTCAGTCTGTACCAGAATTAGGTCTCAGCCTTTAGCAGAGATCAGATTTGTTTGTGGTAACCACTGTGATTCAACCCATAGCAGGGGTTATAGCAGGAGAGGGCTCTCTCCAGGAAAGAAGGCCTGGACGCATTGATCAGGAGTCAGAAAAGTCCACTGAGGGGTGGTTAGACCAGGTGACTGAGCAGAAAGGGAACCAGAGAACTGAGGCTGGGAGGGTGAGGCGAGATCAAGATAGAGTCAGTGACCCCCTTCAAAATAGCTTATATTTAAAGAACTGATGATATCAAGTGTTGGGGAGGATGTGGAACACCTAAAACATTCTCATATTACTGGTAGGAGTATAAACTGTACAACAACACCAAACAGCTGTTTGTCAGTATATATAAAGTTAGGTGTGTGTATATCCTGTGGTTCAGACTTTCATTCCTGGAATGAACAAACAGCTGCTACCCACCATGTGGACAGGTCTCACAAAACAGTGTTAAGCAAAAGAAGCTAGACACCAAAGAGTAGAAATTTTATGAGTCCATTTGTGTGAAGTTCAAAAACAGACAAAATTAATCTATGGTGGCTAGGAGCCAGAATAGGGGTTACATTTAGGGGGTGGTATGAGCAGGAGGCACCTTCTAGAAAGGTGGTATGGTGTTTATTTTGAACTGGGATGGTACACAGTTGAACGTATTTAAAAATTCACTGAGACGAACATTTAATACGTGCACATTTTATCCCATGTGAGTTATTTCTCATCGGGAAAAAAAGAAACAATATAGAATTGTGATTGGTTAAAGACTAGTTGGGGAGTTAACTTCACAGTCCTGACTCTTCTGCATGATAATTGTGATGTTACTGCCATGGTTTCTGGAGCCTGGGGTTGGGCCTTAGGGGTTTGAGGAATGACAGGGTGCAGGCCTTAAAGCAACCAGTTCAGTTTAGTCGCTCAGTCGTGTCCGAGTCTTTGCGACCCATGGACTGTAGCACACCAGGCTTCCCTGTCCATCACCAGCTCCTGGAGACTGCTCAAACTCATGTCCATTGAGTCGGTGATGTCATCCAACCATCTCATCCTCTGTTGTCCCCTTCTCCTCCTGGTATATAGACAGTCACAGACTTGGTATCAGGAGCCCTGAGTTTGGATCTTAACACTCTGCTCAGTATCTAACCCAGGAGGAAGCACTGGTGTGTGGTAATTGGTCCTGAGGTGAGTTACAAATTATTCATTGGTAATTATAAATCACTGAAGCTTTTAGTAATTTTCTCTTAATTCATTTGAATTCATAATACATGCATTTGGTTAAAAAACAAATTAAATTTTATAGAAGAGTATACAGTAAAAAGTCCATTTTCCTCTCATCCCTGAGTCCAAACACTGGTCCCTCATTCCTCCTCTTGAGAGACAACTACTGTCATCAGTTTTTTAAATACCCTTCCAGAGATAGCCTATGCATATTCATGAATGATTTCCTTGAAGAAAATTAGAGCAGTTTCAAGGTATCCGTGTAATAATGTTGCTTTGCATACTGAATATTTTCAAAATGAAATTATGTTTTCATTATAAAAATAATACAAAATTATTTAAAAATTATATAAAGTAAAAGTGAATGCTCCCTCCATCCACTCTGCCCATATTTTACTCCTCAATTACAGAATTAACCACCGTGAACTCTCTCCTATATGGACTCACTGATAACTTGATACATGTGTAAACATACATAGACTATTACAGTAAGTACCATATTTGCAATCTGATTTTTTCATCAATAATGTATCAAAGATATAGTTCCACATGAATTGCATATAGTTCTTATTACCCTTCTTTTAAGGCTGTGTAACAATAGGCAAGAAAGGGATAAAGATATGGCAAGAATTACAGTGGAAAGTGTGCACCTGAAAGCAGCATCTCTCAAAATGTCCCAGAAGAAAAAAAGTTAAAAGCAGTTGATTTATTCCATCTTGGTCTCAGTTTCTCATCTGCAAAATGGAGACAACAACAAAAGCCCTGATTGTCTCACAAGATTGTCACAAAGATTACACAGGAGGAGAATGAATGCAGAGTACTTTGAGAACTGAAAAGTGCTGTGTAGACATGGGAGACTGTTATTCCTAGAAGAGAGAAGGAATGGTAGTTGCAGGGTCTAAAGTCTACAACCAGCACTACTAAAAACTGTTTTCCTGCCTTTCTTCACCAAATGAACTGTCCATTTTTGCATAATTGTGAACATTTATTGAGTTCTTACTTTGCCAGGCATTCTTCTAAGATATGATTACAAATATATGTAAATATCTATATTGGGCTTCGCAGGTGGCTCACTGGGTAAAGAATCCACCTACAATGCAAGAGACACAGAAGACTCAGATTTGATCCCTGGGCCGGGAAATCCCTTGTAGCAGGGCACGGCAACCCACTCCAGTACTCTTGCCTGGAAAATCCCATGGACAGAGCATCTTAGGGGGCTACAGTCCATAGGGTCGAATAGAGTTAGACATGAATGAAGCAACTCAGCATGCACGCACGCATGATATATGTTATGAAATAGATACTCTTATTATCTTCATTTGACTATCAGACAATCAAGGCTGGCATGGTTGGCAAATGGCACTCTTATTTCTGAATTGTGCCGAGTGAAAGTCACTCAGTCATGTCCGACTCTCTGTAACCCCATGTACTGCATAGTGAAAGTGAAAGTGAAGTCGCTCAGTCGTGTCCGACCCTTTGCGACCCCATGGACTATAGCCCACCAGGCTCCTCCGTCCATGGGATTCTCCAGGCAAGAATACTGGAGTGGGTTGCCATTTCCTTCTCCAGGGGATCTTCCCGACCCAGGGATCGAACTTAGGTCTCCTGCATTGCAGGCAGACGCTTTAACCTCTGAGCCACCAGGGAAGCCCATGGAATTCTTCAGGCCAGAATACTGGAGTGGGTAGCTTAGCCTTACCCTTCTCCAGGGGATCTTCCCAACCCAGGGATCGAACCCCAATCTCCTGCATTGCAGGCTGAGCCACCAGGGAAGAAGACCAAAAGTGCACATGTCAAACTCTGTGCTATTCACTTTCGAGGCTTACCCATGCTTCAACTACGTAATTAGGTTGAGACTTAGACAGGGAATATGACTATGCACTGAAGAAAGAAGGGGCTCATTCCACTGGTACTAAAAAAAAAAGGAACTAAGGACTCAAAATCTCGAGTCTCATAGGTAGTCACACAGGTGCTTACACTGCTACTTGCTCTGAAACCCTTCGTGATTCCTCTCTGCCAAATAAAAGCCAAGTTCCTCAGCCTGATGTTCCACCTCTTCCTTAGCTCAGTCAAATAACCTTTCTAGGCCTTTGTTTTATAAGACAGGAACTTCTAAGCCCATCATTTATACCTGTCTGGGGAAGTCATGAGAGGTTAAATTGTGTCCCCTAAGAAAATGTATGTAATCGTAACCCCCCAAACCTCAATGGACTTTGTTTGGGAATAGCATTGTTGCAGATGTAATTCGTTGCGATGAAGTCATAGAGAAGTAGAGTGGACTCCTAGCTCAATATAACTGATGTCCCTGTGAGAAGATGGCCACATGAAGAGACAGTCAGGGAGAATGCCATATGACCACGAAGGCAGACATTGGAGTTATTGAGCTGCAAGCCAAGGAATGCCAAAGACTGCCAGGAAAGGTGGCGCTAGATGTAAAGAACCTGCCTGCCAATGCAGGAGACACAAGAGATTCAGGTTCGATACCTAGGTTGGGAAAATCCCCTGGAGGAAGGCATGGCAACCCACTCCAGTACTCTTGCCTGGAGAATCCCATGGTCAGAGGAGCCTGGCAGGTTACAGTCCGTAGGGTTGAAAAGAATCAGACAAAACTGAAGCAACTTAGCATGCACTCATACATCAGGAACTAGGAAAATACAAGAAAGGGTGCCCTTACAGGTTTTGCAGGGAGAGTGGTCCATCTAATACCTTGATTTGGGACTTCTAGCCTCCAGAACAGTGAGACAATACTTTTCTGTTTGTAATACATTTTACCACAGCTCCAGTAAACTATTGCAAGCCTCAGCCATTTTACCCCCTGATACTGCATCAGGCCAAGATGTGTCAGGCCTTCTTTTTTCCTGTCGCATTCCTGTTCTCTCAGTCAGCCATAGCATCATCGGCGGTTTGCTTGTATAATACAATCACACCCATGACATTCCCCATCTCTTCTGGTAGCAGCACACCAATGGTCTGTTTACTTCCCAACACACTCTGTGCAGGGCCAGTTGGGTCCCCTGCCCCCTGCTTCTTTCTGGCTCAGGGCCAGCCCAGCCCCTCTGGGGAGACAGGAGATTGAAGCCCCCTCCTGCGTTGCCTAGGCAACAGTGCCTTCTGAGTGCCCTGGAGCCAGGCAGCTGTGGCTGCAGGGAAGGGAGGGACCAAGGGAAGGGGGAAGGGAGAGAGGAGGACTACTGGAAAGACCCAAGGAGAGTCCCTAAAAGTGGCTCTAGTATAAATCCAGAAGGTAAAATTAAAACTGCCTCACCAGCATTATAAAGCAACAGGCAAGACCTGAGCTGGAGAGGAAAGACTTTACTCAGAGCATTCTATAAGGAGCTCAGTTCTGTGGGTCTTTCAATCCAAACTCCGTTCAAACCTATGCTTGAGACCTTTTGACAGCATAAGAGATCAAAAGATAACAAAATTCAGGCAAATGGGGATTGGCATTTTGCACACCAAGGGCAAGTCTTCTGTAAATTGCCTTAAGATGAACAGTAAATGAAGAGAAAGATGAACGCAATTTTTAGTTCACCATAAGTAATGACTGCTGTATTCAGGAGAACAGGCAAGGTGTTGGTTAGTTGGGAGGGAATACAGGGAGGAACAAGAAGCTATACTTGCCCTCAAGCAACACATCGTCCTTCCTTCAATCATTCCTGCAGGGATGGATTTCTATAGTTGCATGCTGGAACGTCTGAAGGCAATTTTTCTTATTCCACGGGGTTAGGTCGGGTTTCTAGAGAACCTAAGCAATCACCTTAATACATTGCCCTGGCCACAAATTGGTTCAGGGGTGGGCACATACCCAATCTTAGCCAGTGACGAGTAGTGAGTGTTGGTGGGATTGCTGAGAGAAACACGTTTTCTCTTCTGTACTAGGAGCCACCATTACCATCTTGCCCCCACATGGAATCTTGCATGAAGCCAACTGGTGGCTCTCGACAGAGGATGTGATGGTTGGACGGCATCAGCAACTTGAAGGACATGAGTTTGAGCAAGCTCCAGAAGTTGGTGATGGACAGGGAAGCCTGGCGTGCTGCAGTCCATGGTGTCGCAAATAGTCAGACATGACTGTGGGACTGAACTGACTGAACTGAACATGGCGGCAAGCACAGCTGAGAGATGGAGAAATACTGGGAGCTGGTGACACCATCTGAGCCCCCAGCTCAAGCCAATAAATTCTACATGTTTCTTAAAAGTGGTGTCTGTTACTTCCAATTCAAAAAGTTCAATAAAAGATAAATTAGGAACCCTTTTAACTGATTGACCAGACTAACCAATGTTTCTCATTCCCTACATAAAATACACTGATTTGTGCCCTTGTATATTGAACACTCAGAGCCAATAGACTGTTCTGGTACTTTGTTCCCCAAACTGTTTATGTTCACTATATTTATTACTGAAATTATGCTATTTAATTAACTATTAAGTAACTGCAGAGGCACAATGCTAAAGAAAAGACTTCTTGGTTCTATGAAAACAAATTCATAAAATGCTTTGGAAAGACTTGATATAAAGTGAGTATTTCAAAATTGCTTTGCGGTTAGATATGGATACACACATAGTTAAAAACGAAACAATAAAAATAAGGATGAGTTTTACACTCCACTTTGGAAGGCCCTTTAGTTCTTTTCCCTCTAAAGAGCCCAGTGCTGGACGTAATGGATGATACATACCGGATGAGAAAGAAACCATTAATTGTCTCATAAGAAGCCTTGCAGTTTTGACCTGGGACACTTGGAACTTTAACTCTAGGGGGCGTCAGGCACTATGTAAGAAGCCTATCTATCATGAGACCATCTAGCTAATAGGAAGCCCAGACGAGCCACACCGAGAAAGAGAGACACCGTGGTAACCCCCAGCTGTTTCAGCCATCTAGATTAGGGACCAGATGAGTAAGGAAGCCATCTTGGATATCTACCCTAGTTGAACTTTCAGATGATTCTAGCCCTAGCTAGAATCTGACTGCAACCTTAAAAGAGATCCCGAGGGAGAAACACCCAACTGAACCCAGTCCACCCACAAAACCATGAGAAATAATAATTTACTATTTTAAACCATTTAATACAAAGTGGGTTTGTTATATAGCAACAGATAACCAGGCTTTTGTGGATGAAAGGAGAAAGTTACAAGAAAAAGGTGGCTTCTAATGTCAAATACCATAAAGAGATCATGGAGGATGAGAAAAGACCATTGTGGTTAGCAATTGAGAAGTCACCATTGTCCTTCAAGCATTTCAGTTTCAACAGAATGGTGGGAGCAGCAGGCAAATTGGAAGTGTTCTAGGGCAAGTGAGTGGAAGGAAATTGATGCAAAGGTAGATTGGTTTTTTTTCTTTTTTCCTTTTTCTAATAGTTTCACATTCACTGATGATCCTTGCCCGAATCAATTATCTTATTGGAAATTGCAAAATGGTGATTTTCTAATTTTATCAGTCCTACATTTATTAGTTGACATTGTTCTATAAAGAAGTTTTCCCTCATCAATTGGGACTGAGCCTAATTTCTTCCAAAAAAAGGCAGATTAAATGCTTCATTCTTTCTCTTTAATTATCAATTTCCTGACAAAGGAGTTGGTGTTATAGTATTTCCATTGGTGGCAAATGAATGTTTTTCTCTTTTCTCTCCTTCTCTCTTTGAGTATCATTATGAATTCATGTGTGGACTCACGTATCACATTTATTCAATGTGTTACAATCAATTACAAAGTAAATTAGCCTTCAAAGAAGCAATGGAGGGTAGGGCTAAGGATGTGGTAAGAAAACTCCTGGAAGTACACAGTGGTTAAAAACACACACACACATGCACAATTTATCAATAATCAAAAAATGAAAATCAAAGGTATATAAAGGAGAAAAAAACTATAAAATACTCAATTCTGCTACTGAATATGTAATACCTCTCAAATTCTCACAGGTCCCAATAATGGCACGTAACGATATTCATATAGGTATCAGGTGGCTCAGTGGTAAAGAATCAGTCTGCCAGTGCAGTGGACACAGGAGATGCAGGAGACGCAGGAGACGTGGGTTCAAATCCTGGGTCGGGAAGATCCCCTGGAGGAGGAAATGGCAACCCAGTCCATTATTCTTGCCTGGAGAATCCCATGGACAGAGGAGCCTGGTGGACTACAGTCCATGGGGTCACAAACAGTCAGACATGACTGAGCACGCATGGAAGGAAAATATGAAGATATTCATAGCAGTATTGTTTTTGGTTGTGGGGAGTTGGGAGATAATTTGCATGCCCATAACTGAAATTATGGGCAAAATGTGGTGGATGGAGTATAATGCAGTAATTATAAGCAGTAGACTAGATCATAAAAACATGTTACTGCAAGGAAGAAAAAAAAAAAGAAAAAAATTACACTATTACTTATATAAGGAAAAAACATGTGTCTAAAACAATGATACACACTACAAATAGACATCTTCAGACAAAAGGATGTACACTAGACAGACTGGAACGATTTCCTATGGTGAGAAAGGGGGATGAGATTGGAAAATATGGAAAAAAGAGAATAATAACTAAATAAAGCAATGTGAGAGGCTTTGCAAGTGAGGAAGAGGATTGAGTCAACCCCCTCCATTTAAGTAAAAATAAATAAAAGACTATATAGACAAATTGCCACTACAATCATTCTGGAAAGTAAAATTTTAAAAACATTGACCTAGCAATTCTACTTTTAGAAATCTAGCCTAAGGAAATAGAAACTAACGCATATTAGTGTTATAACAGTGAGAAAAATACTCGACATGTATTCTTTTGCCCTCGCCCATACCTTGCAATACACATCCCCAGTGCTTCAGGGCAACCTCAGAGGTGTTTCGCAGGTGTTTGTCATGTGTCTGTGAACATGTATAGTCATGTGGTATTCGTGTTTAAATTCATCATCTCATGCTCCAGCCCTTTCCACTTGGTATTGCTATTTCCACTGCCTTTACTGGCTGTGGTTATGACTGTCACTGTCATTCATCTGGAATCCTTCAGCTGCTAAGGCTGCAGGGTGTTATTCTGCATTGTAGCCAAGGCTGTCTTGCTCTTCTCTTTGTTTTACGTACTATTAGAAGTCTATAATTTCCAGGAAATAACTCTTTCATTATTTTCTTACCATCTCCCTCCTCTGTTGATATCCCCACCCCAAACTTTTGCAAACCAAGTTGGAAAACAAATACAAGTAATAGACATGGTGGCCTTGAAAGTGAAATGGGAAATTCAAATCAAAACCACAATGAGATACCACTTCACATCCATTAGGATGGCTAGGCTAATATAAGAAAGAAAAAATGGAAAATAACAAGTGTTGATGAGGATGTAGAGAAATTGGAAACTTTGTGCATGGCTGATGGGAATGTAAAATGTTGTAGCCACTGTAGAAAACAGTTTGGTGGTTCCTCAAAGAGTTAAATATAGAATTACCGTATGATGCAGCAATTCCACTCTAATGTGGAATTCAACAGAATGGAAAGTAGGGACTCAAGCAAATACTTGTACATCAATGTTCATAGCAATATTATTCACAATAGCCAAAGGTGAAAGCAACATAAATATCCACTAATGGATGAATGGATAAAGAAAATGTGATGTATACATACAATATAGTATTATTAAGCTTTAAAAAGAAATGAAATTCTGATACATCCTATAGCAGGGTTTAACTGTGAAACATTACACTAAGTGAAATAAACCAGACCCCAAAGGACAAATATTGTATGAGGTATTTAGAATAGATAAATTCATAGAGACAGAAAGTAGAATAGAGGTAGCAGGGACTGGGGGAAGGGAGAATTGGAGAGTTACTGTTTAATAGATGCAGAGATCCTGTTTGGGATGATGGAAAAGTTCTGGAAATGGATGGTGGTGATGTTTGAAAAATATTGTGAATGTAGTTGCTATGAACTGAATTATGCATTCCCCCATTCATATATTGAAGTCTTAACCTCCCAATGTTATAGCATTTGTAGATGGGGCCTTGGGGAGATTTTAGGTTTTGAGGTCTTGAAGGTAGGACCCTCAAGATGAGATTAATGCCCTTATAAAAAGGGATACAGGGGCTTCCCTGGTGGCTCAGCAGTAAAGAGTCTGCCTGTCAGCAATGGAGAAATAGACACAGAGAACAGACTCATGGACACAGGGTCGGGCGGTTGGGAGGGGGTGGTGCGTGGAGGAGAGGGTGAGATGTATGGAGACAGTAACATGGAAACTTATATTACCACATGTAAAAGAAATAGCCAATGGGAATTTGCTTTGTGACTCAGGGAACTCAAACAGGGGCTTTGTATCAACCTAGAGGGGTGGGATGGGGAGGGAGATGGGAGGGAGGTTCAAGAAAGAGGAGACATATGTACACCTTTGGCTGATTCATCTTGATGTTTGACAGAAAACAACAAAATTCTGTAAAGCAATTATCCTTCAATTAAAATAATAATAATAAAAGAATCCGCCTGCCAATGCAGGAGGTGCAGGTTCAATCCCTAGGTTGGGAAGATCCCCTGGAGGAGGAAATGGCAACCCACTCCAGTATTCTTGCCTGGGAAATCCCACGGACAGAGGGACCTGGTGGGCTACAGTCCATGGGGTTGCAAAGAGTTGGACATGACTGAGCGACTGACCAATAACAACAACAACAAGGGACAACAGGGAGTTTGCTCTCTTTCTCTCCCCCCTATGTAAAGACACAGTGGGAAGTCAGCCATCTACAAGCTAGGAAGGGAGCTCTCACCAGAAACTGACCATGATGGCATGTTGATCATGGATGTTTAGCCTCCAGAATTGTGAGAAAATAAGTTTCTTGTGTTTAAACCACCAGTCTATGGTATTTTTAAAGGATTTTTAAAGAGGATTTATTTAGTTAGTTCTTGGCCATGATGGATCTTTGTTGCTGCATTTGGGCTTTCTCCAGTTGCGGGCAGTAGGGCTACTCTTCGTTGCGGTGCTTGGGCTTCTCATTGTGGTGGCTTCTCTTGTTGCAGAGCATGAGATCTAGGTGCACGGACTCCAGTACTTTTGGCTCATGGACTTAGTTGCTCTGAGGCATGTGAGATCCTGGACCAGGGACCGAACTGGTGTCCCTCATATTCCAAGTGGATTCTTAACCACTGGATCACCACGGAAGCCCTGAGCCTGTGGTATTTTGTAATGGCAGCTCAAACTAAGATATTAATAGTAGCTAATGCTACTGAATTATACACCTGAAAATTATTAAAATGATAAAGCTACATATATATATATATATATTTTACCATAATAAACCAAAATGGAAATAAAAAGTGAAAAGGGCAATTCTGCTCTCTTGCCTCTCTTTGTAAGTCTCTGGGTACCAATCTTAGAAGGACTTTAGTAATAGTAGTGAGTTTAGATAATTTCCTCAGCTCTTCTGCCTTATATGAATAGGAGAGTGAGGGTTAGAAAAATAAACTGATTTAACCAAGATATAGTTCTCTGTTCCCAATTCAGGATTCCCCACCTTCAGGAATGGCACCACTCTCACCCAGTTGCCCAAGCCAAAAATCTCTGTCATCTTTGATTGTCTTTCACCTTTTTCAACAGCTATCTATGTCTTGGTGAATTTACCACCTTTGCTGTTGCTATTGCTAAGTTGCTTCAGTCGTGTCCGACTCTGTGCGACCCGATAGACGGCAGCCCAGCAGGCTCCCCCGTCCCTGGGATTCTCCAGGCAAGAACACTGGAGTGGGTTGCCATTGCCTTCTCCAATGCATGAAAGTGAAAAGTGAAAGTGAAGTCGCTCAGTCGTGTCCGACTCTTAGCGACCCCATGGACAGCAGCCTACCAGGCTCCTTCGCCCACGGAATTTTCCAGGCAAGAGTACTGAAGTGGGTTGCCATTGCCTTCTCCGTTACCACCTTAATATCTCTCTATTCCTATCATCTCTGCCTCAGTTTGGGTCACTTTCATCTTTTGTCTGATACAATAACTTTTTAGTTGGTTTTATCACCTCTCTTCTTATTCCCTTCCAACCTATTTTCTACACAGCAGCCAGAGTCTTTCCAAAATTGAATCTGACCATGTCACTCTCACTAAACCCTTCAATAGTGCTCTTTAGTTACTTGGGTTAAGTTCAGATGCACTCAAGATTTTTTATGGTCTTCTGGTCTCCTGTTAATTCTCTCGTCTGATCTCTCTCTCAACTCTCCACCCAGGCTGTGTTCCAGCCCTATTAAACTTGTGGTTTCCTGAATACATCATACTCATCTCCTTTCCCGGTCATTGCTGGAGGACAGAAATTTTCAGAGATAAAGGTCACAGAACACATGGATGTCATCCATTCTCTCTTTTGCATCCCTTAACTGGCAAGATGAGGAGGCCCAGGACCTAGCCTGGCCCTCTCCCTTGTTTCTTCCTGGCCTGCAATGAAGCCTCAATTGGCGCCTTTGATTACTGGGTTAAACTGCTTTCCTGCCTTTTTTCTTCTAGGGTAGTGTACAAAACATTTGACCAACTGAAGTTGTAAGAGTTGCAACTGGAGCTTGGACTTTGTAGTGGAAATAGGCCTAATTTCATGCAAGGCTTTGAGATCTATCAAAGGTGATAAGAAGGCCTTCCCTGGAGGTCCATTGGCTAAGAATCAGTTCCCCGACTGGGTAACTAAGATCCCACGTGTCTTGCAACTACTAAGCCCAGGTGCCACAATCACTGAGCCCCCACTTCACAACTAGAGAGTCCATGTGGCACAACGAAAGATCCAAAGATCCCACGTGCAATAACTAAGACCTGATGCAGCCAAGTAAGTACATTAAAAAAAAAAAAAAAGATAAGAATGCAATAGCTTACGGGCATTCTACAGTAGACATTGGGACCAAACCCAGCTAGTAATATGTTACCTGCCTCCTCTATGACCAGAAAGTTAAGGGTGGGATTCAGATAATACTAGGTCCTTTAGCTAATTGTAACTTTAACATCTTCCCAGTCCACTTTCCTCCAATCTGCTCCACCTGGTAAACTCCTACTCATCCTTACATTCTTTACTTCTAAGAATGTGTCTCATCAACCTCCAAGGAGACTGTAGACTCTTTAAAGGCCTGGACTGTATTTTTATCGTTAGGTCTTTAGAGTTTAGCATTGGTCATGATTGTATAAATGAAAAGATCACACACTTCATTAAGTGTTAGGGTGGAATTCAAAATGCCTGTTGCCAAAGATTCATCTGCACTTCTTTAACCCAGCCAGCCGCCACTGTAGCACTGTGCCTTGTCAACTTGCAGCTCTCTCTCTCCCTGCTCAGTCCCCAGTTGGTGGCTGCATGTGAGGAAAGGCCGAGGACAATACAGAAATGATCTATTCAGCAGTTTAGTTGCACCCTCACCCACATGGCTGTACTTAGAGGCACTCCTAGTACATGACTGAGATTATTTTGCTCCCCTATGGCTTTGATATGAGAGTCAGAGAAACATGAAAGGAAAATGGGTTCAGTAACTAACATTACATCCAAGAAGAGGAGGGAGCAAAGGGGCATGAATCTGCGGAATTCTTCTCTAATAAAAAAAGCTCTCAGCACAACTCAAAAGCCTTTCTGCACCGCACAGCCTCTCCTTCTTTTGAGACTAGGCCCAGCCGAGTTGGATAGCTTCCTGCAAGTCTTTTAACAACAAGGGCGTTTAAAGTAGGAAAGAGGAAGAGAAAGTCAGAAAAGGGGCGAGGGGCCAGGGCTGAGCCAGATTTTTGGCTTCTGCTCATAATTCAAGATGGGTCTCTAGATTCAAAGAAGGCAGCACACCTCCAGCCGTTTCGTTTCTGCGTCTGTTACCCTCTCTGGGTCCGCAGGGATTGATTCATCACTGAGATACAGCCCAAGAAGAGAAGGGAGAGTTTCTGTCCTAAGTGTCTGAAAAGGAAAAACTTTGAGAAAACAGCCAAGAGAGGGAGAGGAGAAGAGGCTGTGCTCTAGTGTGGGAAGAGGTGGAGGAAGGAGGCCAAGGCGGCACAACCCATGGAATGGGAGCCCGCGGGCGGGAGCGCTGGCGGGCAGCAGCTACCCGGGCCAAGCCCCGGGCAAACTCGCAGGAGCCAATGCCGGCGCCAGAGGCAGCCGCGACGGAACCCAGGTGCACCCGGGCCTGGGTCGCTAGAGGCCAGGCCCCGGAGGCCCGCAGCCGCGCCTCGGAGGCGGACCGGGGGCGGAGCAGACCCCGAAGCTGGGCTCTCCCGGCAGGCGGCCCTCAGCCTCCCCGCCTCAGCGAGCGGCAGCGGCAGAGGATGCCCCACGGCGCCGCCCGCCCAGCCCCGGAGCCTCGGTCTGCGGAGGAGCCCGCCGCCCATTGGCTGCTGCGGCGCTGCGTCCCCGCCCCCCTCCGCGTCCCCGCCCCCTCCGCCGCCGCTGCCGCTTCCCGGCTCCTCCTCCTCCCCCTCCGGGAGCCGCCTCTGTCGCCGCCACCGCCACTGCCGCTGCCGGCCGGGGCCCAGCCAGTGCCTGCCGCGCCGGAGTCGAGTCGCAGCCGGAGCCGCTGCCCGCGGCCCCGCCATGAGCGGAAGCGCCGCCGCCGCGGTCGCCGCCGCCGCCGCCTCAGCAGCCGCGGCCGCCGCGCACTTCCAGCCTCAGTCGTCGTCTCCCAGGCCGGGCCCCGCCGAGCTCGGGCCCCCGCGCCGCCTGCGCGCCCCGCCGCCCCGGCTCGAGCCCCCTGCCGCCGGCCGCCTCAGCCCTCCGGGCCACGGGCCTCTCCGGCCGGGCGCCCAGGGTGGCGGCGCCTGCGGCCGAGCCCCGGGAGCAGGTACGGGGTCCAGGAGCGGGCCAGGCGGGGAGGGGCGTGGGTTGATCCCGGGGATGGGGGTGGGCAGAGGCGTACGGTCTAGCCGCCCGGCCCCACGGAGGGGGTGGAGCGTTGTCCGGGTCAGGTTTGTCCGGCCCCGGAGCCCCTGGGAGTCTTGCGTCCTCGCTGTGCCGAGCGGCTCACAAAGCGTTTTCCCACCCAGTTGCTAACCGCCCCCTTCCTCCCCCCGCCCCCCCCAAGAGTGGGCAGGGCAGGACCTCTCCAGGTCTCCGCTGGGCGGAGGAGGAAACTGAGGCTTACTGGGGGAAGTGACTTGCCCAAGGTCACATAGCCGGCGAGAGTCGTAGCCTGGCTGGGACCCAGGGCCACTCTGGGCTGGCCCGGGCCCCGAGTAGGGGGCGCTGGAAGGAGGAAGAGCCCCCAGCTCCGAAGAACTGAGATTGATCGCGGAGGAGGGGGCGCTAGGCCCGTCCCCAGGCACGCCCACCCGGCGTTTTGGGGCTAGTTTAGGAGGAAGCATCTGTTGCGGGCTGGGACGGCGGAGCGGCGGCGGATTTGGGGGCTTGGTGTTGTGCTGGGGAGTCGATTTGGGGATCCGCAGGAGGAGAGACTCCTGTGAGGTGGTGCTCTCGGGGAAGAGGGCTTTCTTGAGTGAGTGGGTCAGAGCTTCGGAAACTTCTAATCGCGGGGACCATTTGGTCTCTGCCAGGCCACCTTCCCCACCACTGCACAGAGTAAACCAGTCCAGCTGGAGTTAATAGGAGGGAGGCCTGCTTGCTTTTGTGGAGAGGCTCGTAAGGTGTCTTTTCCATGAAACGGCCCGAGTTTCGTTCATGCCCCAAACAAGTGTATATATGACCCTCGTAAAGGCGTTTCTGCTACAGAAGAACCAAGTGAGGTTTTCCCTGGTGGTCTGGACCTGTCACACTTGGGTAACCCTCAGAGAAAGAACAGCTGTCCTGGGCATGAAAGGGGGAAGGAAGTGAGAGGGTCGGGACTAGTCACACCCGCCTGCCTGGTATGGAACAGGGCCGTGTACCCCTTGGGATTCCCGTTTCTCTTTCGAGTGGGTTGTTTTTATTGGAGATACATCCTGGAAAGGAACTTGGGGTTCTAGAGGTGACAAAGATAGAGGAGGGTCCCGTGGAGCGAGAAAATAGAAGCTGTGGAATGGGGGAAAGGAGAGGGTATTTTGTCATTGTGGGGGAAGGGAGATAAAAGGGTTGCTGAAGGGAGGGAGGCAGTGTCTAGTGTCGAGAAAAAGATTGGACTGTTTCAGAGAGGGAGCCAAAGGTATAGAGCTTGAAAGGAGTCTGTTAGAGGAGGATGGTGTCTTACAGGGTTGAGTAATAGGTATTGGTAGGCAATCTCTTCATTTTCTTTGAATAAAGACTGTTGTAAGTACTTTTACATAAATGTTTTAGCTGTTCTGCTCCCCACCCCCATTCTCTGTCGGCTTCTAAGGCAGGCCTATAGTATTGTCTTGGAAGTAAGGCTTGACAAAAGAGAGAAGGGAAAGACTAATTAGCAAATGCATTAATTAGGGCCCTTTGTCCAGGATGATTCCTTGTTTAAGTCAGCTGTTTTCTTGCTGCCCTCCTGCACCTCAGCTTTCCAGTTGTGGTGGCTGTTGGCAAGGTTCTTTGGGAACAGCTCCCCTGGTTCAGAAAAGATGGTTACATTTTTTTTAGAAAACTGAGAAAAACCTATTTGACAGATACACATAAAAGCATGAAAATTTACTTGTCAAAAACTTAAAATCAGGGAAATGTAAATTGAAACATCATTGAGATGCCATTTCACACTTATCAGATTGGCAAAAATTAAATGCTATGATAATCACGTATTAGTGAGATTGTGAGGGAATCATCTATATACTGCTAGTGGGAATGTAAATAAATACAGCCATCATGGAGAGTAACATGATGTCTGGTTGAAGGAGGGCAGACAAACTTATTTACCTAAAATGCCCATTTCTGGGTATATACTTTAAGAAATCTTTGCACACTTGTCCAAGAAAATAAGTACAAGAATGTTCATTGCTGCTTAAATGTCCACCAACAGGGAAATACATAAATTATTAGATAGTCCCACACAATTGAGTATTATAGCACTGTGAAAAATAAACTGTAGCTGCATGCATTAAAATGGTTGAATCTTAACATAATATGGGGTGGGTCAGCAAGTAACAGAAGAGTTATTAGAGAATGTTTCCACTTGCATAAAATCTGAAAACATACACAGTAATATTTTCTGTGTCTGTGTGTGCTCAGTTGTGTCCAACTCTGCGACCCCATGGACTGCAGCCTGCCGGGCTGCTCTGTCCATGGGAGGAATACTGGAGTGAGTGGCCATGTCCTCCTACAGGGGATCTTCCCGAACCAAGAATTGAACCCGTGTCTTTTGCATTGGCAAGCAGATTCTTTATCACTGAGCCATCTGGGAAGTCCCCTGTATGTGTGTACATATGTAGTAATAGTATAAAAACATTCATGGTAGCAACACCAAATTCAGAGAAGTGGTTATCTCGTAAGAATGGATGAGGAATGGAATTGGTCAGTACACACAGGGACACACAGAGGGCTTTAATTATATCTAGTACTCTGTTATTAAATTTGAATCAGACAATTGCAAATTAAGATTTGCTTATCTTTAATGTAGGATACAAGGAAATTCATTATGTTATTTAAAATTTTTTTCAGATGTTTGAAATATTTCTCACATGCAAAACAATTTCTTGTTTACATAGCACAGGGGTTTTGTGCCATAATAATGAAAGTCTGGCTGCAGGCTCCAGCCCTGCACAGCCGGTTAGACATGCTGGCTGGTGATCTTTTTCTCACCCCTTTTTGACCTGCAAAGCCTAGTTTTGTGATGGATGACTTTTATTTCGTAACAGCTGATAATGCACGTGGAGGATTTCCCAGTCTTTCTAAACTTTCTGGTAGACCTAGGTCAGCAGTTTGAGCTTTGTCAAAATATGAGTGTGCCAGGACATTTTCATCCATCAGATGTAGGGAGGGACCCAGAAATCTGATTCTGAACATGTTCCCTTGTAGATTCTGATGCACACTGGAGTTTGAGACCACTGCCTTAGGTTTCTTCTGACTCTGGGCTGTGGTTCTCAGCTTTGCCCAGCCTGTCCCCTGGACTGCCTTCTGTTGCTGCTCCTGCATGACTGGGACTAATTTGGACCTATGAGATATTTAGCTCTTTTGCAGGGCATAAAAGAATGATAGGGTTGGAAGCCATTGGATGTTAAACCCTTCATAATCTGGGTTGTCTATTCCTCTTACTTTCATGCAGGTATCCAAGAGGTCCACTACCTACTAGGGCTCTTTATCGGGTTTTACAAACTTTAACCACACGTATCACTATATATAGTTTTATAGTTAGTGTAGAGGCAAAATAGTGTCTGACTGAGAAGGAAAACTAGCAAATTGGAGAAAGTAAGCCCCTAGAGGTAAATGTATGTGATCTTGCCTTTCTCTGTAGATGATAGTGATTGAGTGTTTTAACTTAGCACATGCATTTTGAAGTTCAGTTATTTGAACCTGTAGTCAAAGATTAGGGGCTTTAGGAACAACTCATTATTGCTCTAGACAGAAGAGTTTCCTTTCTCCCAAATTTGCTACTTTTTCTTCTTTCTAGACCCTTTTCCTCTAGTCCTAATATGTTTGTGAATGAATTTATATTAACATGTAAGGATTTCTGGTGATGAAATATGTGAAATGCCTGTTTGCCATTGGTGAAGTTCTTTCTGGAAACCTATTTTAGAGGTGCAGTTTTGCCCCAGGTGCACTTTTGTAGGGCTGCTGATACAGGGTTGTATAACTTATGCTCAGCTCAGGACACTTGTTTTGTTTCTCAAGTGGGAGTGCAAACCCATTTTGTGCTCCACTTACAAGATGCACATGTGTGGAACCATGTCCCCTTAGTTGGATACCCTTTTCTAATCCTCATAAAGGTGCTCTTTGAACTAGCATGGCCCTGCGGCTTTGGACTGTTGTTCAAGCTGTTACCTGTCTATACTCATCACAGGCTCTGCAGATAGGGCTGGTCACTGTTGGTCCTGGCGCTCCGCACGAGTTTTCTTCTTGTGAACTTCTCATGGGAAGGGACTTACCCCTGCCTTTTCATTACCAAGCTCAGTTGAACCAAAGAGTTCAGCTCAAAATTGTAAAATTTGTTATGGGTGTAGAGAAATGTGTACAGAATGAACAATTTGAAAAATACCACTATTTATGGAAAGACAATGAGAAGTCATTGAAAAGACAGAAGCATCTGGTAAGCGAAGGAGAGAAAGTAGCTGTGTGCCACATTTGCTCTTGCATTCATATAGTGCTCATTTTGAGGGGGAAATTCAGTGCTATTTTTTTCTCTTCCTATTTCTCTCTACACTAGCATTCCTGAATTTCTTAGGACCTGAGGCTTTTTAGCCAGTTTGGAAAATATTTACCCATTTGTATTTTCCATTAAGTGGTTGTTTACGTTTCCTGCTGTTTCATTTTTTCTTGGAGAGGAAGGGGGAGTGCTGAACCAAGGACCAGACTGGACTTCCTACTGCTTCTGCAAATAATGGCAGTGTGTTTTTCAGAGCAGTTGTCATGGAAGAGTGCTGTTCTGCGGGCTCGAGAGGTACAATTTGAAATGGTTTCTGTTGCTGTTTTTATTATTATTTTTAAACGTGATTGAGGGTAATGGATAGAGGGTACCATTGTGCTTTTGCTGCTGTCTTAAAAAATTTTTTTTAAAATGTATGCAAATAAAACCGAAAATGTTCAACAAAAGTAGTCTTCTGTCCATACAAGGAGAATAAACAATTCTTACCCGAAGCAGTTTCAGGTTTTTTTTCCCCTGTTTTTATTTTAAATGGATATTAGTGCTATTCTAGGGACTGCTTTGGCAGTTAACCAGAGTGATGTTGGGCAGATGGAGGAGAATGGTGGGATTATTGTGTTAGCCTTTAACAGCAGCTCCTTCCAGTCATGGAAAGCTATCACTGCATTGTCTGCTTTTGTGATAAAATACGCATACAAATGAGGGAGAGTGTATAAGTTTTGATATGACCATTTGACCCTGTTGATAGAAAGAAAGAAGTGATAAAGAGGAAGAAACACATACATGGAAGAGAGAGCTACAAGCAGTCAAGTAATAGAATATTTTGTAGTGCTTCTGGGATGTTCCTTGAGTCGAAAGTTACCTGTCAGTATCTGTTCTGCCTCAGCACCTTTGATTTCAGTGTTTGCAGATGGTGCTCACTGATCTTCAGTTAAAGTCTGTGTTATTGTTACAGAGCTGGAAAGTGAGTGGTTTTGAAGACTTAGACTGAAGTAGTAGGGTGGGCATCATTTCATAATCACTTTTGCAATTAGGAGATAGGACTCATGATTAACAAAAATATTATTGTTTGGCTTTTGGGCGACCTTTTTTTTTTTTTTTTCATTTTAATAGATTTGTCGTCTTGTGTAGATTTCTGTTGATGCCTGAATACATGTTTGAATGAGCACTTATTCGGTGGTCACCAGTGATTAATGGGATGATGGTGTCACTGTCAGAGACTTCATTACCTGAAGTACGGAGAACAGCACAGAAGAGGATATTTCAGCCACAGCTTTCTTTTCTCCTGCTTTTCATGCTTCCTTCTGGGCTTGGTGTTGATCTGTCTGTCAGGACAGGCCCTGTCCTTTACTCTCCTCATGGGAGGGGTATAGAGGCTTTGCAGAACCTTTGGGCTGGACACCCATGAGTAAAATCCCTCAAACAATATTGAACCAGACCCGAGGGCTACCAGAATGGCCCCAGCTCCTCTTCTTTCCTTGCTTCTTATGTTGCCACCACCCACCCTTTGTTGTGGAGCCTGGAAGGTGCCCCCCTCATCCCTAATCATACAAAAAGGCTTTGTGCTTGGAGGATGTTTTAAAGGAAGGATCACTGTAATTACAATTCCCTAAGCACAACCAAATAATGGGGACATGCAGGGTAAAGATGGTGTCCAAGTACTTGTTGGTAAGGAGACGTCAGGAGGGGGTTAAAAATCATCTGGAGACAGTACCAAATGATGGATAATGGAGCGTTGTTGGTAATGCTGATGGGAATGTGTTTAAGTGAATACTTTTCAGGGTTTTAAATTCTAATACTTGCAAGATACTTGAAGCTTTAAAAAGCACAAGATAGCCAGAACTTTTTTTCCCTTTAGTCTAAAATTGTAACTGAAAAGTACTTTAGAAGAAGGTATGTAGAAATCCAGGCCTACTTTGCTTTATGTTTGTGTTGCCAGAATGATTGATTGCCCAGGAAAGCCTAATAGATAACTTAGTTACTATCCAGGGGGACTCTTGCTAATCTGTTTGCTTTTAAGTTTTAAAAGTTAGCACTGACTGACATTTTGGGAAGCTGATTTTCCCCTACCACCACCAGAAAAAAAATCAATTAATATAGGTATATGTGCTTAGTAGGTCTTCCTTTGTGGCTTAGTGGTAAAGAATTGCCTGCCAGTGCAGGAGATGTGGGTCCGATTTCTGTTGGGAAGATCCCCTGGAGGAGGAGATGGCAACCCACTCCAGTATTCTTGCCTTGGAAATTTCACAGACAGAGGGCCTGGTGGGCTACAGTCCATGGGGTCGCAAAAGAGTCTGACACAACTTAAGTGACTAAACAACAAAATGTGCTTAGTAACCTCTTACATCAACCATCCTGTCATGATATGCTTCTGAGCTCTGTTGGCAATCAGTCTTCTAGAGAACCCTGTTTTACTATGTTAGCTATTAGTGTATTACTTTAACTAGTTTCTTACACTTTTTCTTTCTCCTCTTCCATTCCTCTCTTTCTCTTCTCCTTCCCCATTTTTATTGACAAATAAAATTGTGCATATTTAAACTGTTCAACATGATGGTTTGATATTTGTCTACCCGGTGAAATGATTACAATGATCAGGTTAATTAACACATTCATTACCTCACATAGCTACCTTTTTTTTTTGGTGAGAATGCTTAAGATCTATTCTCTTAGCAAATTTCAGGCATACAGTATAGTACTATTAACTGTAGTCACCGTGCCGTACATTAGAGCCTCAGAACTTACCTATCTTATTTTATTTTGAACTTACCTATCTTAATAACTAAAAGCTTGTGCCTTTCAGCCAGCATCTCATTTCCTCCACTCCTGAGGCCCTGGTAACCACCATTCTACTCTTTGTTTCTATCAGTTCAACTTTTTAAATTTAAAAACAAAATTTTTTTTTATTCTGCATATAAGTGAAATCTTACAGTATTTGTCTTTCTCTGTTTGGCTTATTTCACTTTACATTATTTCCTCCAGTTATATCTATGTTTTTGCAAATGGAAGGATTTCCTTCTTTCTTCATGGCCGAATAATATTCCATAGTATCCATTTACCCAACTTCTTCATCTGTTCATTCATTCATCAGACACTTGGGGTCTTTATCTTAGCTATTGTGAATAATGCTGCAATGAACGTGGCAGTACAGGCATCTTGAGGAACTCTGCCTTAAATTTATCATCACTTAAGAATACTGGGTAGTCCATACAAAGATATTGCCCAAATAATCCTTAAAAACACTGTACACATTTAACAGCTAAATTTTGTGAGATTTGAAAATATACAGGATTCCATTTTATCTGCTTTTAATGAAATGTAAGGTTGATTTCCTCCGACCCCCACCCCCCGCCTGTCTTAGGTACATATATTGCTCAGCAGTGACTTATATTTTACCACTGTTACTCAGTTACTTCATTTGCTTCATTGATAATACATATTTCTTACAGTATATATACAAATAGTCTCTGATGGTTTACTTCACTGCTCTCTGGTGGCCAGTAAAAGTAATGATAAAACATTTATTGAATGCCTACTATATACCAGACAACAGTGAGAATTTCAGATTTGATTCACATATGAAACAGTTTAGCAATAGACTCTGACTGTGTGTTAGCTGACCAAACAAATTTTTTGGATCTGCTAACTCCTAATAAAAGGGCAGAGAACATCAAATTTGCATAAATAATAGTGATATGATATAATCATGATAATATTGCTAAAGCACAGATCTAATCAGATCACAAACTTAAGTGACTGCCTTATAAGAAAAAGAAATATTTTTTGGTTTGGCATTTGAGGCCAGCATAGTTGGGTCTTCATTATTCCAGTTGCTACTGTTCTTCATGGATATTCTACAGGGAAGTATAATACCCTGTTGTCCATATATTTGTGTATCACTTTTTCACCTCTATTCCTTTGTTGCCTCAGCTTGGAATGCCTGTCTTCCTCCAGTTTTTCCAAATCATACTAGTTTTTTAATATCTAGTGGTCATTTACTGTGTGCTTATTATGTGCAAGGCTCTGTTCTAAGTGGTTTACCTGGATTAATTCATTTAATTTTCACTACAGTCCTCTAAGATTGATGCTTTTATTATCCTTATTGTGCAGATGAAGAAACAAGATTGAATATAAGCAAAGGTGATTACTGTCTTGGCCACTAAAGGGAATTTGCCGTCCAGTTTTACCTTTGCGCCTCCTGAGAAATGTGCCCCTCCCCCCTTTTTAAGTTCTAAATTTTTGTGTTGGGATTATTTATTATAATTAATTTCTTTTCCCACATAACATGGAGTAGGAGTACCTGCATTGAAGTGGGTTTACTTCAGATCAGGCATGTTTAAATTGCTCTTAGAAAATCTCCCGTTTTCTGTGATGCTGAACACTGGTTTTAACTTGGTGCTTGTTTGGTCCCTTAAGCAGATACAAAACTTCTCATGGAGAAATTTGGCCCTACTCAGAATCCCACCTTTTTGTGGGATTTTCCCTCTCTGAAATTAGTACAAGAATGGATGTTAGACTTCTTTTTAGCCTTCTTAATTTCCATAATAAACTTTGATTTGTCACAAGCTAAAGCATAAACATGTCCCTTTATTCAGTGGTATAAAATATGAATATTTCAGGCGTCAGCTGGAGAGCCTGGTGCTGTGTTGATGCTGTCTGACATAATAGATTATTTGGGGAAGATAATGTAGGATGGTGCGGTGTGATTAAGTCCTGTCCAATTCTTGAAACCCCAGGGACTGTAGCCTGCCAGGCTCCTCTGTCCATGGGATTCTCCAGGCAAGAATATTGGAGTGGGTCGCCATTTCCTTCTCCACAGGATCTTCCTTTTTTTTTTTCCCCACAGGATCTTCCTGACCCAGGAACAGGACCCAGGAATAGAACCTTGGTCTCCTGCATTTTACCTACTGAGCTAATGAGGGAAGCCCTAATGTAGGATAGTGGTTCCCAAATGAACTACTTAACTTAGTTGGTATGCTTGTTAAAAATTGTCTTTAGGTGGCCTACACTTGGAATCTGAGATTAAATTTTTTCAAGCAGTTACAGTGTTTTTAATATTATTTCATCTGTATTGTGGGCTTAATAGGCACTGGTGGGCCATCCATTTAGAAAATGTTCTGTGGGAAGGTGGGATTCTGAGGTCACAACCAGGTAGGATAGTTACAGACTTTTGGAACATGGCATGTTTTTGAGTTGAGCACTGCCAACTCAGTCTTTTTCTTCTACTTCATTTATGGATACCTGGAAAGGAAAATGAATTCTCCTTTCAAATTACTAAGCAGTATGAAAATTCATAGGAGTAAGATAGTGTTCCTGTTGTTGAAAGTCACTTAGTCATGTCTGACTGACTCTTTGTGACCCCATGGACTGTAGCCCACCAGGCTCCTCTGGCCATGGAATTCTCTAGACAAGAATACTGGAGTGGGTTGCCATTTTAAGGCAGAATAAAAGCTGATTAAATCCAGATAATTGAGGAATTTCCACCCTGTTTCTGGTTTGCGTTTCTTTAAGAAACTTAGCATCAGAACTTATCAGAACATGTCAGAACATAGTTACAGTATGTTTGGGGTTCTAATGAAAGACATTGTTGACTGTCTTTGTTATATATGAAGAGTATGAGTCATGAAATCTTGAGATCTGATCATCCCATGTTTCTTTTAAAAACTGCATATATTGTTGAAAACAGAAATTACTATTCCATGATATTTTTAAGTTTTAACTTTAAATAAAAGCTACCATTGTGTGCTTAACAGCAACTAACACCAACAAATAAACCCAAAACTAGCAAAGCAACAAGTCAAAAGATATGCCTTCTTAAAGTGAATCTGTGTGGAATTCATGAAGTTATTAATGTCCGTGAAATTAAAACTAAAGTAAGAATTTGACTCTAGAATATTGTATATACTTTGTGTCTAGCTTTTGGTAGAACAAAGTCTTTAAAAAAAAAAGAATTCTCTCTCAGTTGACATAAATGGTATCAACAAACATCTGTGTGAGGTGGGGGTAGAAATCAAACTAGTTTTACCTACCAAAATCTTTTTATACCACTTTTGAGATGTAAGCATGTTTCCTTTCAAAATAGAATTGTTTGATGGAATAGTTATATTATTTTTCCTGATCCTGTGTAATTAAAAACCCAAGGCCCAAATTCAATTCAAGAAACTTCCTTTCTATGGACGAAGAGTTATCAAATTGAAAAGGGGCTTTAGAAATTTTGATTCTGAGATTTCTTTAAGAAGGGAGAGGCCAGTCAAATTGGGTTTCAGCCCGCAGAATTGACTTCCTAGGTCTGGCGAGGTGGGGACTGAGCTACGTTGGGGCGGGGCGTAAGCCTGGTAGGAACTAGAAGTGAAACTGGAAGTGCCTTAAAAAAAGCAGATCGTTGTGTTAGCCCGAGTTTGGCTGCCATAAACAGTGAGACAGAATGATTCTCAAGCACAAATGTATATGTAGTAACTTTGGCAGATTTCCTGAGAGAGTCAACATGTTTGCCTGTGACTCAGGACAGACCTGAGACTCAATGGAGGAAAATGAGAGAAGAGCAAAGAAGAAGCTGAGTGAAGTAGGGGCTTTAGGGTGCAGGTTTTGCAAGAAAAGTTCTGAACGTTTGAGGGTGGCAGCAGGAAATTTAAGGTGGAATTCTGGGGACATTTTCCTTCCCTACAAGCTCTGTGGAGGTGGAGGCTGCAGCATGGAATGGAGGGTAGATAAACTTGTAAATGTTGATGACGTTATCCTTGTTAAAGCAGAAAAGGTATATCCCCCCACCCTGTGCTTTGTTTTAAAAGGATGGATTCCCACTATAGTATTAGTGATACAAACAAAGGTTAGCTAGTCGTATAATTTTATTATGGGTTAACATTAACTTATTAACATTATTAATATGTTATTAACAATGTTATTAACATTAACAGTCACTTATTTTAAAAGAAAAACGAGAACTTAACAATATAATATTGATTCTTAAGAGCAATACATTTCTAGGGTGGTTTAATGGTAGTTACGTGCTATCCATCACGCACCAGAGATGACACTGCTAACATTAACATGCTCTACCTAACTAGAGCATGCTGTGCTGATGTTTTTCCCACAGGAGTGGTAGATTTAAATTCACAGAGGTTAAAAACCACTGCTCTTTCTGCTCACCTCCCTGCTTCCCATCCCCAGAAACCACTCATAGATACCTTGTGGGTGGATAGGTGCAGGTAATATGGATGAGGGTTAGGTTTATGGCTCAGGACACTTTAATTTACTTATGCATCACGCTGCTGCTGCTGCTGCTAAGTCGCGTCAGTCGTGTCCGACTCTGTGCGACCCCATAGACGGCAGCCCACCAGGCTCCCCCGTCCCCGGGATTCTCCAGGCAAGAACACTGGAGTGGGTTGCCATTTCCTTCTCCAGTGCATGAAAGTGAAAAGGGAAAGTGAAGTCGCTCAGTCGTGTCCGACTCCTAGCAACACATGACTGCAGCCCACCAGGCTCCTCCACCCATGGGGTTTTCCAGGCAAGAGTACTAGAGTGGGGTGCCATTGCCTTCTCCCATGCATCATGCTGGGATCTAGTTAAAAAGCAGTTCCTAGCAAGGGCACAGGTGGTGGAGTAGTGGAACTCAAACTTGAGCCTGCGTAGTAGTCATATGGAGGGCTGGTTAAAAGGAAGATTACTGGACCCCACTTCCTGATTCACTGGAATCAGAAACTAGGGAGGGTCTTTTAAACAAATTCCTAGGTGATGCTAATGCAGCTGTTGGAGCGGGTTTGTGGTATTTTGAGAGCCATTGAGGATGAGTATAAATAACCCTGAGGAGACTCAAACTGTTCCTCTTGGTTTCTTGAGTATTATTTTATACTGAACTGAAAATGGTGAAGGAAAAAAGGTTGCAGAAAGTAATAGAGTAATTAATACTGTTCATGTTAAGCAAATAACGCTTCATAAAACAATTCTACATGTTTTGTTGTGGTGAGTGTGTGTCTCTCTGTCTAGAAAAAAGTCAGTGACAAACCCCATCAAAATGATGAGAATAAAGATGATTACTTCCGGAGAAGGATCCAAGATTAATAGAGGGTGGGATTTTAACTTTCTGTGTAAGGTTTTCATTTGTTAATGATGATATTGTACTTCTATTTATGCAGTTAATTTTACAGAAAGGTAAAATAAATCTGGGTCAGATACCTTGCATTTACTTCTCCAGGCCCGTCCTTCACCCATTTCCACCTGGCTCTTTGCCACGGAGAGAGTTCCCAGATCTTCTGGTTTCTGGTTGGGTTCAGCCTTAAGAGGAGATTGAAAAGGAGGAGAAGAATGAGGTCAGAATGTTTATTCTCTCTCCTCTCAGAATAGTTGGTCTTGTATTACCTGGGTTCTGGTGCTCTCTGTGTCCTGTCTGTTTTGGGGCCGGAGCAATAATTGTTCTGCTATTGCTAGTTCAGGTTCCTGTTCCTTCCCTGTGCTTTCTATAGGCCTGACCTTCCAACTTCATAATGATTCCTTTCATAAACAAACCCCCTTCAGATTATTCTAATTTGAGTTTGCCATCTCTTCACTGTTGGGGTAATTACTGATGGACTCTCCCTTGTTATTCCTGTCCTTACTATAATCCCAGAGGTAGTATCAGTGCGATTTTGATGTGTGTTTCTTTCCAGATATTTGCTATACACAGCGTGGCTCTCAAACAAATGAGTAAATAAAACACAAGGGATCATATTATACTTCCTGTTCTTTACATTGGTGGGTTTTTTTTTTTAACATCATACTATAGTGTGATTATCTTTCTACATCTACCTCATTTTTAATAACTGTGCAGTACTCCGTTGTACTTGATAATGGACGTACCACAATGTAATCAGTTCCTTATATATTTAACGTGACATTTTAAATTGTATACTGTATTTTCATTAATACTTAAATCTGTTTCTCACTCTCTTCTATTGATCTGTCAGTATTCTGGCACCAGTATTGCATGTTTTCCTTATTGTGGTTTTATATGGGTATTGGCTTTGTAGGGCAACTCCTTGTAGTATTCTTATTTTGGAAAAAGAGCTTTGCCTTTCATTACATGCTTTTCCCTCATCCAGGTATATTTTTTAAAAGTTTTTGTCAGAGTTACTACAAAATTTCCACTGGTGTACATATTGGAAAAGCATTAAATTTATTAAGTTGGAAATAATTGATCTTGTCACACTGTTGTGCCTTTTCATCCATTAATGTGATTTTCCACCCCCGCTTACTGAACTACCAGCAGTTAGTTCTCATCCACATTGTCTGTAGATTTTTGAAAGTGGTAACAGGCACATAGGTACTGACATGTAGACTTGTTTGGTGAATCTTCATTATGTTTTCTGGACAACTGCACGTGGATCGGGTATGGGACGTTCTTTCTTCCTTTGACCTAAACAGCTTTGTTGAGCCTAGTATCCATGCACGCATTTGGGGTTCCCATCTCCTTCATGGAAAATTGCTGGATTTCTTTTGAGTGCCTGAGGGGCATGCTTCTTCAAACCTACTCCAGGGATGCGCCTGCAAATGTTGATAGTGTTATCTGGTCACCACCTCGGTGATGCTGACCCGCCCTTTTTTGTGGGAGGGGTTGGAAAGGAAGTTTCCAACAATTAAAAAAAAAGTATTTTTAAGTTTGTCAAATGCCATAGTATGTTGCTTAGTGGAGTTTTGTAGTTTAATTCACATGTCATTTCCATAGTACATTCTTCCTGCTTTTGACAATGGGGTGTTTTTCATCATGTTTTTTGAGATTTGCTGATATTAGGGAAAGCTGTTAACTTTTGTGTATTTATTTAAAAACCTGCCAATTTCTTGAGCTCTTTTAGCCATTTTAATACTTTTTCATAGGTTTTTCTTGGGCATTCCAGTTGGACAACTCTGTTATTGGCAAATTTGCTAATTTAGACTCCTCTTCAATACTTCCCTCTGTTATTTTTCTTTGTCATTTCAACTGGCTAGACTGTAACATCCAGAAAATGTCATGTACTTGATTGTTATCTAATGAGGCTGCCTCAGATGTGTTTCACTGTTCATTGTGGGGTTGACTGTGGGTCTGAAACCTAGCAAGTTAAAGAAATAGTATTTTTATTTATTATAAGTTTGTCAAATGCCTGCCAAACCTGTTATCTACCTTTAGAGGTTATGTCTTCTTTTTATTTATTTATGTACTGAATTACATTAATCCGTTTTTATTTTTATTTTATTTTCGTTTTTCTGTAATCCATTTTTAGTATGGCATTATCTGTAAATTTCTGTAATGGATCTCATAGCACTCAATTGACTTGTTCATATTTAAGGCTTTGGTATATATTCAAGGAAGAAAAGGCTTGTAAATTTCCTTCCTTGTACCATCCTTGATATCAAGAGTTTAGAAGCATGGACAACCAGCCTTTTAGGAGGAGAGGCAGTAACCATTTTTATCTTGTTTTTTTAGCTTATTCCATTTAGTTTTCAGGTTTTGTTTTATTCTGTGTGTGGTGGGAAGGCAGTCAATTTTGATAAAAATTTTTTTAAGAAAAATTCTTTTCAAGCTTTAAAAAAGTATGAATGAATGAATTCATTGTTTTCTTTTACTTTTTAAAATTTTCTCTGTAAATGATTTTGTGAGCTGTATTTTGTTCTATTTTGATTAGATTAAAATTTCCTGACGTATTTCCTCATCTGTAAAATAGATGTAATATAGGTATAATGAAAATGGGCCGATGTATGTGCCAACTATATACTAAGCAATCAAATAATGGTTGCTGTTATTTTTTAAAAAAATGATTAACTTTTAGTCTTGGATCTATTCTATATTTTTGTATACTGATTGAGGAATTTCTGTTCTTTATTAAATTCTTTTTGTATACCTTAAAATATTTTTTTAAATGTATGGGCTTCCTTGGTGGCTGAATCAGTAAAGAATCTGCCTGCAGTGCAGGAGACCTGGGTCCAATCCCAGGGTGGGGAGGATCCCCTGGAGAAGGAAATAGCAACCATTTCAGTATTTTAGCCTGGAAAATCCCATGGATAGAGGAACCTGGCAGGCTATAATCCATGGGGTCTCGGAGTCGGATACAACTTAGAGACTAAACCACCACCATACATGTATTGTCTTCTAATAATAAAGATGCAGATTGCAAAAAATTCAAATGTTACAGAAATATGTATTAGAGAAAATAAAGTCCCTTTACTTGAATTCTTCAGGGATTAATGAGAATGGCTTGTTGTATATAATCGTTGTGTGTGTTTTTACTATGCACATACATATATGTGTATGTGTGTAAATGTATTTAAAAATGGGGCCATCCTATATATATATATTGTTCTGAAACTTGTTTCTGCTTTATATCTTGGATCTCTTTCCAAGTCAGTATTTATAGGTCTAGTTATTCTTTGTGAAAAGCTTTATTTGACATGTGATAATATGCATAAATCATGCACATTTTGTAAGTTTACCACTTAGTGAGTCATCACAGTGTGAATACCCTTGTGTAACCAATAGTCAGATCATGAAATAATGTTATTACAGGGACCCCCTAGGCACCTTCCATTGGGCTCCCTATCTCATTGTTCATAAAATTTAACAGGCTTGTTGAAATATAACTCATATATCATGCAGTTCACCCATACTAATTGTACAATTCAATGGCTTCTAATATTTTGGTATATTCATAATTGTGCAGCCATCACCATTGTCTGATTCTAGAATCTTCTCATTCCCTGAAAAAGAAACCATGTACCCATTGGCAGTTGCTCTTTATTTTCTCCCACCTCAAGCCTAGGAAACAGCTATCTTCTTTTTCTATAGATTTGCCTATTGTGGACCTTTTATAGTGGAATCGTACAATATATAGTCTTTTATGGCTGGCTCCTTTCACTTAGCATAGTGTTTCCAGGTTCATCCATATTGTAACATAAATCAATGCTTCATTCCTTTCATGACCAAATGATATTCACTGTATGTATGTACTACATGTTATTTATCCATTTGTCAGTTAATGGACATTTGGGTTGCATTCATTTTTGGACTGTTACGAGTAATGCTGCTGTGAACATTTGCATACTAGATTTTGTGTTTACATTACTAGGTAATGGTTTACATTTCTTTTAGGTACACAGACACACACACACACACACACACACACATACACACACCCTAGGAGTGAAATTACTGGGTCATACTGTAACTATGTTTAACATTTTGAGGAATTGCCAACTATTTTCCAAGGTGGTTGTACCATTTCATTTACCAGCAATGTATAAGAGTCCTGACTACTTCATACTCTGATCAAAATCTGTTATGTCTTTTTTATTATAATCATCCTACTGGGGGTGCATTGGTAGTTCATTATGGTTTTGATTTGCATTTCCCTAGTGGTTAATAATATTGAGCATCTTTTCATGCATTGTTGATCCATGTAGATTTTAGAAAAAGCTTTTAAACTTTTTCTAACTGTCAGAGGCAGAGCTTAGTAGTATCTTTAGTGTCCTCATAATTTTTATACAAGCATTTCAGTACATCTTTATTTCTCTACTCTTTTACTGTTTCTTTATAATCTATAGTTTTATTTATTTGTATATATTGCATATTTTCTTTTGAGAATGATTTTTTAAATGTTTCAGTGTAATTATAGCCAGATTTAGAATAGAATTTTAAATTGTTTTCCTGTTGCTTTCCTTTCTTAGCTATACAATAACTGTAAATCAGTTGATGGATGAATACTGTAGTTTCCAGGATCCATGTTTTCATAGATTATGTATAGGATTACATGAATTGATGACCTTTGTTGTTGTTCAGTCTCTTAAGTTGTGTCTGACTCTTTGTGACCCCATGGACTACAGCACTCCAGGCTTCCCTGTCCTTCACCATCTCCTGGAGTTTGCTCAAACTCACGTCCATCGAGTCAGTGATGCCATCCAACCATCTCATCCTATGTCATCCCCTTCTCCTGCCTTCAGTCTTTCCCAGCATCAGGGTCTTTTCCAATGAGTCAGTTCTTCGCATCAGGTGGCCAAAGTATTGGAGCTTCAGCTTCAGCATCAGTCCTTCCAATGAATATTCAGGACTGATTTCCTTTAGGATTGAGTGGTTTGATCTCCTTGCAGTTCAAAGTTCTCTCAAGAGTCTTCTTCAGCACCACAATTCAAAGGCATTCAATTCTTCGGCGCTTAGTCTTCTTTATAGTCCAACTCTCAACATCCGTACATGGCTACTGGAAAAACCATAGCTTTGACTATACTATCTTATTGGCAAACTAATCTTTGCTTTTTAATATGCTGTCTAGGTTTGTCATAGCTTTCCTTCCAAGAAGCAAGCGTCTTGTAATTTCGTGGCTGTAGTCACTGTCCACAGGGATTTTGGAGCCCAAGAAAATAAAATCTGTCACTACTTCCATTTTTCCCCCATCTGTTTGCCATGAAGTGATGGGACCAGATGCTATGATCTTAGTTTTCTGAATGTTGAGTTTTAAGCCAGCTTTTTCACTCTCCTCTTTAACTTTCATCAAGAGGCTCTTTAGTTCTTCTTCACTTTTCTGCCATTAGAGTGGTATTATCTGCATATCTGAGGTTGTTGATATTTCTCCTGGCAGTCTTGATTCCACCTTGTGATTCATCCAGCCTGGCATTTCACATGATGTACTCGACATATAAGTTAATTAAACAGGGTTGCAATATACAGCCTTGTCATACTCCTTTCCCAATTTTGAGCTAGTCTGTTGTTCCTTGTAAGGTTGTAACTGTTGCTTCTTAACCTGCATACAGGTTTCTCAGGAGACAGGTAAGATGGTCTGGTAAACCCATCTCTTTAAGAATTTTTCATAGTTTGTTGTGACCCACACAGACAAAGGCTTGGCGTAGTCAATGAAGCAGAAGAAGATGTTTTTCTGTAATTCCCTTTCTTTCTCTAAGATCCAATGAATGTGGGCAATTTGACCTCTGGTTCCTCTGCCTTTTCTAAAACCCAGCTTGTACATCTGGAAGTTCTCGATTCACATACTGCTGAAGCCTAGCTTGAAGGATTTTGAGCATAACCTTATTAGCATGTGAAATGAGTATAGTTGTGTGGTGGTTTGAACATACTTTGGCACTGCCCTTCTTTGGGACTAGAATAAAAACTGAACTTTTCCAGACCTGCGGCCACTGCTAAGTTTTCCAAATTTGCTGACATACGAAGTGCAGCACTTTAACTGCATCATCTTTTAGTATTTGAAATGGCTCAGCTGGAATTCCATCACCTCCACTAGTATTGTTTGTGGTAATGCTTCCTAATGCCCACTTGACTTCAGACTCCAGAATGTTAAGCTCTAGGTGAGTGACCACACCATCGTGGTTATCTGGGTCATTAAGATTTTTTTGTGTGTGTAGTTCTTCTGTGTATTCTTGCCACCCCTTTTTAATCTCTTCTGATTCTGTTAGATCCTTGCTGTTTCTGTCCTTTATTGTGCCCATCCTGGCATGAAATGTTCCCTTGATATCTCCAATTTTCTTGAAGATATCGCTAGTCCTCTCCATTCTATTGTTTTCCTCTACTTCTTTGCATTGTTCACTGAAGAAGGCCTTTATCTCGCCTTGCTATTCTGTGGAACTCTGCATTCAGTTGGATATATCTTTCTCTTTCTCCCTTGCTTTTTGCCCTCTTCTTTCATCAGCTGTGTGTAAAGCCTCCTCAGGCGACCACTTTGCCTTCTTGGATTTCTTTTGCTTTGTGATGGTTTTGGTCACTGCCTCCTGTAGAATGTTACAGACCTCTGTCCATAGTTCTTCAGGCATTCTGTCTACCAGTTCTAATCCCTTGAATTTATTTGTTATCTCCACTGTACAATTATAAGGGATTTGATTTAGGTTATACCTGAATGGCCTAGTGGTTTTCTCTACTTTCTTTGATTTAAGCCTGAATTTTGCAATAAGGAGCTGATGATCTGAGCCACAGTCAACTCCAGGTCTTGTTTTTGCTGACTATATAGAGCTTCTCCATCTTCTGCTGCAAAAAATATAATCAGTCTGATTTTGGTATTGACCATTTGGTGATGTCTGTGTGTAGAGTTATTTCTTGTGTTGATGGAAAAGGATGTTTGCTATGACCAGTGTGTTCTCTTGGCAAAACTTTGTTAACCTTTGCCCTGCTTCATTTTGTACTCCAGGGCCAAACTTGCCTGTTACTTGCCTGTTCAAGGTATCTCTTGAATTCCTATTTTGCATTCCAATCCCTTGTGATGGAAAGGACATCTTTTTTTGGTGTTAGTTCTAGAAGGTCTTATAGGTCTTCAAAGAACTGTTCAACTTCAGCTTCTTTGGCATCAGTGATTGGGGCATAGACTTCGATTACTGTGATGTTGAATGGTTTGCCTTGGAAACAACCAGATAATTCAGTCATTTTTGAGAATGCATCCAAGTACTGCATTTTGAACTCTTTTGTTGACTATAAGGGCTATTCCATTTCTTCTAAGGGATTCTTGCCAAAGTAGTAGCTATAAGGGGTCATGTGAATTAAATTTGCCCCATTCCGGTCCATTTTTGTCTGATTCCGAAGATGTCGATGTTCACTCTAGCCATCTCCTACTTGACCACATCGAATTTACCTTCATTCATGGACCTAACATTCCAGGTTCCTATGTGATATTGTTCTTTACAGCATTGGACTTTACTTTTACCACCAGACACATCCACAGCTGAGCATTGTTTCCACTTTGGCCCAGCTGCTTCATTCTTTCTGGAGCTGTTAGTAATTGCCTTCTGCTCATCCCCAGTAACATATTGGACACCTTCTGATCTGGGGGTGGCTCATCTTCCACTGTCATATCTTTTTGCCTTATCATGGTTTTTATGGGGTTCTCATGACAAGAAGACTGGAGTGGTTTGCCTTTCCCTCCTTTGGTGGATCACGTTTTGTCAGAACTCCCCACTGAGACCTGTCCATCTTGGGTGGCCCTGCATGGCATGGCTTATAGCTTCAGTGAGTTACACAAGCCCCTTCGCCATGACAGGAATGTGATCTGTGAAGCAGTGATGATCTTAATGACTGATTTAAACATTTTAAAGGTATGGTTCAGTTCAGTTCAGTCGCTCAGTTGTGTCCTACTCTTTGTGACCCCCATGGACTGCAGCATGCCAGGCCTCTTTGTCCATCAACAACTCCTGGAGTGTACCCAAACTCATGCCCATTGAGTCGGTGATGCCATCCAACCATCTTATTCTCTGTCATCCCCTTTTCCTCCCGCCTTCAATCTTTCCCAGCATCAGGGTCTTTTCAAATGAGTCAGCTTTTCCCATCAGATGGCCAGAGTATTGGAGTTTCAGCTTCAGCATCGGTCCTTCCAATGAATATTCAGGACTGATTTCCTTTAGGATGGACTGGTTGGATCTCCTTGCAGTGTAAGGGACTCTCAAGAGTCTTCTCCAACACCACAATTCAAAAGCATCAATTCTTCAGCACTCAGCTTTCTTTATAGTCCAACTCTCACATCCATACATGACTACTGGAAAAACCATAGCCTTGACTAGACGGACCTTTGTTGGCAAAGAAATGTCTCTGCTTTAAGGTTTGCATTTCCTTGTTGTAACTCAGAGCTTTTTGTTTGTTCTTAATTCATCAGGAGTTTCAAGGTAATATTTTAGTCAGTTACCTTCCAAGGAGAACAGCCTAAGATAGGAGGTTTGCAGAGAAAAATGATATAGTCTATTTCTTCGTTATCAGTGAGATGAATAGAGAAACCAGATGGACAGACTGGAGAGCATGGTTCCATTATTTGGAAGAATCAGTTAATCCCAGAGCGTCATACCTGCTTGGCTTTGTTCAAATATAATATGTATGTATCTCCATATTTGTGTCATTCATCAGTACCACTCTTCCCTCTATGGCCCCTTTTCTGAGTTATTACAAATAGTTTATATCCAGTTATTTTGCCTTATCCAGAAGTTCGTATTGAGAACAGTTCATATTCAAATCTAAATGGAAATACTCCTTGAAGAGTCTATCTGGGATGGCCCACAGGATGATATTACAGTGAGTTTCCCGAGGCATAGGGACTAGTATTCAATTTTATGGGCTCAAAAACGAGGCTTTTTCCGGCATGTCTCCAGGTGATCAGACTTACACTGTCCAAGTAACAAAAGGCTTATATGCAAACTGAAAGCACAAGTTTATTACTTTGTAAAGTGAAAGGGCCTTTTTAACATCTAGGTGGTGACGGTTTAGTCGCTAAATTGTGTCTGACTGCTTGCAACCTCATGGAGTATGGCCTGTCAGCCTCCTTTGTCCATGGGATTCTCAGGCAAGAATACCGGAGTGGCTTGTCATTTCCTTCTCCAGGGGATCTTCCCGACCCAAGAATCGAACCCAGGTTTCCTGCATTGCAGGCAGATTCTTTACTGACTGAGCTACAATGCAGCAGATAAATATGAGTTTCTACTGTGTACCAGGCCTGCTTACTGGGTATACAGTAGTGAACAGAAACAGTTAAAACCTCTACTCTTACAATGAAGCTTGCATTCTGACAGTGTGAGACAGACATTAGTAAACACATAATATGTCATAGAAATGCTAAGTTCTAAGAAGATAGAGTAGGATAAGGAAAGATGATTAAAGAAGGAAAGGATTGAGTGCTGTTTAAATGCATTGGCAAATGAAGGCCAGAGGAGTGCTTGCTGTCAAGGGGCAGAAGGGAATTCTGAGGGGCTAGAGAAGGAGGGTGACAGGAAGTAGGATGGTGATCTTCTAGGCCATTATAAAGACTTTCTTTTTGACTTTTGTTCTGAGTGAGATGAGATCACTGAGCAGAGGAATGATGAATGATCTGACCTTCGTTTTAGCTGTGTTTCTGGCTGCTGTGTTGAGGAGTGTAGGGAGGGTAAGTATTGAAGGAGGAAAAGCAGTTAAGAGACTATTTTGGTTGAGCAGGAGGTGAGGTGGTTTGCCTGCTTCTTGGTTATAGCTAGGAAGTCATCCCTTGTCTATGTAACTATTTTTCCTACTTTCTGAGACTGCTCTTGCCAAGATCAGTGATAGTGAGTTGATAAACCAGTGGACATTCAGGTCATATCTCACTGTGTGTCTTATCAGAATTCTCCATAGAATTCTCCCTCTTTCTTGAATCATTATCTCTTGACTTCTTGGATAGCCATGGTTTTCCTCTCACTTTTGTGTGTATTTTTTGTTAGCCCCTTCCCCTCAGTCGCTGCAGGTTTGAGTTGCTTAAGGCTTGGTTTTGTACCCTCATCTCTTCTGTTCTCTCTTGATGATATCATTTGTTCCCAAAGATTTTATATATCATTTATATGCTGAGAATTTCCAAATTTATATTTTACAAGGAACTCATATTTTACATGTCAAAATCTAAACTTATTATCCAGCCAAAACTGAAGAGGAACTGATCTTCCCCTGACCCCCCATTTTCCTTCTCAGATAATGACACCCAATTGCTTAACCTGGGCACCTAGGAGTCATTTCAGGCACCTTTGTTTCCCCCCGCCCCACCCCCATCCTTCACTGAGTCCTTTTCAACTCACCTCCAAAATGTTTTTTGTACCTTTCTATTTCTCTCCATTGAGTCCATCTCGCCTTTTTCCTTTCATTTGGTCTTCACACTTCTCTGGCTTTCCTCCCGTTTTCTCTGCACAGCAGCCAGAGAGCTTTTAAAAGAATAGGCCGCACGGTTACTTAAAACAGTTCATTGGCTTCCTGTTGCACTTGAACTTACCCAGTTTTTCCTTTCCCTCTCACAAGCTGTTTTCTCTGCATAGACTTCTCATTCTGCCCTTTGCTTGGTTCCTCCTCATCTGTTAGCACTCAGCTTTCCTCTGAAGCCTTCCTTGGCTACCCTGTTCAAAGGAGGTTCTGCTTCTCTGCTCTCTCATTACACTGTTTTTTATTTTATAGCACTTAACCACAATTTACAATTACTCGTTCATGGGTTTACCTATGTGGCCCAGATACTTGTCCCTCTAAGTCTGGTGGGAGAGGTGAGTTTGTCCTTTAGCAGAAGAGTTTCGTCTTGATTGTAGTTGCATTCAGAAGAAGCTGCAAATAATTTTTCACTTTGTCTTAGGTGAGTTCCCAGAAGCCCATTCTCTGATCTTCCTTTCTATAACCTTCTCCCCTATCCCCAAGAGTGGGGAGAGCTTTGACAGCTGGTGTTCAAGCCTGGGTTGTCTTGTTCCTGGATCCATCCAATAAGGCAGTTTTGATCATCATGTTCTTCAAAAATGAACATTTATAGGACAGACCAAGACCTCCCTCTTATTTGGCTATCTCTACTGATTTAACTTTGGTATATTATCCCAGAGTACTTCCTGCTGATCACCAGTTTGGCATTGGGAACAATGGAAGGAATGAAGGGTATCAGGTCCCCTTATCCTGCCCCCCAGCCCCTTTAGAAATTGTTTTCCCTACGAGGCTGTAAGCAGCATGAGGAGTTACTCTCTCCTGTTTTCACCATCATGATGTACCCAGCGCTTAGGTAGTGCTTGGCACTTAGTAGCACATATTGGCACATATTCTCTGTATAGAATATGCACAGAATGGAAGTAGAGCAAAAACAGGTAGCTCCTTTTGTGAGAATTTCATCTAAGTAATAGGAGGCTTGATGGAAAATCTTCCTTTTATCAGTAAATGCCTCTGGTATCCAGAATATTTGTCTGTGTCCTCTCCTCCCTGTGTCTCTCCTGGGCAGAGCTGGACATGACAAGAGTGGTTTTAGAATCTGTTTCTCATTGCTGATTGCCACTTTCAGCTGGCCTTTTGTTTCTTTATATGTGCTCGTGTCACTGATTAAGTTAGTTCCTCTCCCAGTCCATTAAGTGTTCTGGGCCTAGGAAAAACCTATTTCTTACCACTGCATTTTGGAGAAGGAAATGGCAACCCACTCCAGTACTCTTGCCTGGAAAATTCCATGGATGGAGAAGCCTGGTAGGTAGGCTACAGTCCGTGGGGTCGCAACGAGTTGGACACAATTGAGCGACTTCACTTTCTTTCTTTCTATAGTTCATTTTGGAGAAGGAAATGGCAACCCACTCCAATGTTCTTGCCTGGAGAATCCCATGGACCGAGGGACCTGGTGGGCTACAGTCTATGGGGTTGCAAAGAGTCGGACACGACTAAGCAACTAACACACACCCACACACACCCACCCACCACTGCATTTTAATTTACTTCACTGTCTGAATCAACCCAGTTCTTGTCGTCGTGGGTAGTGTGGGACAGGCACTTGGACCCCCATACTTTTTTGCTACTCTATTTAATTGTACTCCAGTATGTGTCTATACTTGATAATTTGACTAAACCAGTAGAGATGGAAGAAAGTTCTTTTTATTCCTGCCTCTGAATTTTCTGTTTGGTTCCTTAAGCTTTGAGTTAAGTTAGTTTCTTCCTACTTGTGGTCACTTATGCTGGAGAAGTAAACTATGAGGTTTACAACTAATACAACCTGTTCTTCCTTTCTTCCCTCCTTATTTATTTATTTAGAGGTGTCATCTCTCATTTATTTTGGTTTGTAATGTCATGTGAGTTTCATGTGTATAGCATTATATTTCTACTAATGTATATACTACAGCATACTCACCACCAAAATTTAGTTTCCATCCATCATCATACAGTTGGATACCCTTTGTCCATTTCACCCTTCATCCCACTCCTTCCCCTCTGCTAATCGCCAAGAACAAACTGTGTTTAATACTCTCCACTCCCTTCTCTGCTTGTCAGACACCTGTATGGAGTTGTGGAGAAGGTGTACAGATAATTAATGGTGTGTGCTTATATCAAATAGTTATGCTATGTCTTTACGTAGGATAATTGATATTTCTAATGTATTTATTCATCATTACAATGTTTAATTTTCAATGTCATTTTGTAGGCAGTTGATCATGATCTTAAGAAACCACAAGAAAAATGGTTTTTTAATTACATGTGTGATCTTTAATTGAAAGCGTTGGTTTTGGCCTTGAATATAGTTTTCATGTATTAAGAGACACAATTTCAGTGAATGAATGGAATTTCTCTTCCTTGTAAGTTTAAAAAAATTTTTTTGCATGAAGATAAAAATTTTTCCTCTAAAGTGTTGGATAGTAGTAGCCTAAAACACACAGGTGTAAAAGAGTACTTGTGCTGACATTACCAATCACTGGAGAATCTTGTGTTTACAGATTTCCTGACTGAATAATTCTCTGTTTCCTTTTGAAAGAACTTTGAAATCAGTTAAAACTCATTCTTCGCATTTTACATGGTAGTTGAAGATGAATATGAAAATAAAAATTTCGAAAATTCACAAACCTCTAAAGTGAACAATTTTTACTTAGTGGTAGTGGAAGGAAAGGGTTTCTGTGTAAGCAGCATGGAGTATTTAAGAGTTAATGTTTTATGTGATCTGTATGTGATGGAGTATGTATACATACTCTCTAATACACACACATATCCCTCTCTCATATGCATCCAAGGTGTTAAATATAAAATAATTCTTTATTCTTGGGAAACTCTTAAGAGGGTTTGTGATCACAACTTAATAAAACCATGATAATAGATTTATTCTCATAATACTAAGTATTCAAAATACCAAATGAGGACAGTATTCCATTCCCGATGTTTGACAAAGAGGTTTTATTTTTGGGCCATGACAGTGAAAATGCCAAATCCTAAGCACTAGACCACTGAGGAGTTTCCTCTTTGGTTTGTACATTGCCTCCATGTTCTGGGAGAAAGCAAATACCTGTAATCAAGCTGGTCTTATCTTAATACAACTTCCCCCAGCAGAAGTCAGGTTTTAGGATTTTGTTATCTTATTCCTAGAAGGAATTTAAAGAATTTGGGTAAAATTTGTCCCTCTCAATGGTTTTGTCAGCTTGTACCTTATCATATGATAATCTTGGAGAATGTGAATATTCATGTAAGTAGTGCAGAAAGCACTTGGACTGTCTTTATGCCTCAAAATAATCCTGTGACCTTGGCTAGGTCACTCCATCTTCCTGGGCTTTACTCATCTGTAAAACAGGAAGATTGAACTCTTATTGCTAAGATTCCCTTATCTTAGAATACTCAAATACATCCATCATTAAATAGATCAACACAATGGTCAAAACAGCCCAGTCTGTTGGTCTTCATACCTGGCACAATGTGGATATAGCTGTTCTGGACCCATGGAGGTGTGGGGCATTTGAGCTAGCCAGGAGCAGAAGCAATGGGCATTTGTTAGATTCACCGAGTTCAGTAGGCGGGGAGCTGAATTACTGGAAGAGGCCAAGGGAAACTCTCAGCTCAGAAGGGAAGACAGTTTCCCTTGCAAGTCAGAGCTTAGGATGGTCATTGAAGGGAAAACCCAAGAGCCTGGCATTCAGGAAAGGAAATGTCTAATTCTTCTTTGATTCTACAGCAGCAGACGTCAGAAGTTGAAAATTGATGTTAATGATGCTTGTGTATCCTGAAAACTTTTAAATTAGTTTTAATGTTTTGCAAAGCAGAAGAATGCATATTATATTTTGAAATATCAGTAAATATGGTTGTAAAAAATTATTTTAAATCAGCCAAATATCAAAAAAATTTAACCAGGTGTAGCTTCTACTCTATACTGATGCTAGAAAAATTAAAAATTACTGGGTTGACTTTTCTGTGGTCTGGTCAACTGGCAATTTTGGAAAGAAAGCAAGAATTAAGGAAAATGAGTACAAGTTTAAATTGACTTATTTGCCTCCTAGCTTCATTTCTCTGGAGATGATTAAGAGCCTCCTTTTAATTTGTGCTTATTATTAAAGAAACAAAACCTTCTTAATTGAGATTAAAGTCCAGTATTGCATTTGTAGTTTCTCATGAATTTATTTCTGCATATATGTAGAAGTTGAATACTAATACATTTGATTTTTCACATTTGTAGCAATGAGGCTTAGTTGGGTATAACACAAAGTTTTTGTTAACTAGTATAAAGATGTAACCTTGGAAATCTGTCTAACTATAAGATTTAATATTAATGCATAATCAATACTTAGGTATAAAATATTTTCCCAGGTTTTAAAAATACCTGGGAAATATATATGTATAAAAATATACGTAACAGGTATATTTTGTTTTCAAGGGTTAAAAAAGGTGTGAAATCTTTATATTTGTAATATTATAGGCACACTTTTTATATTTATTATAGTAAATTTAAAATGTGTATAGATTTGGAGACTAGTATAACAAATCCCTGTATAACCATCACCTGGTTTCAACAGTTACCAGACTGACAATTTTATTTCATCTACACTTCTGCTTACTCCCTCTGTAACCTGACTTGGATTATTTTGAAACAATTCCCCATCTTGAGCAGCCATGATACTCTCTTGCCACCTGGTGGCAGCATACCATAGTTTGAAAGTTATTAAGGCTTTTGAGGTTATAATTATAAAAAACAAAGGATAGGAGAATGAGGAACTATTGCTTAATGGTTATAGGATTTCTGTTTGTGGTAGTGAAAAAGTTTTGGAAGTAGATAGTGGTGATGGTTGCACAGTATGAATATAACTTCTCCCACTGAATTCTACACTAAAAAATGGTTAAAATGGTAAATTTTATATCATGTATATTTCACTATAATACAGAAAAAACAAAAAAGGGGGAGATAACCTCATGACTGTATTTGGTAGCATATAAATACATAAACGGAGAAGGCGATGGCACCCCACTCCAGTACTCTTGCCTGGAAAATCCCACGGACGGAGGAGCCTGGTAGGCTGCAGTCCAAGGGGTTGCGAAGAGTCGGACACGACTGAGCGACTTCACTTTGCCTTTTCACTTTCATGCACTGGAGAAGGAAATGGCAGCCCACTCCAGTGTTCTTGCCTGGAGAATCCCAGGGACAGGGGAGCCTGGTGGGCTGCCGTCTATGGGGTCACACAGAGTCGGACACGACTGAAGTGACTTAGCAACATAGCAAATACATAAAGGGATTCAGTAGTATGGTTCTTGTGAAAAGAACTAACATGTGTTCGTTATGCTGTCTTCTTTTTGAGGAGAAAGACCTAGTGAGCTTCCAGATTTGAACAGCAAAACCATGATAAGTAACACACAAAATTCGAACTCCTTGGATATAGTGAGGGGTCTGGAAAGCTTCTTCCATCTAGTTGAACAACTTCCCCCACTCCCACCCCATTGTATGGCCTAAAATGTTTTAAACCATGGCAGATCTCTGAATAGTTCCTTTATGAACCCAAACCATTATTCATTAGAGTTAAAAGTATTTGTAGAGGAGATCAGGTATTCGATGTTTTAAGCGGTTTACTGTTTAGGTCTAGTTCAACCTGGGATAATCATATACTAAAAATTTTTATGGGAGGAAGGTATGGATGTAGGCGCTTTCTGGAGAACATTGCAGATGATAAGAAAACATGTTTAGTGCTCTAGATGCTCTTTTTAAAGATGTGCAAATGAATTCCAGAGAGATTGGCTGGAACACTGCCTCACAGCCAGTCAGTGGTAGGGCTGGGCTGTTTGTGGTTTACCATCACTACTTTATAGCACGTCAAGAGCAAGATAGTGTTCATTCTGCTTTTCCCCTTTTCTTGTGTTCTTTTTCCTAATAATTGAGAGGTTTGGTTATCAAAGCCAATTTTTGGTAACCAGAAAATTAAGTCAACTAGAATATGCAGTTTTTCTGAGAAGTCTGCTTGGGGAGGTTTTACTATATTTGATCATTTCAGTTTGCATTTGCATGATACTTTGATACAATTTATCACAATAAACACACATTTGGTAGCTGCAGAGAGAAGGTTTGGGGTAGTGAATCATTGACCTCAGTTGGCTTTAAGACCTGTTCTGGCCTCGCTCTGGCGTTAGCTCTCTCTATGCCTCAAGCCAAGTGATGCTCAGTGGAACTGGTAGAGGAGGATTTTTTTTTTTTTTTGGTTACATCATGCAGCTTGGAGGATCTTAGTTCCCCAGCCAGGGATTAAACCCATGATCCTTGCAGTGGAAGCGCAGATTCTTAGCCACTGGACCACCAGGGAATTTCCTAGATTTGATGAGCTTTAAAGGCTCCTTTCAGCAGTGCCATTCAGAGCTGTTAAGCTGAATGTGGGCTTCAGTATTGCAATAAAGAATCACTCTCTTCCACGCTTTTAGTTAAAAAGAGTTCACAGGGTAGAAGCAGCTACTTTAGGTTGCTCATGACAGTAATTATGCACATAGTGAAAACAAACCCAGTTTTGAAGTTAACATGAATAAATTTTTGTTTAGGGCTCAATACAGTTATTAAATTTTTTGAATGTTGAAATCTCGGGCTTCTTCTTGGCGGAGGTCCTAAGGTTATTGGGTTTGAAAGAAAGTAAAAAAGGTAGTTGGCAAGACCATTTCCTTTCTGGGTTGACATTTCTGTTCCTTATACAATAGTTGTTTTAAGTCTCAAGCATGTTAAGAGGGCTCAAAAATTCAGAGTCTATAAAGTACTTGTATTTTCTTTGCTTCTCTAGGGGCTTATTCCTTTCCTTGGTTATCTATTTTAACAGGTCATTGGTTACTCAGCCTTCTATCACATTACCAAATGCCCATACATCTAGGGCTAATTACTAGTAGTTATTACTACTTAATAATGATTGCCTGTGGCTCAGATAGTAAAGGATCTGCCTCCAGTGCAGAACACTCGGGTTTGATCCCTGGGTTGGGAAGATCCACTGGAGAAGGGAGTGGCTACCCACTTCCAGTATTCTTGCCTGGAGAATTCCAAGGACAGAGTAGCCTGGTGGGCTACAGTCTGTGGGGTAATAAAGTCGGACATGACTGAGCAACTGATCACAATAAGAACTTACTTAGTAGTTATTACTAATTTGGAATCCTTCGGAGAGTAGCCAAAGGGAGGGAGATTTACATCTCTCCTTGGTGTCCCAGGTGGCACAGTGGTAAAGAACCCCCCTGCCAATGCAAGAAACACAGGAGACACGGGTTTAATCCCTGGGTCAGGAAGATCCCCTGGAGAAGGAAATGGCAACCCACTCCAGTAATCTTGCCTGGAAAATTTCATGGACAGAGGAGCCTGGTGGGCTATAGTCCATGGGGTCGCAGAGTTGCCTATGACTGAGTGACTGAGCACAGAGATAGCAGAATTTGTCTTCTGAATTCAGATTGAGTATCATGTCTTTCCATTCAGAAGTGTTTCTTTAATATTTAATATGTGCCCAGCACTGTGTTGGGCTTAATGTAGCAGAACATTAAGTCTTGGCTTCTGTTCTTAAGCAGTTCTTGGTCTAGAAGGAGAAGCAAACGTTGTAATGTGTTTTGACATGTTATGCAGGGGTCTGTGCAGCACAAGAGTATCTAGATCATGCTGTTCAGGCACCATGATGAGACTCTAGAGTCAAAATTTTTAACCACACATGGTCACGAGAGCTTAATCAGTTTAATGTCCATGTATTTAAACTTAATCATTTTTAGATTGCATTTTAATTTTAATGCAAAGAAATACAGTTGTTTCCAAACCATGTCCTTGTTCCAAATTTTCTTAACAAGAAGCATAAGGAAAAAAAAGTATTTCATATAAACTGTTATATTGGACTCGCATTGTTCTCAACTCTTGAGAAATTGCTGGGAAAATCTCACTGTGTTTATGAGCCCTTTATATTAACTCCTTGCCCTCAAACTCCAGGAAAAGAAAATAACACTTCATGTGATAAAAATCAGCATAACATTGCCAGAGCCTGTGCTTGAAGGGCCAGAGGTCCTGCCTGGAGGCTGTTAGTGTAATTAGGGCTCTGCAGGGCTGGCTTACTGAGAAACTCCCCGACATGAGTGACGTCCAGTTGTGCATGTGGACCACACAGTACAGCGTGTGAGTATTTAGTGCATCGTAGACTTTCCTATGCAAGAGCCAAAACTTTGTGGAGAGGGGAAGAAGAAAAACAAGGGCTAGATTAGAGGCAGAGTGAGTGTAGGAGAACTAGACACAGCAAGTCGTAAACCATGCACTATGTAGGACAGGCTCTCATGTGCCGCTTCAAGGTGATGTGTTTCGAGCCCAGATGAGAGTTGAAAGGGAAGATTTCAATGCATCCTTTCCTAGGCTGTCACTTCAGGAGACATGTTAGAGCTGTGAGTTGTTTTTGTAGAGGAACATGTTCACTGCTGGTGTTCGTTGTTTTGTGATAGTCCTCGAGTTCAGCTGATGCTCAGAAGTACTGAGTTGAAAACCTGGATTAAGGAGTTGTAGCTGGGCTTTCAGACAGCCATGTGCCTCCGTGCTTTAGGAGACTCTTTCACTCACCTGGTTCTGTCTCTCTCACCCTCCCCAGGTGTTTCTGGTCTATGGTTTGACTTCCTGCCTTAGCATGTACTGTTTGCTTACACCTTCTCTCATCCCAACTCCATAATTTATTTGTAAGTGTCTCTATACCAGTGTTATAGCCTCCATTGCTTTGATACATACGGCAGCCAGTTATCCAATCTCAAATTGTGTACGTGGCTGACAAAGGATTTCTCAATTTATAAAACCATTAATATGAAAGAGAATGGAACAAATGATGATTAAGTTCATTTAGTTATACAATTAACAAGTTACCAGGTATTAGAAAGCAAAAATTATATGAAATCATATTCTCTTGAAATTGGAGACATGGCCATGAAATCAACTTTGTCTTAATATGTCCATTGTCTTTTTCGCTGACCATGTTCAATTTCTCTGCCACTTTCAGATTTTCTCAGAGAGCATCTCACGATTAATTTCTTCCCACCTGGAATTTATCGTTGTTGTTCTTTGCTTCTATTTAATGATTCTTGTTGTCAGGTTGTCTTTGAGTGTCCCTAAGTCACATCGTTTGTGGGTCTCTGTCATTCTAGGGTTGGAGCGTCATCAGAGTGTGCTGCCCCATGGTAAGGAGGAGTGAGATGGTCCGCCCTTGTGTCAGGTGCTGAACCCTGGTGAGGCCCCGTGTGTGCTGAGTCAACCAGTGCACTTTAGGAGATTTGAGCTTTGTGGTCTCTGCAGAGTCTGCTGAGGCCTAAGGGATACTGCATTAAGCAGAACATATTGGTAAGTGATCTCCAGAGGTGGCTGTGAGAAAAAAGGAGGATAGTTCTTCATGCTACAGTATGAAATCATGCTGTTTTCAGATTAATAAGGGGCAGTGACCGCATTTTGCGAGAAGGAAGGGGAGTGTTCCTTTGTTTATTCAGATTTTATTCTTTTCCTTTCTTCAGAAAAGCTTAACTATTTAGTTTTAGTATTTGTAAAGCCAAGGTCTATTTTATTTTTAATCAGGGATATGTGGGAAATTTTGTTAGATTAGCAAGATTTTCTGAACTATCCATTCTGTGGGTTCTCAAAAATGACATTTTACTGAAGTATTTTGCTGCAAAGTAGCTAGCTGCCATTTATTGTCTCTTCCAGGCCTTTATTTCATCAGTAACTTTCTAGTGAATTGAATTCTTTGGATACTTTTCAGCCTTGATTTTTAGTTGAAATTCCTGTTTATCACTATTGAAATCCTTCTGCCTTTGCTTCAGTGAACTGTTCTGTCCTGATCATTCAGTCTCTCTTTTTAGGTGCTTTGGTGGCTTTTTCTTTGTTCATTCCTCAAATCAGCAATGGCAAACTGGCAATCTGTGGTTCAAATCTGGTTTGCTGACATGTTTTATTTAGTCCTTAAAGTGTTTTGAAAATGTTTATAGTCGTTGCCAATAATAAAAGGGTAATATTCTATATTAAGAATCTGAATGTAGCTTTTTTCAGGGGAATGAGCTGGCTGCACTGGGTGGCCGTTCCCTTGGGGCAGTGTTCTCAGATCACTGGGAGGGGCGTGTGTTTGCTCCGGGCCTGTGGCTCCATGCAGTGCACTTCACTCATTTGCTCCTTGCCTAGTCTCTGTACATTTGCATTTGCAACTCGTCTTCCACGGCATCTGAAATCTCCTGTCTTCTCTCCGTGTGCTCTCCTGGGCACCTCTGCCTCCATCGTCCGCAAAAGCCAGGTGGACGAGTCTGTTTGCCATCTTAAGAAATGGTTTTTCATTTTTTTTTTTTTAATTTTATTTTATTTTTAAACTTTACATAATTGTATTAGTTTTGCCAAATATCAAAATGAATCCGCCACAGGCATACATGTGTTCCCCATCCTGAACCCTCCTCCCTCCTCCCTCCCCACACCATCCCTCTGGGTCGTCCCAGTGCACCAGCCCCAAGCATCCAGTATCGCGCATCGAACCTGGACTGGCAACTTGTTTCTTACATGATATTCTACATGTTTCAATGTCACTCTCCCAAATCTTCCCACCCTCTCCCACAGAGTCCATAAGACTGTTCTATACATCAGTGTCTCTTTTGCTGTCTTGTACACCAGGTTATTGTTACCATCTTTCTAAATTCCATATATATGCGTTAGTATACTGTATTTATGTTTTTCCTTCTGGCTTACTTCACTCTGTATAATAGGCTCCAGTTTCATCCACCTCATTAGAACTGATTCAAATGTATTCTTTTTAATGGCTGAGTAATACTCCATTGTGTATATGTACCACAGCTTTCTTATCCATTCATCTGCTGAGGCACATCTAGGTTGCTTCCATGTCCTGGCTATTATAAACAGTGCTGCGATGAACATTGGGGTACACGTGTCTGTGGTTTTTCAGTTCAATTCAGTTTGTGCCTGCTTTTCAGTGTTTGAGTTCATTTCTTCTTTGCGTTTTAATCACGTTATTCTTGTTGTTTTCAGGTCTATAAGGTTTGATAGCTTGAAATAATTTTCCAGTTCTATATATTAATTGAAACCTTTTATCTGCTTGTAGTGATTCCTAATTGCCATTCAAGAGTTCTGTGTCCCAACAACTGGGTGGATGTTTTACTATGCATAAAAATGATACAAAAATTGAGCTGCTTTGCTTTTACTTTTTTAATGTATGTATATAGTAGCATTGTCGTTTTCTTACTCTTGTAACTTTCATACCTTTGCTCTAACACCTTCATGTAAAAACCTGTCTTTGAGGTTTATACCACACTGTCCTTTACTCCTCTTTGTGATCATCCACTAAAACTCCTGGCACCGACATTCCTCTCATCCCACTCCCCTCAATTCACGAGGGATTTTGTCATCTGGCTCACAGTGTTGCTCTCCTCACTCTGAATCTTACTGCCTCTATGCCTGTGGAAGTCCATTTAACATGCTGCCCCCTAGGAGCTTAAAATCTACTTGGAGATGATAAACATAGTATGTAAACACAGTAAAAGTCTTACATAAAAATAACATTTTAAGGCATCTACAGAAGAAGTGGCATAGGTCTTTGTTTGATAAATTGCTGATAAAGTTATATAGGCAGTTTTTTGAAGGGTTGAAGTCTCTTTCAGCCTAGACTCATGTTTCTGTGCAGAGGTATACCACTCCATGTAATTCCCTTGGTGTGTCTTTTTCTGGGGAGGAGTAGCTGATCTTATTAGAGAACGTGGGCAAGGAACTAGTCAGGCCTACCTCTCATTCTCTCTCTTCTTCCCTTTGCTGAATAGCCAGCCACCAGTAGCCTGTTCCTCTAACTTTTCCATAAACAGACCTCCCTGTGGGGAAACCTGTGGTTTTCTGACTATGACTGTGATGGAGCCAGTGAATTAGTTCAATTCTGTAGTGAAGTTTTAGGAAGACATTGTTGCTATGCCTTTAAGTTACATTTTAAAACATGGGCTTTACCTGTAATAAAACTGACAGTTTGATCTCCATCTGTTTGGCTTTTCTGTCTTATTTCTTAATTATTCCAGAAGTGGGTAGGATAGGTAGCTGGGAGGAAGGGATTTTATTTAATGATCCCCTAAACCACTGTGGTAACAATTGCTAAAATGTTCTTAGGGAACATGATTCTAGCTTTTTTGAGGTTTGAGTTGAGTATTGGGAGATAGCAGAATTCAGGTAGGGTTTTGTTGTTTTTGTTTTATCATTTTATTTATTTATTTTTGGCTGTGCAGGCTCTTCTCGAGTTGCAGTGAGCGAGGGCTACTCTCTAGTGGTGGTGTGCGGGCTTCTCAGTAGGTGGCTTCTCTTGTGGAGCATGGGCTCTAGAGCACAGGGCCTTCCGTAGTTGCGGTTCCTGGGCTCTAGAGCACAGGCTCAACAGTTGCGGTGCACGGGCTTAGTTGTCCCGCAGCATGTGGGATCTTCCTGTATCAGGGATCAAACCCATGTCTCCTGTATTGGCAGGCACATTCTTTACTACTGAGCTACTAGGGAAGCCCTCAGGTAGGATTTTGGAAGTGTGTTGACTTGAGAAAATGCAGGGAGATAAAGGTGAGTTCAAAGAACAGGAAGTTGATAGCTGGCTAGAGCAAAAGGCTTTGGAAGATGTTGGTAATGATGATTGGCCAGGACAGATTGTATAGGACTTTGAATGCCTGATTGAGAAATTTGACTTTTTAATCTTATAAGTAGCAGAAAGCAGTTGATGGATCCTGTGTAGGGGAATGATAATGTTAAAGTGACACATTAGGAAAGAATTTTTTGAATTGATGTTTCAATATAATATAATACATAAAAGAATATATTATCATTAGTATCTAAGAGCTGGCTAACATTCAGTGGTAACACGTAATGTTCACTGTAATCATTTTGGAAGCACAAATGATTTAATATACTGGGAAATAATCTTTCTTGAAGATAGTCATTCCTTAAGTAGCTGTGATTTCTTTGAACAGAAGGCTGCTTCACAAGCTGATTTAGATGGATTTGGAGTCATCTTTTAGTGTTAGAATTAACTTCCCAAAGCAAGCCTTTTTGAAGTAGGTGTACTTTTTTTTTTTTACTGAGGGATGTTTTTATTAATGTGTGTTGGACTGTTTGTAGTGTCTGGCAAAATGAGATGAGAAAAATAGTTTTGGAATCTGTCCAAGGTGATATAATTCAATATTAAGAAAGATTTGGCAGAGTAACCCTGAACAGGTAAAAAGCCTGCTAAATGAAATTACATAAATTACATCCTTACTTAGCAGCTGACATTCACGGAGAGGTTGGCTGTATGGCATATATAGATGGCTGAGGTCACAATAGGTGCCTACCAGTGTGGGCAAAGACCATTTTGTAACCTCAACATGTACAGTATGAAATAGAGAAGGGTGCTCCTTTTCCACTGAGCTTTTTGTTTCTCATTATTTCTTCTACCTCATTCTCCTCTACCCACTCCAGCACCCCATTCCCCTACTTCCTAGCCACTGTTGTGGTTACAGGGGCCATGCCCAGGTTTGCCTTGGCTGTATTAGATTGGCTGGCAGATGAAACCTAAAATAAGTCTGTCTGTGGGATTTTCAGGACTGTCAGACCATGAGCTACTTTAGGAAGACAGTGTTTTGGATAGAAAGGTTAAATCAGTATCTGGGGTGCTTTGTGTGAGTAATTTTTTATTTTAATTATACAGGTAATACTTTTTTCTCTTTTGTTATTGGTTTTCAGTTATGCGAGTAGTGCTTGAAGATGCAGACAATATAAAATATGTAAATACCCCCAGTCCCATTATCCTTTTCATGCATAATTACTGTTAACAGTTAGTATATATTCCTGGATAAATGGGACCTTTTTATATTTATTATTTTGCACCTTGCTTTTTTTCACTTTATGTATATTTGTGGTCTTTCTGTGTCAGTAACTTTCATGAGGTCTGTATAATAAGTAGATCATAGGAAAGAATAGCAATGATTTATTTAACCACTTTCATATTGATGAATGCTGGCAAGATTTTCCCAGTTACAGGCTATGCCAGTTTCTGGAGGTTTTCTTTGACATGTTTTAAGAATAACCACTTACTAACTATTTAGTGCCAGACAATGTGAAGTTTTCTACATACATCATATAAACTTTGCAATAACCTATATCATAGGTGTTACACCCATTTCCAGATAAGGAAAAAAATTAAAGCTCACTTGGCCAAAGTCTCATGGTCCATGAATGGAAGAACAGGGGTTAAAACCCAAGCCTGTCCTATCACAAAACTTTGCTTCTTTTCCACTTTTCATTTCTAAGACTATATTAGCAAGTAAAAAAATTTTTTTCCACCAGTGCTGATGTTAGAATTAGCTTGAATGTAATTTTTGTGTTCTAATTTAAAATTCATTTCTTGTTTATTTGTAGTTTTCCTCTCTGTTGCTTTTCATGCATGGCTCTATTCTGCATAGATTTGAAATATGGCAATATGAAGTGACCCTTGTGACTCATTATATCTGTTTCTTTCACTTTGTGGGTTAGAGAATAACAGTGTACTGTGTAGCAGTATTCAAGACTGAGAGAAATGTGTAGTAATCATTTTTTTTTAATTCAAGTATAGTTGATTTAGAATGCTGTGTTAATTACTACTGTACAGCAAAGTGATTCAGTTATATATACATTCTGTTTTTGAAATTCTCTTCCATTATGGTTTATGATAGAATATTGAATATAGTTCTCTGTGCTATACAGTAGGACTTTATTGTTGATTCTTTCTAGACATAAAAGCTCACATCTGCTAACCTCAACCTCCCACTCCATCCCTTCCCCAAGTCCCTCCCCCTTGGCAACTACGAGTCTTCATGTCTGTGATTCCATTTCTGTTTCATAGATAGGTTCATTTGTGTCATAGCTTAGATTCCACATGTAAGATATCATATGGTATTTGTCTTTCTCTTTCTGACTTATTTCAGAAATAAGATATTTCTTATTAGTCTGATAAACTATAGTTGCATCCATGTTGCTGCAAATGGCATTATTTTGTTCTTTTATTATGGCTGAGTAGTATTTCATTGTATAGATGTACCGTATCTTCTGTATCCATTCATCTGTTGATGGACATTTAAGTTGTTTCCATGTCTTGGCTATTGTGAATAGTGCTGCTGTGAATGAAGGGATGAGCAGAAGACGTAAGTAGACATTTCTCCAAACAGGAAAGACACATGGCCGATAGGCACATGAAAAGATGCTCAGCATCACTAATTATTGTTCATTCGCTCAGTCATGTCTGACTCTTTGCAACCCCATGGATTGTAGCACGCCTTGCTTCCGTGTCCTTCACTATCTCCCGGAGTTTGCTCAAACTCATGTCCATCATGAGTTAATGATGCCATCCAACCATCTCATCCTCTGTCGCCCCCCTTCTCCTCCTGCCGTCAATCTCTCCCAGCATCAGGGTCCTTACTATACCTATGGCTGATTCATGTTGAGGTTTGACAGAAACAGCAAAATTCTGTAAAGCAGTTATCCTTCAATAATAAATAAGTAAATAACAACTATATGGTCAGAATGAGGTGCCACCTCACACCAGTCAGAATGGCCATCATTAAAGTCTATAAATAACAAATGCTGGAGAGGGTGTGGAGAAAAGGGGACCCCACAGTTCCCCCTCCTGTTAGTGGGAATGTAAGTTGGTGCAGCCACTCAGGAAAACAGTATGGAGGTTCCTCAGAAAACTAAAAATAGAATTACCATGTGATCCAGCAGTTCCACTCCTGAGCATATATCCAGACAAAACTATAATTTAAAAATTCTAAAAGACCCATGCACCTAATAATAATTCTTAAGCTTCTGATTTCTGCATTATGAAACCTTTTACCTTGTGTATTGCTTTGCCCTTCCCCAGAGATGCTCAACATTGCTAATTACTGTTGCTCTAATAATTATCATACTAAGAGAGCAAGAGAGGGCATCTCTCCCCAAGCAGGGGAAGATGTCAGGCCTCATACCTAGCCAGTTGAATAGAGAGAACTTTTTTCCTTCCAGTTAGGAATGGCATTGACAGTTTCCCCACCTCCCTACCTCTGACTTTGTGGAAGTAAATGTATCCGGGAATGATCGTGCTTTCCCTAGGTTTTTGCCCTAGCCGAGTGAAAGCTCTGGACTGTACTGTACTGTATTGACTGTCTTGAAACTCTTCCTGCTTGTAAGTGTGTTGGGGTGAAGTATGGCGAGAGGAATCTTGAATACTTGGTTTAGAGCAGTGAATCTAATTGAGAATCCTGGACTACTTTGAACATCTGTTTTTAAAAAAAACACTCACTGGATTGCCTTTGCACTTAAGGTCTGAAGTTAACCATCTTGTCAAGCTATTTTAGGCTTTGTTTTCCCTTCGTAGGTTGAAAGTTGACTGAAGATAGGACCCATGTTTTTGCTGCTTTTACCCTCCTTCCAGCACCAAGCTCAGTCTGACAGCATTAATTAAAAAGTGGACACTATTTTTTAGGTTGTTGCCCTTAGAAAGCTTTGAATTCGAGTGGAAAAGTTTAGTTACCCAGATGGAAGATAAACATTTTATAACCAAGGATGTGTGAATAATTTTAGGAGTGATAACAACAGTAACTGACCCAAGTTTAGGTCGATTTTCCTCTGAGTTGGTTTTATGTACTGGCATTTATATTTGGTCTCAGTAACATATATGACCCATCTGATACTGGGTGAGAAATGGCATCTTGGATAGTAGGATTGACAGGTGAGTTCTCCCCTTCTTCTTGCCTTACTCAGCTGAAATGCCAGGAGAGGGAGGGAAGGGCTGCGCACGTGCCACTGCAGCCTGAGTGGCCTTTGAAGTAGCCACTCCTATCCTATTTGCTCCTTCAATGTTCATCTGTGTAGGGGCAGCAAAAAGGGAAGAGGAAGAGCCTGACTTTTTGCTCCTCTGGTGGTAGAAACTGCTTTCTCTCAGAACTAGCAAGTCAGGAAACAGACTTTAAAGATTAGTGACCCAGGTTGCCATGGCAAGGCTGAAAGATGGATGGCTATTCATTTTTATAATATTTATTCTTATGTTCCCATTCTTTAGTGCTAATCTTACTGTGTCTTTTCCTGCTATTGATTATGCTTCTGTAAATTAGAATATTTCCCACACATTATAGAGAAAAAAAATGGATGTAAATGAATCTAAGATGATTTTTTATCTATCATTACTATTTTAATAATGGGCAGTCATCTTTTAGAAAAGGAGCTGAGTGGTTTAACTCTTTCCAAACTGAATTGAGCACTCTTTTCATTTGGATTACCAGTTTAATGTCAGCTTTCCCATGGAGATCGTTTGGTGCATCCCCAGATACTTTACAATGAACTTAACCCAGGTTTTTACTTTTCTACTCACTCTTAACATTTTGGTACCTTCCTCATAAAAACAGAACACCCTGCTACCACTCACTCGGGAGCAATAAAAGGGAGACTAATTTTAGTGAAAGATTCATCTGTAAAATGTTATTATACAATTATGAATATACACACAGAAGGCTGTCTTTAGCATTAGGAGCTGACAGCATTATATGGGAAGCTTAATATTTAAATGAGTTGTTTTGTGATTTGAAACAGTTTTTTTTTTTTTAAAGGCAATTCAGAGAAGTTTTTAAAATTTTAGTTGATTTACAATGTTGGGCTAATTTCTACTGTATAGCAAAGTGACTCACTTATACACATATATACATTCTTTTGTATATTCTTTTCCATTATGGTTTGTCCCGGGAGATTGGATATAGTTCTCTGTGCTTAACAGTAGGCCTTTGTTGTTTGTCCATTCTCTGTATTAAAGTTCGCATCTACTAACCCCAAACTCCTAGCCCATCCCTTTCCCACCCCTTTCCACCTTGGCAGGTCTGTTCTCTGTGTCTGTGAGTCTATTTCTGAAACAGGTGATATTTTTTAAGAACTAAAAACCTATAAGCCCCAGTATATAAGAGAAAACAGAAACCTAGCAAGAAACTAGGTTATATTTGTTGCCTAGAAAACTCTACTCTCCTTAGGAGAGCTTACTTATTTCTGAAATTTCTATGACTTATCATTTTGATCCAAACACAAAATGTGACATAATTGTGTTGGAGGACTGGATGAGATAGGAAGTGGAACAGGAGGAATGGAAGAGTTTAGTTGTCTGATAGTAGTATGACCGAAATTGAATAGTGAAAGTGTTAGTTGCTCAGTTGTGTCCAGCTCTTTATGACCCCATGGACTGTAGTCCTCTCGGCTCCCCTGTCCATGGAACTGTCCAGACAAGTATACTGGAGTGGATTGCCGTTTGCTTCCACAGGGCATCTTCCTGACCCTATGATTGAACCCAGGTCTCCTACACTGCAGGCATATTCTTTACTGTCTGAGCCACCAGTTCAGTTCAATTGCTCAGTCGTGTCCGACAAGGAAGCCCTATAAATAACATAAAATTTGATAGCTAAGCAATAGTCATATATGCATATTATGTAGGAAAATTGAGGTCAGTACTGGAAGGAATGCCTAAGAGATTTGATCACGCTTGCCTCTGGGAAGGGAGACTAGAGACTGGGTGGGGTTGGTAGTAGAGTTCTATTTTCATCATAAACCACTTCATTCTTTTTTTATTTTTTAAACTTAAATACATGACTAAGCTTACATTTACAAGATGACATTTCACAGAATTGACTGGGAAATGTGCCTTTATAGAATTCGTTAAAATATAAGATAAATGAAAGGCAGAGAGAGACCTTTTTTTATATATACCATGTCACTGAAGTAAAGTGAAGTGAAGTGAAGTGGCTCAGTTGTGTCCAACTCTTTGCGACCCCATGGACTGTAGCCTACCAGGCTCCTCTGTCCATGGGATTTTCCAGACAGTACTACTGGAGTGGATTGCCATTTCCTTCTCCAGGGGATCTTCTCTACCCAAGGATCGAACTCGGGTCTCCCAGATTGTAGACAGACGCTTTACCGTCTGAGCCACCAGGGACATGTCACTAGTACCTAGAATAGACCTGACACAGTGGGGTTTGATAAATATTTATTGAATGAATAAAGCAATTGCAGAAATGAAACTTCTGGAGTATGAATGAGATTAGAACCTTCAGGATAGAAGGCAAATGCTGTCTGCTGAGCTGTAAACTCCATAGAGCAAGGGAGTTTTTTGCTGTCTTAACACATGGATGTCTGCTACCGAGTAGGCACTCAGCAGATGCTCAGGGCTCGCTTTAAAATGGATTATTCAAGAATTACAGCCTTTGAGGGCTAGAAGTAAGGGTCCTTCCTTCAGCTTGTATCTTGTTGCATCTATTCAATTGAAGCATACTCCTTCCCTCACTTGATGGATCCTTTGTTAGGGATAAAATCAGAGCTAATCAATTGTGCAAAGTCTTTGTATTCAGTAAACTTTTATAGTAGGGCTTTCTATGACCAAAACTTGGCATTAGGTTCTACAGAGGTTATAAAGATGAATAAGTCTCAGTCTCTTGACTCCAAAGAAAATATAATCCAGAAGAGAAATTGAATTTCTATGCATTTAACTGTTACATACAAAATGTATTATGAGGCCTGAGCAGCTTGTGTGGGAGAAAGGATGATGATTCAGGAAGGCTTCCTTTCCTTTCTCTCCCCGTCTATTCTTACCACCCTGTCTTTCACTCTTTTATTTCATTTCTACCTAACTTTGTTTCTGGGTTTACTTAGTGCTTGCCATGAGCCAGGAATTGTGCTCCATGCTAGAATACGAAAAGATAAATTGAGGATCTTATGGTCTGGTTGGAGAGACATGTAACCAAAAAATGACAGTATGATCAGTGCAATCGAAGAGTTCTAGTGAAAAATTAAGGAGTTAGGCAGTGTTTGACAGGCACATCAGCAGCCTTGGTTTGAAGAGAAGTGTTATTCATAGCACCGTTTCTTGAATTACTATGTGCCAGGCACTGTGCTGTGAGCATTTTCATATATTTAAGCTTAATAATAATCCTCAGAACAACTCGGAAGTAGATGTAAGTAGATATAACTATTCCCACTTTAGAGCTGAGGAAGGCATGTAAAATGTAGAATGACTTGCCTTAGATCACGTATTCAGTAGATGACTAAACTATCTAGGTCTGACCCCAAAGTTCATTCTATTCAATAGAAACGTATAATGATGTAGCCACTTTGGAAAACAGTTCCTTAAAAGGCTGAGAAGAGGTCCGTGTGACCCAACAATTCCACTCAAGAGAAGTAAAACAAACGCCAATGCAAAAAGGAATGTCATAACAGCACTATTGACAAAGGTACTGAAGTGCAAACAACCCAAATGTCCATCAGTTGATGAATGGTTATCCACACACTGGAGTATTATTTTGTCATAAAAAGGAAATGAATTGATACATGTTATAACATGGGTGAACCTTGCAAAGGAACAGTAAGCTAAGTGAAAGAAGTCAGTTATTGTACAAAAGCCACATTTTATGATTTCATTTATATGAAGTATCCAGAATAGGCACATGCACAAGTTAGACTGGTGATTGTCAGGGGCTCATGGAAGGGAAAAATGAGGTGTAATGGCCTTAGGTTTCTTTTTACAGTAATGAAAATGTTCTAAAATTGATTGTGATGATGGTTGTACAACTTTGTGAATATACTTAAAAAAAACACAACCTTTGGGACTTCCACTGTAGGGGCCTGCGGTTCGATCCCTGGTTGGAAACTAAGATGGGTTCAGTGGTTAAGAAGTTGCCTTGAAATGCAGGGTAAGTGGGTTCGAACCCTGGTCAAAGAACTAAGATCCCACATGCAGTGGAGCAAATGAACCCTCCGGCCACAACTAGAGAATCCAGGCACTACAACAAAAGACCTGCATGCTGCAACTAAAATCTGACACAGTCAAATAAGTATTTTTATAAAAAAGATCCTGCATGTCATGTGGTACAGCCAAAAAAAAAAAACAACCAACTTTACACTTTAAATAGATTAATTGTATGGTATGTGAATTATATCTCAACAAAATTGTTCAAAACAAAATATCCTGGAACTCTGAAATTGAGTTTTCTGCTCTTGGTAGCTAGAAGTATCATTAAGATCTTATTGTAAAAGTAATTAAGCAACTGAGTGAGTCACTTAAAGAGTAAAACTGGCTTTTTCCTCACATGTTATTTATCAAAATTTACCTTACATTACCTGGGCTTCCCAGATGACACGAGTGGTAAAGAGCCTGCCTGCCAGTGCAGGAGACGTAAGAGATGTGGGTCCCATCCCTAGGTAGGGAAGATTCCCTGGAGGAAGGCATGGCAACCCACTCCAGTTTTCTTGCCTGGAGAGTCCCATGGACAGAGGAGCCTGGCGGGCTACAGTCCATAGTGTTGCAAAGAATCAGACATGACTGAAGCCACTTAGCAAGCACAGAATTTACATTAATAATGTCTTAAAAGTGTATTAATTAATAGAGTTTGCCTAATAAGTTTTTTTTTCTGTTTTGGTGGTCTTTTGTTCTTTTTTATTTTTGTATTTCTTTTTGACTGTGCTGAGTCTTCATTGCTGCTCAGGCTTATTCTCTAGTTCAGTGAGTGAGGGCTGTTCTCTGGTTTCAGTGCATGGGCTTCTCATTGCAGTGGCTTCTCTTGCTGTAGAGCACAGGCTCTAGGGCACGCAGGCTTCAGTAGTTGCGGTTCCTGGGTGCTAGAGCACAGGCTTGATAGTTGTGGTGCCGGGGCTTAGCTGCTCTGTGTGGCATGTGGGATCTTCCTGGATCAGGGATTGAACCCATATCTCCTGCATTGGCAAGTGAATTCTTTACCACTGAGTCACCAGAGAAGCCCTGTCTAGTAAGTTTTAAATAAGTTTCCTAAAAATAGTGCAGTCTGTTCTCCAAGTTCATTTGGAGAAAACTTGAAACATTAAGGATAGATGAGTAAGTAAAGTTGGATTTTAACAACTGGGTGATACTAAATCTTTGGAGCAGATATCTTTTGAAAGTTATTAGTTGGTTGTTAAAACCTGGAACCTTTGTGACACTTTTCTTTGCAGCTGTGCTATAGACTCTGGTTTCCCAGTACCAGTTGTGAAGGCTACTGCAAGTGATATGACTAAAACCCAGCAAGACCATGCTCTAGAGTGTAGCAGTCTCCAGGCCAAGGACTGGATACGGCTCAATATGTTTTCCTGTCCTACTATAAAATCAGTCAGTTTTACTGTTCTGCCAGAGTCAAAGGAAAAGAGCCCTAAAAAGACAGTGTATGGGAGCAGACCCAAAAAATCAGACTCAAGTGCTGAGAGTATCTTTTAGACAGTAATTACAGTGACAGTAAGTACAGGCAAGGTGCTGGGGCTGGCTTGTATAAAGTCTACCTGTCTCTCTCAGTATATAGAGTGAACAAGACGTAGCTTAAGGTGTTGTTTTTTGTTTTTATTGAGTTCAAATGCTTTTTAGTAATCTATGCCCATTATTTGGATTGTGGTGGTTGGTAGGCTAATTAAGTTTTCAAAAGACTGATTTGGAAGGGTTGTTAATACCTCAGAAAACAGGACCAAATTTCAGAATAATTAACTTGTACAGAATACCAACTATGTGAAGGGCCTGTACCAGTGTCCTAAAGAATCTAGAAGCTATGTAAGACCTTTCATCTTTTATCTAAATTTTACTGTCTCCTTGTGAGAACTTACAAATCCATCTGCCACAATCAAAGAATGAATTCTGCCTTGCTATCCTGTCTAAGAATTATCAAGGAGATTGTGTCAGGACATGACTTCCATCATAGCCCACTTCTGACCTAAGTTAATCACTTGACATCCTTGGGATGTATAGGAAATAACTGTTCCAAGCCTTGATCATCACCTTGTGTACTTAAATGAAGTGAAAGTTAGTCGTGTCCGACTTTTTGTGACCCCATGGACTGTATAGTCCATGGAGTTCTCCAGGTCAGAATACTGGAGTGGGTAGCCTTTTCCTTCTCCAGGGGTTGAACCCAGGTCTCCCGCATTGCGGGCGGATTCTTTACCAGCTGAGCCACCAGGGAAGCCTTTGTGTACTTAAATGTTGTATAAAAAGCCCTGGTTAGATCACTGAAACATGAGGTTCAGTCCTTACCTGCCCATTGTTGGCCTCAAGCCAGGCCAGGTCATTGATTCTATGTCTGTACTCCTAGTTTTTGGTATGTTAGAGAGACATCACCTTTGAGGAGTTTTATGAATGAGGCAGGCAGGTGCTTGTAGGTTGGTCTCAGCTGCTTTCTCAAAGGTACTTTTGTCAGAAGTCATTATGGATTTGGACTAGAGCTTAATAACAAAATGAGTAGAGTAAAAATATCCCTGCCTACACGTAGACTAACAGTTGCATCTTAGGAGAGATGCACCAGTTGCCACCAAGATCATTTTGTAGACAGGGTCTCAAAGGAGAGAGAAGGTAAAGGATAGTTCAACTCAAGAATCCTGCTTATAGTCATGGGGTGCTGTTGGAGCCCCCTATACCGTGTGGCTGCACTGTGTGGCTTGTGGGAGCTTAGCTTCCCAACCAGGGATCCAACCTGTGTCTCCTGAAGTGGAAGTGCAGAGTCCTAACCACTGACCGCCAGAGAATTCCATCTTTTTTTTTTTTTTTTGAGTTTGCTTGTTCTATTTGGCCTAATATTCTTAGGGATACTTGATGCTAGGCCCCCCTTTTTAACATATCATGGAAAATCAGAATATATGGATGAACAAAGATAAGAAAAATTTCCTCCTGTCACCCAAGGATTATCACTGTTATATCATAGTGTATATTCTTCTGAATGTTTCCTTCACATATCTGTGTATGCATGTATTTGTTTAACCACCATGAAATCATACTATTCATATTCTTCTTTACTCTGCTTGTTTTAAACATTTTTATTTCAGTAAATTTTCATCTCATCTAATTTTACTATATTCAGATTTTTCCAATTATCTCCAAAATACGTTTTTAACTGGTTTATTTAAACTAATATGCAGTCTGGTATGCATAGTGTATCTGATTATTTCCTTTCATTTCTTTTAATCTAGCACAGTTCCTATCTTTTCTTTTTCCTTTTAGAATAATAATAACACTGACTTACTGAGAACTCCTGCAGAACCAACTTTTGGATGAGCTGATTGCTTCCTGTGATGTCTGTCCCCTGTGTTTCCTGTAAACTGGCAATCACATCCAATAGTTTGATGGAGCCAAGGAAAGTATTTTTTGCTTGATTACCAAGCAGAGGTGATATCTGAATTTCACAGTGTATCACATCAGAAGTCACATCTGGTTGGCCCACTGTTAATGATGCTAAGATGGGCAGTTGGATTAAGATGATAGGGTTTTATCTCTTTATGATGTCCTTAGGTTCTCCCTGCAATGACAGATAGTGTTTCTTGGCAGTTTACAGACTCCCATCAGCCATTCACATAACGATTTTAGCCCTTGGTGACCCTTGCCTGAATCAACCGTTTTGTGCAAAATGATGTTTTCTAGTTCTGAAATTCCTTCTTTATGTGCTGGCACTCTTCTATAATATAGAACTAGGGCTGTTCATTTACTCTAAAAGGTGGGATAAATGCATGCTTTTTAAAAAGTTACTATTCAGGAACTCCTAGATTTTCATGAATATGAAGTGTTTGGGTTAGTTACAGTCTTCTATTTTTGTGGGTTTTTTCCAATACTTAAACTGATAAAACTTTGGCCAGTGGGAGCTGCTGCTTTTGGTCCTGTAGGACAGGACTCAGAAACCAGGTGGTGCTTTGGTTGGTGCTGTTGCCCTTGCCATTGTCCACTTTTGTAGCTCAAAAGCTTCACTTTTAAACCCCTAAATCTTTGGAAATTCCTTGGCGATCCAGTGGTTAGGATTCTGCACTCTTACCGCCAACGGCCCAGGTTTAATCCCTGGTTAGGGAACCAGGATCCTGCAAGCTGTGCAGTGTGGGAAACAAACAAACAAAAACACAGAAATCTTTGTTTATAAGGTGACAACTGCTAGCTATTGAGTCCAGGAAATGCTTAAGAGAGGCCCACTTCATACTGCTAGATTAACACACTACCACTACAGTGCATTGAGGAATAATTCTAACAGTGTTCAAAATGCAGCATTCTCATGACAGCTTAAAGATTCCTAAACATTTTTAAAGAGTTGTGCACATTTTGCCCAGGCCTCTGCAGTTCAGTTTTGTGGTTTAATGCCTCTTCTTTTTTTATACTCAGATTTCAAGGAATTTGCATGTATCTCAATGTTTTTTCTGCTGATGTTTATTTAAGAAGATTATATGTTTGTTTCACAAACTTAATACAACATTTTTCTCTTCAAAGCAATGTGCTGAAGAGTTTCAGTTACATTCCAACTATCCTTGAGAGAAGATGACATTTGGAAAACCATGCTACATGACAGCAAAGGAGATGTGAGTTCTAGATGAGCCTGGCATTAGGAGACAATATTACTGCATATAAAGAACTGTTAATGGTCTTGTTTGACAATGTTTTAAGTATATAGTGGTGTTGATTGACAGTGTTTCAAGTATATAGCATACTAGCATGATAATTTGCTGCAGGTGTTTATTGTGTTTTTAGCTCCCTTTTAGGAAAGAAAAAGCAGTAGGAGATATGATCAGAAAGGTCTAGGGTACCCAGGTCATGTGAGACCTTGTAGACCAAGGAGTAAGGACTTTGGATTTTATTTTAAGTGGGAGAAGTAACCAAGGGTTTCAGAGGAGGAGTGACATAATCCATCTGAACCTTGAAAAGCATCATTCATGCTACAACATGGAGAACAGACTTGGGAGGCAGTAGGGAAAGTTCATGGGGAAAAGTAGAACTAAGGAGACTAGTTAGGAAACTATCACATTAGTCCAGGTATTGGCTTAGGTAGCAGCAGTGAATGATGCCGAGTAGTTATATTTCAGGCATATTTTTGAAATGGGACCAACAGGATTTGCCAGATCATCAAATGTGGGATGTGAATTAAAGAGAGGAGTTGAGGAAGATGCCCGGGGTTTTGACCAGAGATGCTGGTGAATAGTTATGCTGTGTACTGAAACTGGAGGTAGGTTTAGAGGACAAGATCAAGAGCTCAATTTTGGACATGTTATGTTTGAGATGATGCTTAGATATCTAAGTGATATCAAGTAGGTAGCAGGATATAGAAATCTGGATTTCCTTGGGGTGGGAGGTGGGAGAGCTGGGGCTTGGAAATTAAAATTTTGGTGTCATCAGCCATGGGACTAGTTGGGATCACTAAAGGAGTGAATATAGATAGAAAAGAGAAGTCTGAGGATTTACCCTTGGGACATTCCAACCTTTATAAATTGGGGAGATGAGAATTGAGCAAAGGGAACACAGTCAGTGATGTAGGAAGCTTTCCTGAGGCCAAGTGAAGAAAGGGTTTCACGAAAGAGTAGGGTCAGCTGTTAACCTTCTAGAAGTCTTAGACTTTTGTGTTTTACATTTAGGTCTGTGATCCATTTTGTGAAAAATATGGTCAGTGTCTAGGTTCTTTTTTTTTCCCTTTGGTATGTGGATGTCTGTTCATTTACTTTTAATGCTCTCTTTTCGAGGAGGTTTTTAAGTTGCTAAATTAGGTATCTCAACCTTCATTTTTCCAGGTTCGTGGAGTCCAACTTTTTGACAATGGTCCCAAATGGTGGTCTCCCCAACAGTTGTTAGATGGTATTATGTGAACTATTTCCAGCACAGTTTAATTCTTTTTAGATTGTGTCCAGCAGAAACACACATAACATTATACCTTAAATACAAGGGTTTTGCATAAGGATAAGATAAATGTCTGTTTTGGTACCTCATTGAAAGGTATCTAATGTATGCTTATATTTCATCAGTTCTTAGGATTCTTTTCACCAGTCTAATTTTAGTATTACATGGTATTAGAATAATAGGAGACAGAAAGTATAATTTTTACCAACTTGTGGAGACACATTTACCAAATCTTTGACAGAATAGTTTGTTGTGACTAAATTTGTCATTCTGTATTCTCCCCAGAGAAGGCAATGGCAACCCACTCCAGTACTCTTGCCTGGAGAATCTCATGGATGGAGGAGCATGGTAGGCTGCAGTCCATGGGGTCGCTAAGAGTCAGACATGACTGAGCAACTTCACTTTCATGCATTGGAGAAGGAAATGGCAACCCACTCTAGTATTCTTGCCTGGAGAATCCCAGGGACAGAGGAGTCTGTTGGGTACCGTCTATGGGGTCACACAGAGTCGGACACGACTGACGTGACTTAGCAGCAGGAGCAGCATTCTCCCAGGAGATTTTAGTATTTGGGGATATTGTTGTGTGTATATATATTCTTCCTTCCAAATCATGGTTGTTGACTATGTTAAATATGTTAACTGTTATTATTAGTATCCGTGGGAACTCTATGGTTTATATTATTCTTATCCATAATTGTACCTTTTTGGCAACTGCACCTTCTCCACCTTATCCTTCCCAGAATTGTCATCCAGTGGCAAAAACTTGTTAAGCTTATTAATGTTTCTTTCTTTCTTTTTTTTAAATTGGAGAATAATTTCTTTACAATGTTGTGTTGGTGTCTGCTGTACAACATTGCAAATCAGTCATAACTCTCTCTCTATATATCCCCACCCTCTTGAGACTCCCTCGTACCCCCAATAAGTTTATTTCTGAAAAACAGAAATTGATAATAAATATTTGCAAATGCTTTTTCAGCATCTTTTGATGTGATCAAACTTTTAAAGATTGGTTCTTATGCTAATACTTTGTTGATAAATTTTGTTAAATTAGTTAAGGAATCAGGCTTTTCTTAAGACAAGCGAATAGATCATGGTGACATACTATATCACATATGCAGTCAGTGTGCTCTAATATATATGCTTAACTATGTTTAGAATTTTAATTCTTGTGTTTGAGGTTAATTTGTTTTCTTATTTTAACCCTCTTTGTATTTTATTATCAGTATCATATAAAATGGGAGGCAATGGTTTATATTAGGAAGTTAGGAATGTCACTATTACTGGGATTATTGAATCTGTACATTTGAAGAAATTATGTTCCATTTATCTAGTGAGGACTTTTTTGGCCATACTGGGCTTGTGGGATCTTAGATCCCCAAGGGATTGAGCCTGGGCCCCTGGCAGTGAAAGTGCTGAGTCCTAACCACTGTGCCACGAGGGAATTCCCTTAAGACTTTTTATCCTTTGTAGGTTTTAATAATTTTCTCTGTTATTGCCAATTACATTCTCATTTTCTTTTATGATATCTTTAAAGTCTAAAGAGTTATTTCAGTAAGTGTAAAATAAAAATTTTTAGTATTAAGAAAATGTGTCAGAGTTTAGTTGGTAGCATTCTTTCTCAAGGATGTGGAATACTAGGACATCTGAAATGATGACATTGTCAATTTTATAAAATATGGTACCTATCATGTAACGTCCACAGGAATGGTGGTGGGATATCTTCTTAGGTTCAACTAAACACTTGCACATTCAGAAAAGCCACCATAGGTCTCACTTGGCAACACTATTCAGAAGGATATAGGACAGAAACTGTAACTTGTCTGTTAGATAAACTGTAAGGCAGTGGGAGTCCTTGCAGCAGTTCATTCTTTCTGAAGTGCTCTTCTCACAGCTAAGGCTCCAAGAGATAAGATCCACGTTGGGTGGTGCAGGGAACTCCGTGGGCATGGTTTCTAGGGTCTTTTGCCAGGGACATACATGCCTGATTAATTACATATCACCACGCTCAGAAATTCAAGAACGTGGCTTCCTACACTCTGTCTGCTTCCACTCCAGATGCAGTTTACTAATTTGGTAGTTTCTGTGTTGCCAGATAACACAGGTGGCGTGCTGTCTGAATCAGGTTCACAAGGATTAACCCAAGGTTAAATTCTTACATATAAGGAGAAGGGGTTTTGCTCATTTTGGTCCACAGTCATGCTTGCTGATTGTTTCACTTAATGCCTTCTTATTTTATACAGTATCATCTTTCAGAAGGCTTTTCTTACTCCAAGATTATTTTTTAAATCGGCATTTTCTTTTAAAATTGGTTTTACATAGATCTTGAGCCATCATTTTCTGTATGGTGAGGTAGAAACTAAAACTTTTTTCAGATGGCTTATCAGTTGTTCCAGTCATTTATTGCATGGTCATTTGTTTTCCTATCGGTTAGAAATGTCACTGTTGTCATAGAGTAGTTACTAGGAGATAGTTCTTCAAATTAACAAATGGTTGGGTATATTAAAAATATATATATTTTAAAGTAATAAAAACCTACTTATAATCACGTGATTGTGTATTAGATTGTGTTACTTGTATGCTGAGAATTTATAGTGTTGGTTTTTTCCTTAAAGCAAGTATATGTAGTCTAAAAAGCAGTATTCTTTTTTCTAAACAGAAGTTTGCTTTATTGAAGGCTGTTGTGCTTATTTAGGTGGCCTTACTCAGAAAACTAACCACTCAATGTAGTGGAAAGTAGTGAATTAAGAGTTTGAATAATGGGGTTCTGGTTTCAGACCTGCTATTTCACTGACTGCTCCTTTGTGCAAGTCAGCCTGTCTGTGTTTTGTTTTGCTCAAACTGCATGAATAACAATCCCTATCCTGCCTATTTCCGAGTATTGTTGAGAATTAGATGGGATGATGGATATAAAGGCACATGTAATTGGTAAAGCAGGTTAAATGTAAGGAATTATTGCATCTTAACTTTTCCTCCCTTTCTCTTGTAGGTAGTGTTGGTGCTTCTTTTCAGTGCCAGTCCATCCATCACGACCACATTTGTCATGATGACAGTGACAAGGTGAGGTCCGTGTTGATGTCTACAATGGTGAAAATGCATGCTGCCCTGTATCACTGAACTCACTTGCATAACTCGGGATGTAGCGGCAGGAGAGTGTGACTTGGGAGGCACAGTGTTGAGATACAGAGGGCCTTTCTGGTTTGTTGCTGGGTTGTTAGACTGCTCCAGAAAACTTGCAGGTAATTCCAGGAGTGGGGCTGGACTCCTGATAACCCTTCCATTTCCTTACCCCCATTCCTGTCTCTGTCACTGCACTTCCTCTTTTCCTGAACAGCCTGGATGGATTATCTTAATATCCGAACAGGTGTTTCCAAAACTGATAACTATCTCAGCAATTTGTGTGTGTTTCCACTTTGAAATATCTTCGACATTCCAGTTTGGTCTGTTTTGTAGTTGACTATATTATGGCTTCTTCTTATACTTACTTTTTTTTTTTTTCACTCCATTTCCAAAGCCCAATTTAAATGTTGAGGATTGAGAATGGAACCTGTCTGATTCATGCCAAAAAAACCTTCTTTAGGCTTGTTTTGTTTTTTAAATCAGGTCCAGTCTTTTGGTATTTTGCTTCTGTTCTTTTATCTCTAAAGAAACTGATCTTTGGGCGCTTTTCAGTACTCACGAGCACCCGTGACGGCCCAGGCCTTGAAGTGAATACTAATGTGGGCTTGGTGTTTGGAACCTCTGGCTGCTGATATTGGAAGGGCTTAAATTCAGTCTTTTCCATCATCAGTTTCCAGTGGTTTCCCTCCCATTTCCTGTGTCTTGTGTACAGGAATGTATCACTCCCTTGGTAGTTTCCCAGGCAGACCAATCCAAGTGATGTTTTTCTCTGCTGTTTTAATCAAGATCCTCCTCCCTCATCCTGTTGGAGCTTGATCAAGAAGTTGGTTGAACATTGGGATTTTCCAAATGGCCTTTGTTCTGTGTGTTGATCTCTCTATGAGCTTTGCTCAGTCAGATTTTGGTCTGTTTATGGAGAGAGTGGTACACTTTTAGTATTCCAGATTCTCTCTTATGATAGTAATCCAGAGGCATGGGCTTAACTTTTAACTTCTTTCAGAAGCAAGCCACTGAAAGAGACTTCTAGACTATATAGTTAGCTCCCTAAAATGTAGTATACTGCAGATTTTAGAAATAAGCATCTGGAAATAAGACCAATGATAGAGACAAAAGGCAAAATCACTTTAGGTCAGTAATACTACGAGCTGTTGTGTTACATAATTGTAAAGATGTGTGGGGGTTAAATTTTCTTTCACCTACTCAGTATAATATGCCTCTATCCATTTTCCCTTATAGTGGAGAAGCCAGCTTTAGAGTCTAGAGATGAGATTTCTGTCCACCTCTGCCACATATTTTTTATCTACTTTAAAATGATTTTCTTCCTAATTTCTGAACCTTTGTATGACTGATTTTGTGCTTTTAGGATGAGAGGTCTCTCCTGAAATACATGGGGAAAGGGAAGAGAAATTTGAGGGATTTTGTCACTTGATCAGCCTATCAAAGAACTGTCAGAAACTGCTTTGCTCTCCTCTCTTTCCTGCCTACCACGTGTATATTTATGGTTGTCTCCCAGAGGGAAATGGAGAGAATGGATTAGGGTCTCTTGAATATATTTATAATTTATTCAACTGATTTAGTCAGCAAATAATATTTGTTGATTGGCAGCTATGTTTCTAGGCACTTAGGGAATACATCAGGATACAAAACAAATAAAGATTGCTGTTTTTTCGTGAATGTGCAGTCTGAGTGGGGAGGGGCAGACAAAATAAACGTAATATGTTGTACAGTATGTTACAGTAAGCACAGTGGATTGAAGAAAACGTACAGCAGAATAAGTGGGATGAGGACCACCCAGAATTGGATGGTACGGATTGCAGCTTTGAATAGGATCATTAGACATCATTCTGGGAAGGAGAGTGGTAGATAGGATAAGAATCAGATCACTATGTTTGTAGCAGTTTCTGACTTCTTTCTTTCTATAATAAATGGGTATTGGTTTTGTAAAGCAGCAGTGAAACCTGCTCCCTGATACATGCCACCTGGATTATATGTTCTTTTCTCTCTCTCTCTGAAAATTGACAGGATTATAGAGCACAGCTAACTCAACCCTGTTTTTAAAATAAACTTGGAAGCTGTGATCCCAGTGGAGAAAAGACTCCATTCCAGGGAGTTACCCTGGAGTGTTGGGGCTAGATCAGTTCTTCTATCCCTGATACAAGCCATGTAAAATAATTGGTTATTTCTGAACACATTTTCAAAACACACTGATGCTTACTATTCTCACTTAACTTTCAGGCATGGTTCATTTCTCAGATTTGGGAACAAAAGTTGATGTTTTTAAAAGTTGTCTGAATTTTAACTAACAGATGTGTGATGGAGGTGAAACCAAGGAGTAAAAGGGCCATTTGTTGTATATCCCTTCTATAGCCTCGCAAGTGGCAAGCCCTTGAATTCCATGATTGAGCTTGTTTTCCAGCTTAAGTTTCTCTGCTGCTGTACATCAGCTTGGCAGTGCTGGCAGGAGCTGATTGCAGCTCTGAGGTTTACTGTTGAATACTGTGAGTTACATACTTTCATGTTCAGTTTATATTGGGCATAGCAATTCACACAAAGCCCTTTAGGAATATTTTTATATTCATTTATAATGTCATATCCCATAATTTCCAAGTAGCAAACATCAATTATATATTTGAGTACCTACTATAAATTTAAGCATTGTTTTAGGCATTGGAGACAAGTATAGTGAACAAAACAGACAGGAATCCTTACTTTTAAGGAGCTTACTTTCTTTATAAATGGTTAGGAAGATGGCAAAACATAATTAAAGGTACTGTTAGTTCATTTGTGTTATGAAGAATAATAAATCAGATAAGGGATATAGGTGTGTATTGGGAGAAGATTGCCTTCCAAACACTCTTTGAAATAGGGATTGTTTTATTCCCATTTGTAGGTGAGGAATGTGAGACGGATTAACTAATTTGCCCAAGATTACCCAGTTAGTAAGTAGTAAACAGGGATTCAAACCCAAGCTCCTTAATTCCAGAGTCTGTATTTGACCAACTGAAGAAATCTATTCCTAATGTTGCTTTACATACTCAACTCTGACAGGCTCAGAGAAAAACGTATCTTCTAGTGAAGGCCCTGGAGAACCACAGTGCACTAAGTCAGTCGGCAGGCAGTTTTGGCCTGTCGGTTTTTTCTTGTCCAGCTCTTTTGACATCCAAAAGGATTCACGACTGTTTGTTACTCCAGGCCTCTCTAACCTGACAGCCCTGCTTCATACTCAGAAACCTGTGCTTCTTTGTAAGAAACCTCACATTGTGTGTTGCTGTATTGCACTGGTCAAATGTGATAGTTATGACAAAGTACTTTAAAAGTATAAAGAATAGGGGAAATATGTGATTGAGATAGCATATTTATGTTTCACTTAGGTATTGAAATTAACCTAACTCAGCTAATGTACTTGAGATACTTGGAATTAAGTAGTCATCTTCACAGTGAGAACAAGACCGGCATGGGGGAATAGGTCTGTCCTGAGGATGAGGTAAAACATTGAATAGTCTGATAAGAGGAGACTTCAGGTGAGAGGAATTAATTTGTAGCCTCAATGGTATACTCTTCCTGAGTGGCCTGGCAATATGTCTGGGAAAGCTGGCCATTTGAGAGAAGGAAATGGGAGAGTTCTTTCAAAACTGCATGTATGTAAATGGTTGGTCAGAGCAGAAGTCCTTTCTGGACAAAGCTTCCTTGTGCTGGCCTTCAGTCCTTTGGTCACAGAAGAAGGCACCAATCCGATTTGTGTATGGTCATCCTACACACACCGCTTTCAGAAAGGTGGGAGATGTGCTGTTGGTTTTTCTTCCATGACTGTACACTTCCTTTTATCTTTTAAATATTCAGTTTTTTTTTTTAACTACATAGTGATTAAAAAAAATATACGCAGCACTACGTTCAATCCCTCTCCCCAGAAGTTTACAGCAATTGGAATTTTAGTATTAACAGGATTTTTAAAAGTAATATTTGTATAGAGTATTTTTCATCTTTGCAAACAGTGGTTTTTTAGTATATTCAAAGAGTTGTTCCTCTATCTCCACCATCTAATTTTAGAACAATTATCATCATCACCCCCCAAGAAACCCATACCCTTTAGCAGTCACTCCCCATTATTCCTTCCCCTCAGCTCCTGGCAACCACTAATCTTTCTGTCTCTGGATTTGCCTGTTCTGCACATTCCATATCAATAGAATTACAAAAAAATGTGGCCTTTCGTGTCTGGCTTCTTTTACTTAGCATGATGATTTCATGGTTTGTCTGTGTTGTAGCATGAATCAGTACTTCATTCCTTTTTATGGGTAAGTAATATTCCGTTGTGTGGAGCTAGCACATTTTGTCTGTCAGTTCCCTAGTTAGTGGATATTTGTTTCTATGTTTTGGTTATTATGAATACCACTTTTATGAACATTTGCCTGTAAGTATGTTTTTGTTTTTACATGATTTTAACATTTTAAGGAGCTGTCAAACTCTTCCAAAGTAGCTGTACCATTTTGCATTCCAACAAATGCCTGAGGGTTCCAGTTTCTCCACATACTTGCCGATACTTCTTTTTCCTGATTGTCTTTTAAACTACAGCCACTGTAGTGAGTATGAAGTACCATCTCATTGTGGTTTTAATTTTCATTTCTCTAGTGACTAAGTATGCTGAGCATCTTTTTATATGTTTATTGGCCATTCTTAAATCTTCTCTGGTCAGTTAAAAAACGTCAGTTAAAAGTCTTTTTATTGTTCTTGCCCCTTGTGCTTTAAAACAAAAGAGAGAAAAACAAAACCAAATCTCCCTGTGCCCCGTATTATATAGTTACACGTGTTTATTAGGGAAATAGAAATAGATTGTTATAAGTAGATACACCATCTTTCAGTAGATAACACTCTTAACATGCTTTTTTTTCCTTTAAATTTTTCTTTGCATTCTTTGCACAGTTACAGTAAAACTAAATTGCACTGATTATCTATGGTTGTGTAATTAATTACCCGAAAACTTAGTGGTGCAAAGCATATCTCTTAGTTTCTTCCATGGTTCTTGGGTTTTCTGTGCTCAGCTAGGTGGCTCTTGCTTGGAATTTCTCATGCATTTGCTGTCAGATGGTGGCTAAGGCTGGAGTCATCTCAGTGTCTTCACTCACATGTCTGATGGTTGATGCTGATTGTTAGGTGGGACTTCAGCTGGGGTCCTCAGCATGAGCACCTGTAGGTAGCATGGGCTTCCTCACAGTATGGCAGCTTGATTCTAAGAGTGACCAATAGAAACAGGCAGGTGCTATATGGCCCCTTATGCCTAACTTCAGAAGTCATAAAGCTTCGCTTCCACCATAGTCACAGGCCTGCCCAAATTTAAAAGGAGGGAGCATCAATCCCACCACTGGGGAAGAATGTCTACATAATGAGAGAATGAAGGATGGGAGAACTTATGGTCCTCTTGAAAAGTATAATCTGCACATTATATACACATGAAACATCAGTTAGCTGCATAATGTTGCACTATAAGGATACATGGTAATTTATTTAACTTGTCTTTAACTGTGGAGCTTTAGGTCATTTTTTTAAAATTGTGCATTTATTCAGTTTAGTTCAGTCGCTGAGTTGTGTCCGACTCCTTGCGACCCTATGAACCACAGCACGCCAGGACTCCCTGTCCATCACCAACTCCCGGAGTCTGCCCAAACCCATGTCCATTGTGTCGGTGATGCCATCCAACCATCTCATCCTCTGTCATCCCCTTCTCCTCCAGCCCTCAATCTTTCCCAGCATCAGGGTCTTTTCAAATGAGTCAGCTCTCCGCATCAGGTGGCCAAAGTATCGGAGTTTCAGCTTCAACATCAGTCCCTCCAATGAACATCCAGGACTGATCTCCTTTAGGATGTACTGGTTGGATCTCCTTGCAGTCCAAGGGACTCTCAAGAGTCTTCTCCAACACCACAGTTCAAAAGCATCACTTCTTTGATGCTCAGCTTTCTTTACAGTCCAACTCTCACATCCATACCTGACTGCTGGAAAAACCATAGTCTTGACTAGACGGACCTTTGTTGGCAAAGTAATATCTCTGCTTTTTAATATGCTGTCTAGGTTGGTCATAACTTTCCTTCCAAGGAGCAAGCGTCTTTTAATTTCATGGCTAAAATCACCATCCGCAGTGATTTTGGAGCCCAGAAAGATAAAGTCTGACACTGTTTCCACTGTTTCCCCATCTATTTCCCATGAAGTGATGGGACTAGATGCCATGATCTTAGTTTTCTGAATGTTGAGTTTTAAGCCAACTTTTTCACTCTTCTCTTTGACTTTCATCAAGAGACTCTCTTTAGTTCTTCTTCACTTTCTGCCATAAGGGTGGTATCATCTGCATATCTGAGGTTATTGATACTTCTCCCATCAATCTTGATTCCAGCTTGTGCTTCCTCCAGCCCAGCATTTCTCATATTGTACTCTGCATATAAGTTAAATAAACAGGGTGACAATATACAGCCTTGACGTACTCCTTTTCCTATTTGGAACCAATGTGTTGTTCCACGTCCAGTTCTAACTGTTGCTTCCTGACCTGCATACAGGTTTCTCAAGAGGCAGGTCAGGTGGTCTGGTATTCCCATCTCTTTCAGAATTTTCCAGTTTATTGTGATCCACACAGTCAAAGGCTTTGGCATAGTCAATAAAGCAGAAATAGATATTTTTCTGGAACTCTCTTGTTTTTTCGATGATCCAGCAGATTTTGGCAATTTGTTCTCTGGTTCCTCTGCCTTTTCTAAAACCAGCTTGAACATCTGGAAGTTCACGTATTGCTGAAGCCTGGCTTGGAGAATTTTGAGCATTACTTTACTAGCATGTGAGATGAGTGCAATTGTGCGGTAGTTTGAGCATTCTTTGGCATTGCCTTTCTTTGGGATTGGAATGAAAACTGACCTTTTCCAGTCCTGTGGCCACTGCTGAGTTTTCCAAGTTTGCTGGCATATTGAGTGCAGCACTTTCACAGCATCATCTTTCAGGATTTGAAGCAGCTCAATTGGAATTCCATCACCTCCACTAGTTTTGTTTATAGTGATGCTTCCTAAGGCCCACCTGACTTCACATTCCAGGATGTCCAGCTCTAGGTGAGTGTGAGTGATCACACGTTCGTGATTATCTGGGTCGTGAAGATCTTTTTTGTACAGTTCTTCTGTGTATTCTCGCCACATCTTCTTAATATCTTCTGCTTGTTAGGTCCATACCATTTCTGTCCTTTATTGGGCCCATCTTTGCATGAAATGTTCCCTTGGTATCTCTAATTTTTTTGAAGAGATCTGTAGTCTTTCCCATTCTATTGTTTTCCTCTATTTCTTTGCATTGATTGCTGAGGAAGGCTTTCTTATCTCTCTTTGCTATTCTTTGGAACTCTGCATTCAAATGGGTCTATCTTTCCTTTTCTCCTTTGCCTTTCGCCTCTCTCCTTTTCACAGCTATTTGTAAGGGCTCCTCAGACAGCCATTTTGCCTTTTTGCATTTCTTTTTCTTGGGGATGGTCTTATTCCCTGTCTCCTGTACAATGTCATGAACCTCTGTCCATGGTTCATCAGGCACTCTATCAGATCTAGTCCCTTAAATCTATTTTTCACTTCCACTGTATAGTCATAAGGGATTTGATTTAGGTCATACCTGAATGGTCTAGTGGTTTTCCCCACTTTCTTCAATTTAAGTCTGAATTTGGCAATAAGGAGTTGATGATCTGAGCCACAGTCAGCTCCCAGTCTTGTATTTGCTGACTGTATAGAGCTTCTCCATCTTTGGCTACAAAGAATATAATCAGTCGGATTTCGGTGTTGACCATCTGGTGATGTCCATGTGTAGAGTCTTCCCTTGTGTTGTTGGAAGAAGGTGTTTGCTATGACCAGTGCGTTCTTTTGGGAGAACTCTGTTTATTCATTTAGCAAACATTTATAAGTGCCTACTCTATGCCAGGCATACCTGCATCAACAGAGTATCATGGTGAAAAGACTGACAAAGAAGGTCCTTCTTCATAGGGTGCTCTTTGTGGAAGGAGCAGAAAATGAACCGTATATGTAAACAAGTAAATAATCAGATACTCTAAAGTACTGTGCAATTAGTTGAGCAGTTTGCTACTCTTAGTTAGGTATTCAGTTCAGTTCAGTCGCTCAGTCATGTCCGACTCTTTGCGACCCCCATGAACCGCAGCACGCCAGGCCTCCCTGTCCATCACCAACTCCCGGAGTTCACTCAGACTCACATCCATCGAGTCAGTGATGCCATCCAGCCATGTCATCCTCTGTCATCCCCTTCTCCTCCTGCCCCCAATCTCTCCCAGCATTAGAGTCTTTTCCAATGAGTCAACTCTTCGCATGAGGTGGCCAAAATACTGGAGTTTCAGCTTCAGCATCATTCCCTCCAAAGAAATCCCAGGGCTGATCTCCTTCAGAATGGACTGGTTGGATCTCCTTGCAGTCCAAGGGACTCTCAAGAGTCTTCTCCAACACCACAGTTTAAAAGCATCAATTCTTTGGTGCTCAGCCTTCTTCACAATCCAACTCTCACATCCATACATGACCACAGGAAAAACCATAGCCTTGACTAGACGGACCTTTGTTGGCATATGTTGACATGCCATATGCCATTCAAAAGCTTTTGAATGGCATATGGCATGTTTCTCTGCTTTTGAATATGCTGTCTAGGTTGGTCATAACTTTCCTTCCAAGGAGGAAGCGTCTTTTAATTAGGGAAGGCCTTTAAGAAGGTGACACTTAGGCTAAGATCTGACAGATGGAAAAGAACAAATTGAGAAAAACTTGGCCATAGAACATTCTAAGGAGAGGAAACAGCTAGTGTAAAAGCCCTGATAGAAACAAACAGAAGGAGAGCTGATGTGCTCCAGCAAGGTGCATGAGGGTACAAGTGGTTGAGATGAGGTTGAAGGGGTAGGTATAGACGAAATTGAGTGGATCTTGGTAAGCCAGGGAAAGAAGTTTAGATTTTATTCTGCCTATATGGGAAGCCTTTGGAAGGTTTTAAGCGAAGGAGTGACATTATATATTCTTTTACAGTATCCCTTTTGCTGCTGTGATAAGAATTTTTAAAAATTGTAAAATCTGCAACACAAAATTTACCTTCTTAACCATTCATTTAGGTGTACAGCTCAGCAGTGTTAAGTACATTCACGTTGTGCAGCCAATCCCTAGAACTCTTTTACATTGCAAAATGAAAACTCTATTCATTACACAATAACTTACTCTTCTCCCAAGCTCTGGCAATCACTCTTCTACTTTGTCTCTTAATCTGAGTGCTCTATGTACCTAATACAGGTGAAGTCATATAGTAGGAGTCTTTTTGTGACTGACTTAGCATAATGTTGCCAACGTTCATCCATGCTGTAGCTTCAGAACTTCCTTCCTTTTAAAGGCTGAATAATATTCCACTGTATGTGTATAGCACATTTTTTTTATTCATCCATGGATGGTTTCTTGGGTTACTTCCACATTTTGGCTATTGTGAATAATGCTGCTAGGACCCTAGGTTTTCAGAAACCTCTTTTAGACTCTGTTTTCAGCTCTTTGGGGTATATGCCTAGAGTGGAATTGTTGGATCTTTTCTCCCATTTTTAATGTTTTGGCGAACCACTATTCTGTTTCCTGAAGGGACTGCGCCATTTTACGTTCCCCCCAAGAGTGTACAAGGATTCCAGTTTGTCGACATCCTTGTCAACACTTTTTTTTTCTATTTTTGTTGTTTTGTTTAATGGTAGCCTCCTAATGAGTGTGAGGTAGTATCTCATTGTGGTTTTGATTTGCATTTTTCTCCTGACTAGTGATGTTGAACATATTTTCTAGTGCTTATTGGACATTTGAACATCTTTTAAAAAACGTCTATTTCAATCCTTTGCCAATTTTATAATCAGGTTTTGGTTTTTGCTTGGTTGTAGTTCTTTATGTGTGTATGCTTGTGTGTTAAATCGCTTCAGTCTTGTCCAACTCTGCAACCCTATGGACTGTAGCCTGCCAGGCTCCTCTGTCCATGGGATTCTCCAGGCGAGAACTCTGGAGTGGGTTGCCATGCCCTCCTCCACGGGATCTTCCCAACCCAGGGATCAAACCTACCTCTGTTATGTCTCCTGCACTGGCAGCAGGTTCTTTACCACTAGCGCTACCTATAGTTCTTTATATATTCTGGATATTAATCTCTTATCAGATATGACTTGAAAATATTTTCTCCTATTCCATAGGTTCCCTTTTCACTCTTGTTGCACTGATGTTTTTATTTTGAAGTAATCCAAATTTATGTTTTTTTCTCTTGTTGCCTATGAGTTTCAGAATGAGATCTTCCTTATATATATTCTAAGATTATAGTGGTTTTCTTTTGTTGGAATAAGGAAAAGGGACTTCTGGTCGTCCAGTGGTTAAGATTCCACATTTCCAATCCAGGAATCATGGATTGGATCCCTGGTTGAAGAACTAAGATCCTGAATGCTGCAGGGTGGCTAAAAAACAAACAACAAAAGAATTAAGGAAAAGGCAGAAAATCTGATGAGAAATTCATAATAACTAAAGAAATATAATTTCCAAGTTCAATTGGCTAACAAGCATATTCTACCAAACATTTAAAGAAGGCACATCACCAATCTTACAGAAACTCTTGTAGAGAACAGAAAAGAATACTCCAGGATTCATTTTCCGAGGCCAGCATAATATCTGTGACAAGACTTGATAAAGATGTTACAAAGACGAAAAGTAACAGCTAATCTCACTTAAGAAAACAGATGTAAAGATTGTAAGCAAAATATTAGCAAACCAAATCCAACAGTGTAGAAAAAGAGTAGCACAATATGATGATGGTTTCATAGGAATGTAAAATTGGTTTAACCTCCAAAAAGCAATGTAATTCACCCAGCAACAGAAATTCTGTGATTATCTAATAGATACAGAAAATTTTCATAAAATTAAATATCCATTTTATGGTAAACTTTTAACAAATTTAAAATAAAATAAACCTCCCTTGATTTGCTAAAGGGATCTACCAAAAACCTACTGCCAACATCATACCTAAAGGTGAAATGTTGGAAGCTTTCCAGTTTTGGAATAAGACAACAATGCATGCTCTCACTGTATCTATTTAGCATTGTACTGGGAGTCCTAGCCAGTGCAGTGAGACAGGATAAGAGGAAAACGCGTTGGAAAGATAGAAATTGAATGGTTATTTTGTGCCAATGGGATTATATGTGTAGGAAACACAAAAAAATTAAGAAAACTATTAGAATTAATAATTATGTATAAAACTTAGAATAAACCCAAGAACAAATGTGCAAGATCTTTCCAGAAAACTGTGAAGCATTATTGAAAAAATTAACAACTCTGGAGAAGGAAATGGCAACCCACTCCAGTGTTCTTGCCTGGAGAATCCCAGGGATGGGGGAGCCTGGTGGGCTGCCGTCTATGGGGTTGCACAGAGTCAGACACGACTGAAGTGACTTAGCGGCAGCAGGTAAATAAATGATGCATCTTACTTACAGTTTGAAGATTTAATATTATGAAGATGTCAATACCACCTAATTCATCTCGAGATCAATGTGAAAGTGAAAATTGCTCAGTCGTGTCCTACTCTTTGTGACCCCATGGACTATACAATCCATGGAATTCTCCAGGCCAGAATATTGGAGTGGGTAGCCTTTCTCTTTTCCAGGGGATCTTCCCAACCCAGAGCGATCTCTGCATGGCAGGTGGATTCTTTACCAGCTGAGCCACAAGGGAAAGCCCAATAAAAAATTCTCAGCAGTTATTTCCATGTACTAGAATGGTAGGACACCAGGGTAGACCAATGACCACACACATTTGAAGTAACTGCAATATTTTCCTCTTTGGTAAGCAACATATATTGGTATATTTTTTGTTTTAGAAGTTGAGGGGATTTAAATGACCTAGATAACCCAGGAAGAAGTTTTTAGTAGTTATTTACGGTTTTCACTTCTGTCATGAAAACCAGTTTTTTTAAAAACCAATTTTAAAGGGCAGTCTTGGAGTCAGAATTCTCAAAAAGCGCTTAATTACTACAAGCAACTACTTTTCCTGCAAGTGCTCTACTGTTCCCCAGCAACATGCGGCTGTTTATACAATCCTGGGAAGCTAGAATGAGAATTAATTCATTAGTTGCACTAGCCCCATTTCAAGTCTTCATTCAGTAGCCATGTATATGTAGATAATGGCTACCTTTTGGATGCTGCTGCAGATGTTGAACATTTCTATCATTGCAGAAAAATCCATTGGACACCTCTCCAACAAGGTTCCCGACCTTTTTGTGCAGACTCCAAGAAAAATTTTAGGTGGACTAGGGATGAGCAACTGCTCCAGTATAATTTACTCCCCACCACACTAGGTGGTCAGTGGCCCACCTTAAAACTTAACCCACTCATTGGGTGTTTTCTGGTTTAGAAAATCAGTTAGAAAAAAATTTGCAGTATAAATTTCAAACTATTCAACCTTGAGGTGTGGGAGCATTGTTTACCAGTGGACAGACTTCTTAGATCAAGTCCTCACACCCCAGTTAAGTAAGATCTCAACCATTTAAGAAGGGTTTTCAAGAGTTTGCCTGACAAAGGATTGGCTGAAGGCCAGGGGAAATGCATATAAATTTAAGGATTAGGAACCCTGGAGGACTGTAATAGGTTTTTGCCACCGAGATTCAACACTTGAGGAACCTGAGTCTTACCTTACAATTGGGCAACTTCCAGATGGTAATTTCCCTCCCTGTTCCCCCCCTCCTTTGTTTTTTCTTCCTGTACTTCCCCCTCTCCTTGCATACCTGTATACAGTTAAACAAGAAAAGCTGTTTCGGGGTGGTCTGTATTATGTAAGGAAGCTTGTATGACAGATTCTATTGGAAGATCTGTAATGCCAGGTGAATCCACAGCAGGAGACAGAGGTTAGAAGTGGATTACATTGGATGCACCTAAAGGTGTGGTTGGAATTTATGCGTCTGTATTATGAAATGAGAGGCGGGGACCTTAAAAGTTTTGATGTAAACATCTCCAAAGTTGCTTGCTTTGGAAGACTGGCAGAGAGGGCTTTGAGGGGGAAGAGTGGCTAGATAACAGGGCTACATAATAGGGGTGTGGGGCTACGGGAGGGGACGTGTTCATGGGGGCCTATTATCTCCTTCTAGCTTCGCTTTGTTAGGAGTTGTAAAAGCCTGTGATGTGATTGCTGGAACTTTGAGTTCAGCAGTTGCTAAGCACCTGCTGCTGTGTTTCATGCTGTAGGTTTGGACTTCAGGGTTATAGTCAGAACAGTCTGATCGCTGAGTCTGACACGGGAGACAAATGTATTCAAATAATTACCATTTTGTGTTATTCATACATAGAGGTTCAGAGGATCCTGGAACATCATTTTAGTCTGGTTCCCTAATTTTCTATCGGAAGCAGCTTTGGCCCAGAGCAGGCTGGAGACTGGTTTGAGTAATGCCAAAAGAACTAGAACTTGGGTTTTTTTTTTTGATGATTGGCCTGAAATATGGTCTCCATCCTTGAAGACATATAATTCCTATCTACTTAAAACCCGCTTCTTTGATGATGTCCCCTTGACCTCCCTCTTTACTTCGATATCACTTAAACTATTTTGTCCTTGTATTTACTGCGCTTTATAGAAGATATTACATCCTCTTTTAGATCTTGAATGTGATTATCAGGACAGGCACCATGCCAGCTTCTGTCTCCGTACCTGTCTCATTTCCTGTTCTCAGCACAATGTCAGGTTTAATTGAGCCTTACAGTAGGACAAATTAGGGTTGACTGCCTCTCCAGAGATACATTGGACAAAGACACCCTGACAGATCACCTGCCTCTACATCAATAAAAATTCCTAACATTTAGGCCACATGGATACATACACTGTATTTGGAATCTGAATGAAGTCAGGTACTATTTGATGGCTAAGTTTTGGAGGCGCTAGGCACGCACTTACAACAACATTCTGGGAGAGATGTGCACGAATTGGGAGGCTCGGCCCGCCGGCTGCCCAGCGTAGCGGCGGCCTTTCTGTGCGCGGGGGGCGGGACGGGGCGGGGCTGCGCAGGGGCGCTGCGCGACGGCTCTGTTGCCGGAACTAGTCCGAGTCGCGCGCCGGGACGCGCGCAGCCCGCCCCGCCCCCTCCCCGAGGGTGGAAACAAAAGAGTCTCCGCGCGCAGAGACCAGCCGAGGGGGAGAGGGGCGGAGCGTCTGGCGGTCTCGCACCCTGGGCTCGCTAGGTTCGTTCCTGGGAGGGGTCGGAGTGGGCAGGTGGGCGATCGAGAGCCGGGAGTAGGAGGGCCGCGTGCTCGCGCATCTTGCGGCCTGGAGTCGGGGGGCGTCGCCTGCGCGCGCAGCGGAGCGTATTGCGCCGGCGCGTGGCGAGTCCTGTCTTCGAGCACCGGGGCGGGGCGCGGTGGGGCGGGGCCCCTCGTGCAGCGGTGCGGGGCCGTGCGGCGGCCCGGGCGGTTAGGGCGCGGGGGCGGAGAGGATGGAGCCCCCGACGCGTTAGCCGACTCTGTCAGCTCTGGCGTGCAGCCGTAGTTTTCTGGCGCGGCCCGTGTGATGGTGCCGGGAGGAAGGAAGCGCCGTGATAGCGCCTGGGTCGGAGTTCGGGTTCCGGGGTTGAGAAGGCCCGGGAACGGAAGATCTGGCGAGCTGGCCGCTGGCTGGGCGAGCGGTCGGTCACAATAGGAGGCGGCGGCCCAGCGAGGAGCCGCGGGAGTAGCCCCGCAGGGCGGAGCCTCCCCTCGCAGGTACTGGCTGCCGCAGCCGTTGATTCCCGCACGAGGGCGGGACTGACCGAGCCTCGGGCGGTTAGAAGCCTGCGGGGCCGTGCTAGAGATGTGGTTGCTTGGTGTTCAGCGGGGCGCGGCCGGGCCGCCCGGCGCTCTTTGTTCCCCGGGCAGCGACGAGGAGGTGCGGGCACAGCCCGAGGGAGCGCCAGCCCACCGCTGTCTGGTGATGGCCTGGCTCTTTTACTCCCTCCCTGTTTGCCCAGGCGCAGGTGAAATGATGTCACTTAGGAGAACGCAGAACCCGGTCCGAAGGGTCCTCTCTCGCGTCCTTCTGCAGCCGCGGGTTTCTGAACAGGCTGCGTTTTGTTCTAGGGGATGGAAGTTCTCCTTTCAGGGCTGAGGAATGAAAGAGGTTGGTTTTGAGCCTAGAGTTTTTGAAATTATTGAGGGATAAAGAGAATAAAGTTTTCATTTGCGTGTGTAGGACTTGTAAGACCTTGCTTTTTATTTGTGCTGCAAAAATGATGTATTAAGTTGGGTGTGTTAATCTTCCACCGTAAATAGAAACAAAATGTAATCTTTAATTGCCTTTTCTGATTTCTTACGAGGCGCACTTAACACACGAAGATTTAAGTGTATGCAGCTCATTCACAATGGTTTATTACCTTAAAATTGCAAGACTTTTTGGATCCTGTTTGGCCTTGATTGCAGGTACTGTTAACACAATTATCTCAGATTTCCTTTAAATAGCTCCCAGCCTTGGTAACTGGGCTTAAATTTTTTTTATAATCCATTCTCTCAATTTTTAAGAAATCAAAGAGACTTAGCAGCAGCAGCAGAGACAGTTGGGATCAAATTAAAATTGTTTCTGTCTTCCACTAGGAAGAAATCTGGGGCTTCCTACAGAAGTAACAATACAAGACCAAATATAGGGATCAGATCATTGGCATTGCAGCAGGCATGTACTTGTAATAAAAAGATTAAGTGGATTTTTAAGTAGAAATTGTATCCAGCTCTTGCTCGCTCATAAAAGTATTCGTGTAATATATTTGACTTTTTGAAGACCTATTGAGCCTTGAATCTGTTAATTATAGGGGTTCAGTTTTAAGTTGATATCTATAATTTTCTTTTAAGGCTTGTTTTTAAAAGACTTGGTGGCCTTTAGAAGCTGTAGTTGAATATATTTTGCCGCAAATTAGCCGTGTGGGCCTCAGGTTCTTATCTGTAAAATATGAGTTGGATTTAAATGATCTCTGTGGTCCTTCCACTTCTGATACCTTCTGTGACTCTGAAAGGTAGTGTTCCTATACTTGTTGAATTTCATATACTCATTCTATTTTTATAGTTAAACTAAGTTGGAAGTTATTAATTTGAATAAAAATCGAGGATTTTCTAAAGTAACCTGATTTTTGAGGAAGAGTGGATGGACAGAGGGTGACACAGTTAGATATACTTGAATATGTTAGCATCATAATGTGAAGTGTAGGCCTATTGTGTCTCTGTCAACTGCTTTGGATGAGGCTTAGTTACATCACTAGCCTGTTTTTATTTGTGCTCATTTTTTTATGTTTCCTTGCAAGGCTGAGAGTGAGAAGTATGAGTGAGAAATCTTCAGATAAAAGTCTCTGAAATAATTGATCAGTATGGGAAGATGATTGATCTTTGCCTTCTACTTCCAGTCTATTCCATCTCTTTTTCTCTATGCTGCCCTAGTTTTGTTTAAGCCACCACCATTTTGTAATTCATTTTGCTGGTAAGATAGCTCTTAATTAGGCCTGTGATTGTTGTGTAGTGTCTAGGTCTACTGACTAGTTTCTAATTGTTTTTCTACTAACCACATATATCAGACATCCATTTTCATGTTGTCTTGGTTAAATCATAGCTTGCTTATTCTCTGGACAGAGTATATAGATTGTAAACACACATTTGAACTCTGTAGTTGTAGTCTAGTTCATTTGTTCAACAAATGTGAAATTCTTACCATCACATTGTCTATCTGGAGATCAGGCAAATGCTTGAACTCTATAATAATAATCAAGTAAGAAATTGGAGCAAGTAGACAAAGAGGGGCCCTATACACAGCCTTGTCTTTCCCCCAGCTCTAATGTCATTTCATGTTCCTTTTTAAAGTATCTGAACACTTTTCCTTCTTCCAAGTTAGGGGACCCTGTTACCCTCATTTATGTCTGTTGAATTTGCCCCTCACTAGACTGAATCTCTTTGAGGGCAAGAATCTTTTTGTTTTTATAGTACCTAGCATATGATAGATATGCAATAAATATTTGAATTATTACTTTCATTTAGTAAGATTTATGAAGAGCTCAGTCACACTTCATCTTTTCAAATGTTTATGTGTGTAAGTTTTTACTGATTTGGACTGTTCCTGGTTTAGGTATTTTCCAAATCCATATAATTCTTAGAAATAAATCTTGAAGAGATGGTTTAGAACAATTTACAAATCAACAACAACTTTGAGGTTACCAGCTTAAGTAAAATGGTTTAGAAACACTTGCTTAAGGGGAGAATAATCCTTGTGCTGGCAAATCCTGGATTGTGAAAGTGAACGAAAGAAATACTTAATAGTAGAATGCATAACTCTTACTCTTCCTAGCGTTCATGTTCACGGGTTCAGTACATGCAGTGGTTAGAGACTGCCTTAGCTGCACCTTCTTCACCCCTCCCCATTGATTTGTGTGACTGAGGGGTGAGAAAGAAGGGTGGAGCCTTTCAGCTATTTCACCAACCCTGATTTTGCTCTGCTCCCCCAAAGACATGGATCCAATTTGTCATTGCCCTAACTCAAGAATGGAAATAATAATTTATTTTTTTTTTTGAAAGTATCCCTGTCCTGGAAAGTAATGATCCTTCTCAGGTAAGTAGTACCAATTCTTAAATGGTTTGACAACTGTATAATAACACATACCATAAACTGACTTAACAAATACTTACTTGTTAAATGTTTAGGTTACTTCTAGTTCCCTTTGAAATTGTTGCTTTGATGTGATGAACATATTTATGCATATGACTTTTCTCGTATTTGGAATATAACCTGAGAATTTATCAGATGAAAGATCAATGATTTGAACTGTTAACAAAATCTCCCTGATTACTTTCCAGGAGATTAACATTTGCCATCGTGGAAGCAGTGAGAATATTTGGATTTTTATATAATTTGGATTTGACCTCTTCATTTTTTAGGTACCTAGACTTTGACCAAAAGGAGTAAGGGACTTGTTGGAGTCAACAACCAAGCACCTAACTCATCATGTTTTGTTCTTTCCTTTTTCCTGTTAGCCTATGATTTTACTGCCTTTGAGCAGTTGGTATGCAATTTGTAACAGTGAACAGTGTTTTTTTTTTTTTTTTTCTGGAGCGTATTGTTACCATTTTGGAGAAGGTTTGGCCTTTTGAGCAATTTATTTTGTGGAAAGTACACATTATTTTATACTAGCCTAGAGGTCATCATACACTTGTATGTTCTCTACTTTTATGAGAAAGATGTAAATGAAGAAGGAAGTTGTCACCAGAAGTGATTTTTGCCTATGGCTGATTCACATTGTTGTATGGGCAGAAGCCAACACAATATTGTAAAGCAGTTATCTTCCAATTAAAAAAAAAAAATACCATACGGGATTTTGTTAGTTTTAAAGGAGTCATACTTAGTAAGCTTCTAGCACAGTAATCAACCAACATAAACATCCATGGTAGCTTTTTTTTTTGGTAAGTGATTTTGGAGGAAGCTGATTCTGGGATTATGTAGACCTAAGTCCTGTGTTATTTTTAATACAATAACTACTGCAATTTACCACAGTGATGATAATAATAGTACACTCTCTTAACACTGAGGTTAAGTTGTTGGTAGTATGGCTACCAGACTGGGGAAAGGCCACATTAAATAGAAGATGACCTTAAAATAGTAATGTGTTGTTGCTTAAAAGGTTAAAGTGTTTTTTGAAATTTCAGTCTTTTAAAACAGGAAACAGTTATGCTGGATGAACTAGTCATATTGTTATATGTAACATTAAAAATGCAAAGTGTGTGGAGTTACAGGCTCAGTCCCATCTCAGGGATGTTTCATGGCAAGACTTCTAAAATACAGTTGCATCCTGAGAGAAGGCTGAAGTTACCATGTCTTTGTAATGCTTGGCAGTTAGTTGGTATGTTAGGGGAAAACAGAACTGTATTGATTTTCAGATACTGTGTAACCTGACTAATTTTAACTGAGGGAGAGTTAGGGAAGTAGTAGAAGTCAGAAACAATTTCCAAGGAAACATTAATTTTTAAGTACTTAAAATAGCTTTAAGTAAATAGGCATTGTGGAATAGTTGCTAGTTATTAATCCAACTAGATAGATTACAAAGAAGAATGTTACTTTAAAAATTCTATTTAGTGGGTGGTTTAGTGGGTTGAGTCTGAGTCTTAGAACCGGATACACTTGGCTTCAAATTATGGCTTTGGTATTTATGTTTGACTTTAAGCAAGCAAGTTGGTTAACCCTAACTTGTACCATGTAAATATGAGAAAGCCAAGTTTGATTCCTGGCATGAAGTTTACTATTACCGAATTGAGGTTTTAAAAACTGCTGTATTGCTTAGGGTTTTTTTTTTTTTAAGTTTTAGTTTATGTCTTTCATAGTCAAATTAATACAGAATTTTTCTCTAGAATTCTGGAGAAGAAACTTTGCTTGAGTATGGTACTGAGTTTTCAGTCAGTTATGTACATGTTTGTTGTGCTAGTTTTCTATTGTGTGTAACAAATTGCCACAAGTTAGTAGCATAAAGCAAATCTTGTTACCTTACAGTTTCTGTGGATCAAAGTCCTGGTATGGGTTAGCTCTAGAGCCTCTGTCAGGGTCTTTTTTGGCTGGGCTCTGATTTTATTAGGGACTTAATGTCCTCTTCCAAGCTCATTGTTGTTATAATGTGGTTCTTGTGATTATAGGACTGAGGTCCCCTGTTTTATTTGAGGGGATCTTGATCTTAGCTATCAACTGATGACCACTTTTAGATTCTAGCTGCCCTCAGGTCTCTACCATTCACATGCCTTCTCAGAACATAGCAACTTCGTCTGTAGGGTTTGCAGGAGAATCTCTTTAGGAAGTGCTCAACTTCTCTTTTGAGAGCTTTCTCTGATTAACTCAGGCCTACCCAGGATAACCTCCCCTTTGATTAACTTAAAATTCATAAGAAATCTTAATTACATCCGAAAATCCTTTCACCTCTGTGAAGGGGTTTGTATAATTTAGGTCATATAATTGAACGCAATTATACGCATTCCCCTGTATATATTATACAGGGGAATGAAATTCACTATGTTTACAGTCCTCCCCACATACCACGCAGGGTTGGAGGTACGCACCAGAGGTGGGAATCTTGGAGGCCATCTTAGAATTCCCTCTTCCCTTCTCTCTCCTTTTCTCTCCCCTTACCCCTCTCCCCTGTGTCTGCAAGGACCAGGGTTTGTCAGCTTTTTATGTATTACTGAAATTTGTTTTCCCAGCCAGCTTTTGTACTAGCAGTTTGTAAGCGTGCTGCTCACACTTTTTAAGTTTGTAAGACTGCGTAAGTGTGATAGTTGATTTTATGTCACCTTATTAAAACACTCTTCAGATGTACTTATTGTGCACATTATAAACTTGTAGCAAGAACATGAAGCCTGCATAAAGGAACAGGCCATTTTGAGAGAGAATTACTTTAAAGTGGTAAAAGCACTCCTTAGATTAAATGGAGTCAGGAATGTGAAAAATACTTGTTCCTGTGAAATATTTTCTTACTCCTGCCCTCAGATATACCCATGGCTCCTACCTCTATTTTTTTTTTTTTTAAACAAGAATAAGCTCCTTGAGGGTGGAATTCTTGTTTTCTTTTCTAACATAAATCTTTGCTTATAGGAGGCAGTCAGTAGATATTCCTTGATTCAGTCATTCCTGCTTCATCACAGTGGTAAAGGACATTAACACATGCATGTTTATAGTACAGAGGTGAGCTTTAGTTCATGTCCAGAGCATTTGGTGGAGCAGTACTAATAAATTCTAAAATTATTGCCTTCAGTTCTAGGAAGGTCTTTGGAAGTAGTTATTTTCTTAACAGGCCTAGTTATCTGTTGATCAGGCTCATATCAAGCCAGAAAGAAAAATTTCTAAAGGGGCTAACAAAGTTTATTATAGCAGCATTATTCATATAATTAGCCTGCCACTTTATGGTCTGTCTATTCCTTCCTCTCTGGCTACTTCCTTACTGACCAGTTATGCTGATCATTTTGTAGTTTCTTGACAACATTGTTTCTTACCAATTACCTCTCCATAGCACCAGTATGGACCATTACTACAGAAAGGTACTTTTTTATACTGTATGGTGATTTGCTTTTCTTTTTATTGCATATACTTCTTGAAGGTAGAAAATCATGACTGTGTTTTTGTTTAGTGCCTGTTACAGGATAGACACTTATGTGTAAGGGAATGACTGCAGCAATGAAACGAAAAAACAAGACAGCCTTAAAGCACCTGGTCCTTTAGGGGCAAGCAGGTCCACAGACCTTAATCCCAAAGGGCAATTCACTGCACAGCACCGTGGAATGGTGATACTCATGTCTGATCAAAAATGCTACAGATCAAGTATATTTACATATGAGTTTAGGGCATTAACTCACAGTCTAGTCAAGCATTTAAAACATGCAGGCATTTACTTTGAGTCTTATGATCTTGTCCTTTATTCATTAAGTAGGTTCCTAGGTTTGTGTTGAATAGAGCTGAGGTCTCCACAATATAAATCTTGTTTTTTATACCTGTGATCGCTATAGAAATTTGGCCATAGATGTTCTAAAATCTCTCTTCCCTTGCCTGATAATTTGGAAGGTGAACTGAAAAATAGAATGAAAAATTAATCATAGCCAGGTGGAGACTAATCTTTCTGTACTTAAGTGATTTTTACTTCCAGTTTTCTTGACATGAAATCTTATCTGTCATTTAAGATTTCAGAATTAATGCCAGCAAGAAAGATATAGATAGGTACTATATGGGAAACATTGGAAGGACTTTGCATTCTTGAGCAGTGCTGTTTTGCCTTTAAAGAAAGTTTTTATGAGAGATCCATTGCCAGAGGCAGTCTTTGTCTTCCTTATGTTTGTTTCGATGTTTAAGATTAATTTTTTATTTCTTGTGCTCTGCTAACAAAATCATCAAATACCTAGAAAATCCAGACTGTCCTTCATAGGCATGATTCTCCACATTGGTGCAGCTAGCCATGAACTATCCTTTTCTTCTCCCTCTTTTTCCCAGATATCTCCCGGGGCCAATTCAGCACCTCTACCTGGCCATCCTAACAAGGTGATTTGTGAAAGGGTGAGACTTCAGAGCCTGTTCCCTCTCCTCCCAAGTGATCAGAACACTACCGTTCAAGAGGATGCTCACTTCAAAGCTTTCTTCCAGGTTCTTATATATTTACCCTTTGCCTTCGTAGGGCTGAAAGTCACAAGATACGTACTAGGTTGTCTCTAGGAAGGCTTGAACCAACATTCTTAGTATCTTCCTACTTCTCATTTTCTGTTGTTTGTGGAAATAAGTATTCTTCTTAGAGGACATCTTTAACTTACTCAGCCAGCTTTTCTGAAGAATGTTTGTCTTCTCTTGAGCTGCTGTTACTATTTGACCACTTAATATTCTTGTTTTTTAATCTTTTGGTCTTAATCATGTGTCCTAATAGGTCAAGTTCTGTAGGAAAGTAGAAGACATTACAGAATATGTGAAATTGTATAGAGAAAGAAAAATAGAAGCATGTAAGATGTTTTTTAAAGCCATCACTGCTTTGATAGTAATGCACACTACAGACTTTGGTAGTAATGCACATTTCAGAGAGAAAATATGGTAACTTGCCTTCTGTGACTTTTGGTATTTGTGGGTAAATGTGTTTAAAATTTCATTACATATGAAATGAAAACAAATTAAGGTATAAATGGATTTAAACTATCATTAAGTTATTAACAAGATTACTAGGATGTACTCACAGAAATCATTGACTACTGTATGTAAAATCCATTACTCTCCGAGATTCAGTAACAGAAGTCATCATTACCAGAAAGGAAACTAAGTTACAGAATTGCTTCTGGATACTAGGGTTGTGGGCCAAGACATGTAATTGTCCATGTTGAGGTAGTGAGAATTGCTAATCAAAGCTAGGACTTCTGGATAGAGCCAGCTTATTTTCTGTTCATGTGGGAGTGGTAGGTTGGGACTGGAGACTACTTCCAAAAGAGAGGTGTTTATGACACACTGGAGAGGTAGGATTTAGAAGCTGATGTAGGTGAGGAAAGGTGTATAGGTGACCTGGGGCTCTTGAGTCTTTTATTCCTTGTTGACACTGTGTGTCAAGTTCTCTGCTTTGCATGTGTGGTCTCCTTTTGTTTTTAGCCATCGTAATAAAGTTCATCTGGATGGTTTTCTAGATGAAGAAATAGCCTCAGAGAATCTCATTGAGTTGCCCAATTTACATACCTACTTATTGACAGAATAGAGACTCAAATCCAACTTCAGCTATTTCTTATCTCTATCATACCACCTTATGGGTATTTCTGTAAACACAGTTCACTGTATGTTAAAAGACATCGTTTATTGAATTGCATGGCATATTGACTGCTGTTTTGAATACAGCATTAGCGGCAAGAACTTGATCTTTAGTAGTAACTAATGAGGAAATTGACTTCATACCTTCACTACTGCCACCAGTAAACAGTTATTTGACACTTTCTGTGTTCTCTGTACTTACTCTGAGTCTTTAAGCATTAAGGTAACATTAACTCAAAGAATAGCTGCCAAATGCAGTAGATTAAAACCCGTGTTTTGAAAATAAAACCAAAAAGTTAGCCAGTTCCACTTGAGTGTTAGGAGAAAAGTGAAAGGTATTTTTTTTTTTTTTATTTATAGTCCTAATTTAACTTAAACTTTACTTTGCTCTAACTTAAAAATCAGGCCTTCAATGTACTTTGCTCCCACGAGAGACTAGAGATTTTCTTTGTCCAGTTATTATCCCTACCACTGTTCCACATGAAGTAAAGTAAATCCTTCTCACATCCCCTTTGAGATACTGTCAGGTACTTTCAACTAATTCTGACACCAAAATTGAGTGTGATTTCCTAGTTCCGGTTATGGTTCTCATCATTATAAAACCTAGTAGCCATATGAAAAGGAGAACCTGTGCAGCCGTATCCTGTCCTCAAAGTCACTGCCTTAATGCATTGTTTGCTCGCAGCTTTGCTCCAAGTTGTTTCCCTCCCAACTCTTTCTACTTTTCCTTTCCCTTTTTACTCCATCCATTCCAAACAATCACCTTACCTTTTCCTTTTTTTTCCCTAAAACACCCCCTCTACTTCATATTTTAGCTGAAACTAGTCTCTTTTGTGAGGACTCATTTCTCCTATAGCCTTCTCTAGGAGTAAAGAAATGATTGGCTTTTCTTGCTTCAAGCGTGGAATTGGATATGTGACGAGTAAGTAGGATGGTCACAGAGGTGAAGGCAAGTGTTGACACTCTCCTGGATCCTTGCTTTTAACCATCAGTCTTTGAACAAAAAGTTCATCCTATTTTTGATCTTTTTTGTCCTTTATCTTCACTACTTAACCGAGTTTGTATCACTATCCTTGTTTATTACTTTTCACTCTGCTCTTTTTTTGCTCATTTTTCTAGTCAGAATATTTCAAGTTTTGCGTGCTTTTTAATTTTTAAAATTATGAAATATTTCACATATGCATGTTGTAAAGCATGAAGATGTATGTATAATTTTTAAAAATCTACCATCCAGCTTAAGAAATCAACTATTACCAATATTTTGGAACATTTCTATAAAAATGATGGTTTTGTTTTTCTTGCTTTGAAATTTTTTTTTTTCAAAAATGGTTTAAGAAGCACATTTACATGTCTATAAAAATAAGCCTATATTTAAAATTAGCATCAAGGTGTTTCTTGTAATTTTTTAAATTAAAATTAAGGCATAATTACAGTGGAATTCACCTTTTTTGCGTACAGCTCTGTGAGTTTTGACAAAAGCATACAGATGTGGAACTGATACAATAAAGATACGATAGTTTCAGTACCACCCCCCCCAATTCCATCACATCTGTTTGCCATCAACCCCCTACAGTTTTAAAATTAGCAGTTTCATATAGCACAGGGAGCTCGACTCTGTGCTCTGTGAGGTGGGATGAGGCGGGGTGGGAGGAAGGTTCAAGAAGGAGGGGATATATGTGTACATATAGCTGATTCACTTTGTTGTACAGCAGAAATTAACATAGTAAAGCAGTAATAACATAGTGGCATAGTAAATCCAACAAAAGTAAAATGAGCAGTTACTGTACTACCAACCAATTCAGTGAGGGAGTGAAGATTGTATGCTTTTATTAAAAAGTCAGGTGCATTGTGGAGAACTTGAATTTCAGATGTGGCACAGCCCTTGATTTCAGAAATGTGTGTGTGTATGTGTGTGTATTTAACATATATATGTTATTTTTAATATCCTTTTCCATTATGGTTTATCATAGGATAGTGAATATAGTCCTTTGTGCTATATAGTAGGAGCTTGTTTATCCGTTCTGTATATAAAAACTTACACCAGCTCACCCCAGCCTCCCATTTCATCCTCCAGCCCTCTCCCCCTTGGCAACCACAAGTCTGTTCTCTGTGTCTGTGGATCTATTTCTGTTTTGTAGATAGGTTCATTTGTGTCGTACTTTAGATTCCACGTATAAGTGGTATCATATGGTATTTGTCTTTCTCTGACTTGACTTATTATGGTAATCTCTAGTAGCACCCATGTTACTGCATATGGCATTATTATTATTAATCTGAGTAGTATTCCATTTTATTTAAATATTTTATATATAAATAAATAAAATCTTCCTGATTCATTCATCTGTCAGTGGACATTTAAGTTGTTTCCATATCTTGGCTATTGTCTGCAGTGTTCCTATGAACATAGGGGTGAATGTATCATTTTGAATTAAGAATTTTGTCTGGATATATGCCTCAGAGTAGAGTTGCTGGATTGTATGGTAATTTTAGTTTTCTGAGGAAACTCAATACTGTTTTCTATAGTGGCTATACCAAGTTAGAGTCCCACCAATACTGTAAGAGGTTCCCTTTTCTCCTCAGGTGTGCATTTTAATACAACTAGATAACAACTTTAATCTGTAAATTTACTGAAGTTAGGTGATTGAAATCTGTTGATTTATACAAATAAATACATTGTTTATGAAAGAGAAGACTAATTATTGTAAAAATGTCTATTCTCTTAACAAGTTCATAGACATAATAAAAATTTCAGCCAAAATAATAAAAGAAAATTTTTATTTTAGAACTGTACAGTTACCCTTAAATTCATAAGGAAAATTAACAAAGGAAACACAGGAACTTTTCCCAAAATTGTCATAAAGGGAAATATGCCATAATGATACTAAATCATATTGTACAAAAATAGTTCCATGTTATTGAGTTCCATGTTGTTTAAATACAGTGGCTGTTTTTCAACCCTCATTCTACATGACCTCTTAATTAGGTTGGTGAAAAAGTATTTGAGGTTTCGGACCGTCAGTTTAAATCATTGTAACTAGGCTCAAACACATCTTTATTGATGAAAATAGGAATCATTAAATCAACAGATTTTTGCCAACAAAAAATGTTTGTTTATTCCCATAGCATAAAAATATGTGCCTTGGGATTCGACTGACTCTTGGAAAGCATTTTCTGCCTCCTCCTGGTTGTGGGAGCATTTTCCCTGCAAAAAGATGTTGAGATGCTTGAAGAACGTGGCAGTCAGTTGACGAGAAGTCAGGTGAATATGGTGGATGAGGCAAAGCTTCGTAGTCCCAATTCATTCAACTTTTGAAGCATCACTTGTAAGATGTGCGATCAGATGTTGTCGTAGAGAAGAGTTGGGCCCATTCTGTTGACCAGTGTTGGCTGTGGGCATTGCAGTTTTCAGTGCATCTCACTGATTTGCTGAGCATACTTCTCAAATGTAACAGTTTCACTAGGATTCAGAAAGATGTGGATCAGAGCAGCAGCAGACCACCAAACGTTGACCATGATCTTTTTTTGGTGCAAGTTTGGCTTTGGGAAGTGCTTTGGAGCTTCTTGGTCGTATAAAATCCACTTTCTGTCACACATCACAGTCTGATGACAAATGATTTGTTGTTGTTGTGTAGAATAAGAGAAGACGACTCTTCAGAACGATATTTTTGATTTTTCAATCAGCTCATGAGGCACCACCCACTTACCAAGCCTTTTCACCTTTCCAGTTTGCTTCAAATTGCAAAACCTGTAGAATGGTTGATGTCGAGTTCTTTGGCAACTTCTCATGTTGCCAAAGAGAATCAGCTTCAATGATCCTCTGAATTGGTCGTTGTCAACTTCCAACTTCCATTATGCTCATTATCGTCAAGGCTCTCATCTCCTTTGCAGAACAAGAACCACCACTGCACTGTATGTTTGTTAGCAGTTCCTGGGCCAAATGTGTTGATGTTGTGCATTGTCTCTGCTGCTTTGAGACCCATTTTGAACTTGAATAAGAGAATCGCTCCAATTTGCTTTTTGTCTAACATCATTTCTCTAGTCTGAAATAAATATAAACAGTAAGTTAAAAGTTATTAGCAAAATATTTAGAAATATACATTAAAAAGATGTATAACATAACCACATGTATTTAACAATGTGTCTCAATATCAAACAGATAAGTGCAACATTGTAAAACTGCAATTACTTTTGCATCAACCTAATAGTTGACTCCTTGAAACTCCATTCCACTGGCTTAAAGTAGCTCCTTTCATCAGCTACTCAACATCAAATGTTGGAGCTTCTTAGGGTTTAGCATTGGACCTCTTTTTCACTGTATAAATCATTGATATTTTGAGCAATTTTGTCACTGCCTGCAACTTCTTTGACATATCGGCTATCTGTATACCAGAAACTGCTGAATTAACATTTTTATTTGAGCTTCAGTTGTCTGCACAACTCCATGTGGATAATTCAGAGAGATCCCTTGATTTCAGGTTGTTAATAGCTTTTCTGTTTTTGTTGGTTTCATATTTATGCTTCAGATTATTTTATTTATCCTTGTTTTTAGCTTCTATGGAAGTAAATACAGCATTTGAACACAGTACATGTACAGCATCAAGATAAATCAGTTTGTGAACCAGTGGTGTTTTGTGTAATTAAAAATTAAGAAAAATCTAGGACTTAGGTTGTTAATAATTATTCAGAAGTTAGCCACACAGGCCTCCCTAAACTCAGGAAGCCACTGCTGGCCTAGTAGTTATGGCCAATGATGCAGTAATTTAATATTTTCACACAGTATTTTATCCTCTTCATTATGGTGGGACTGCATTAGTTATACCACTAGAGTCCCTTTGTAAGCACTCATTGCACTTACAGTCATTCTGTTCTTTGGCCTTTTATTTAAAAAAAACACAAACCTGGGCCATATCAAAAGCAAAGTCCTGATTTTTTTTTTTTTTTTTTAATGTCTGCTGCAGTAACTTTTGAAAACAGAACAGTGAAAGCCTCCCCCTCCCCCATATCTTTAAGTAAAATAACATTCCAGGACGATGTACTTTTAGAGTGGTTATGAAATTGGATTTTGTTCTGAAACATTTTGAGCTGAGAACTATCAAAGCTGTACTACTTAGAAAATTCTAAAGTCCTGTGTGAATTATGTCAGACAGGACTTTGTATACCTTGTGTAGTTCAAAGGCAGTATTTCACGGAATTGTCTGTGGTACATCTTCACTAATAGAAACACATTTTACATAAATTTGAATATAGTTTAAGTCAAGACTTGGGTTTGTGGAGAATTAAGTGAGAGAATATGTAGAGATCATTTTGTAAATTATATTGTGTGGTTCAAATATAAAGTTATTAATTTCTAGCTTTCCCCCTGCTTATTATTTACAAAAAGGCAGTTGTCTTTGTGTTTATTCTTTATTAGTTGCTTTATGTAGAGTGAGTGTTTCAGTTTTCTAATTGCTTTCACGTCTCTTAGTTTTTTAAGGAACCTCCATACTATATACTCCATAGTGGCTGTATCAACTTACATTCCCACCCATGGTGCAAGAGGGTTCCCCTTTCTCCACAACCTCTTTAGCATTTATTGTTTATAGACTTTTAAATGATGGTTCTTGTCATGTCTTTTATTTTTAATTAATAGAATTCAGTGAGTGTTTTTTCTGCATGCTTGCATGCTAAGTCGCTTCAGTTTTGTCTGACTTTTTGTGACCCTGTGGACAGTAGTCCACCAGTCTCATCTGTCCATGGGATTCTCTAGGCAAGAATACTGGAATGGGTTGCCATGCCCCTTCTCCCAGGGATCTTCCCTACCCAGGGATCTAACCCGCATCTCTTGAGGCTTCAAGCATTGGCAGGTGGGTTCTTTACCACTAGCACCACATGTGGAATGAGAAATTTAGTCTTTTGTCCAAGATGTAAGGCAAATAGAGAAAGTCTGGAAGTTTAAAAGAGGGTTGGAAACTCATAAATCACGCTGTACTTACTTACTTGTGAGTCTGAGATGAATGGTGGTCCTGATTAAGGACCAGATGGAGAGAGGACCAGGTTTCTGGAGATTTTACCTCTTGATTCTAGTTGCCCCCTTGTTCCTTTGAGAAGGAAGTCCTCAGGGCTCACTAGTGGTTGCTGAAGTCAGAGGCACATTTCAATCACCATTTTAAATCTGGAACTTGGAACCTGGTTCTGCTTTGCTGAAGGTTTCCATTATCTTCCAAAACTTCCTGATTGAGATATATAAATATTTATATTTTATGTGTGTTTATATATGTACATATGCACATGTGTTTTTGTGTATTTTTTCCCCCATGGCATTCAGCATTTAACAATTTCTGATTTGCTTTTTTTTTAAAACCCTGCAATACTTTCTTATGGGGTTTTTTCACTTCTAATAAGAATGTTTGGTTATAGAGATTTGGGGTTAGATAGATGTAATCCTTTACGCATTTTATTAGATGCTAAATACTGAGTTAGAGTTTGAAAGAGTACTCAAATTGATAAGGAATATGAAACAACATTGCATGTAATAAACTCTTTAATCCCTGTCCCTAGATATCAATTTGTGGTTTCCTGTTACTTTGACTGAAAAAGTAAGGCTTATTGCCATAGTGAATGAGCTCACTTCCACGTTATTTCCTAGTCTTTGTCTCTTTCACACTGAGAACCTTTTACAACAGAAAGAGAAGGGATGGGAAATTTTCTCAGTCATTTCCATTCGTAAAAGTAATAGCTTTGTTGTAAAATAAGAATATGCTAACGCACAACTTGAACATCACTGAAAATATGATAGCCTAAGTTTTTTAAGGTTATTTTTGTGAATCTGTAGTATTCTCCTCAGTATCAATAACCTCAGATAAGCAGATGACACCACCCTTAGGGCAGAAAGCAAAGAGGAACTAGAGAGCTTCTTGATGGAGGTGAAAGAGGAGAGTGAAAAGGCTGGCTTAAAACTCAACATTCAAAAAACTAAGATCATGGCATCCAGTCCCATCGCTTCATGGTAAATACATAGGGAAACAATGAAAACAGTGAGAGACTTTGTTGTCATGAGCTCCAAAATCACCGTAGATGGTGACTGCAGCCATGAAATTAAAAGACGCTTTGCTCCTTGGAAGCAAAGCTATGACTAACCTCGACTGCTGATATGCTAACTAGACAGCATATCAAAAAGCAGAGGTATTACTTTGCCAACAAAGGTCCGTCTAGTCAAAGCTATGGTTTTTCCAGTGGTCACATATGGATGTGAGAGTTGGACTATAAAGAAAGCTGAGCGCTGAAGAATTGATGCTTTTGAACTGTGGTTTTGGAGAAGTTCCTTGGACTGCAAGGAGATCCAACCAGTCCATCCTAAAGGATATCAGTCCTGAATATTCATTGGAAGAACTGATGCTGAAGCTGAAACTCCAATACTTTGGCCACCTGATGGGAAGAGCTGAATCATTTGAAAAGACCCTGATGCTGGGAAAGATTGAAGGCGGGAGAAGGGAACCACAGAGGATGAGATGGTTGGATGGCATCACTGACGCAATGGACATGAGTTTGGGTGGACTCCGGGAGTTGGTGATGGGCAGGGAGGCCTGGTGTGCTGTAGTCCATGGGGTCGCAAAGAGTTGGACACGACTGAACAACTGAACTGAACTGTGGTGTTGAAGAAGGCTCTTGGGAGTCCCTTGGAGAACAAGGAGATCAAACCAATCAATCCTAAAGGAAATCAATCCTGAATATTCATTGGAAGGACTGCTGGCGGAAGCTAAAACTCCAGTACTTTGGCCACCTGATGCAAAGAGCCAACTCGTTAGAAAAACCCTGATGCTGGGAAAGATTGAAGGCAGGAGCAGAAGGGGATAACAGAAGATGAGATGTTAGATGGCATCACCGACTCAATGGACATGAATTTGAGCAAGTTCTGGGATATGGTGAAGGATAGGGAAGCCTGACACGCAACAGTCCATAGGTCACAAAGAGTCGAACACAACCAAACAACAACATTCTCCTCCATTTGGGCAGTGGATTTTTAGAATTCAGAGTTCCATGTCTTAGTTCACGCTAAGCTTTGAGGTACAGGCTATACATAGGAGGGATCAGATAGTAAAGAATCTGCCTGCAGTGCAGAAGACCCAGGTTCAATCCCTGGGTTGGGAAGATCCCCTTGAGAAGGGAATGGCCACCTACTCCAGTATTCTTGCCTGGAGAAGTCCATGGATAGAGGAGCCCAGGGGCTACAGTCCATGGGGTTGCAAAGAGTTGAATACAACTGAACAACTGAGACTTTCACCTTTTATACATATGAAAGCCAGTGATGATACATCACTAGTATTTTGTACCTTAAAAAGTCAACGTTAATGAAGTCTGTTTTACGAAATTTGGCGATCACTTCTAACCTGTGCAGTTCATGTTTGAGTTTGTGAAGTCTTAGTTGCTCTGTCGTTTTGTTTTAATCAGAATATCTAAATTTCAACGGTTATTTTTCACTTTTTTTTAGGATTATCAAAACATAACTGATATTAAAATCAGGGGTTAAAACAAGTATATTTTTAATAGCACCATTAAGTATAGGGTTTCCCTGATGGCTCAGTTGGTAAAGAATCCACCTGCAATGCAGGAGACCCCGGTTCTATCCCTGAGTTGGGAAGATCCTCTGGAGAAGGGATAGGCTACCCACTCCAGTATTCTTGGGCTCCCTTGTGTCTCGGCTGGTAAAGAGTCTGCCTGCAATGCGGGAGACCTGGGTTCTATCCCTGAGTTGGGAAGATCCTCTGGAGAAGGGAAAGGCTACCGACCCAGTATTTGGCCTGGAGAATTCCATATAGGCCATGGGGTCGCAAAGAGTCGGACACGACTGAGCGACTTTCACTTAACTATAGGAAGAAATAAGGTTAGTGTGGTGAGGAAAATTATAAGAAACTTGTATATGGTTCTGAAAACTACTTCCTATTTTTGTTATAATGACAAATTTGAATTATAGTATTCCCTAATATAGATTGGACATGGCATGATTTTGTGAATACCTCAGCTAAATAATTTAGAATGATCCAAAGTAGTTTGCTTCATTCCTGTCAGTTTAATGAATTGTTTTATATGCTTTATATCTTAAAATCTAATGTTGTAGTATGTAGCCTCGTGTATTCTTTAGCTAATATTAACATGGTTTTTGTTCTAGCAGCAGGTGCCAATCAGAAGTGCTCTAGGGACTTCTCTGGTGATCCAGTGGTTAAACCCCTTCACCTCCAATGCAGGGGGTGTGGTTTTGATCCCTGGTCAGGGAACTAAGATCCCACATCCTCAGGGCACACAGTTCCCTGCCCCAAAGTGCTCTGATACCCAAATAGAATTTTCAGGAGTAGACTGGAGACAGGAGAGGCTCTTATTAGAAAACACATGGCCCTCATCAGACTTTGTTAACTTACAATTTTGACAGTTTTGGTGAGACTCAATTGGAAGATTGAGTTGTGTGAGGAATCCTGGAGAGTTAATAATTCAATTAAGTTATCCATACCAATTTTGTAGCTAGTAAGCAAGAAAGCTTGAGACTGTTTCAACATTGACAGGTATAAGTTTTGAATTATCCATCACTCCCATGATCTACCTGAAATGTCTTTTCCCAAGATGTCCTTTTATGATATTTTAGTTAAGAACTGATGAAATAAATCGATTGACTGTTTTTTAATGTTTTAAGTAAATCTTACTTTGTCCACATAATCGCTTTAAAGAGTAAATGTAATCACCTTAAACAATGGGAATAAGGAGGTAGACAAGTGTGATTTAGAATCAAATCACAGGCCTACTTAAATTATACCCTCTCTTAAATGGATCTCTCAGCTGCAAACTAATGCCTAAAAGAGTAACTAGTAACTGATGGGAAGGCATAGTAGAATTTCAGTTAAAATTGGAGTTTCATAGCGGTGGTCAGGTACCATTTGTTGTTGTTTAGTTACTAGGTTCTGTCCAACTCTTTTGCGACCCCATGGACTGTAGCTCATCAGGTTCCTCTGTCCATGAGATTTCCCAGGCAAGAATACTGGGGTGAGTTGCCATCTCCTTCTCCAGAGGATCTTCTAGACCCAGGGGATCTTCTCAACCCAGGAAACGAACCTGCATCTCCTGCATTGGCAGGTGGCTTCTTTACCACTGAGCCACCTGGGATGCTCAGTCAAGTACAATAGTGAGTGAAGTCTCTCAGTCGTGTCAGACTCTTTGCGACCCCGTGGACTGTAGCCCACCAGGCTCCTCCATCCATGGGATTCTCCAGGCAAGAATACTGGAGTGGGTTGCCATTTCCTTCCAAATTGCTTATTACCCTATCATGTATGTATGTTGTTACCTGATTAGTTTCATGATGAATTCAAATAAAGAGTTAATTTTTCATTTGATCTTTCTTTCCTACCCCACCCCTCACATCTTTTAAACGGATATTTAATTCAAGTTAATAGTGTATCTTTTCCCCCCTTTACACTTGGAGGTAAACGTACTTAAACATCTATGCATGTAAATAGTAATGCAAAAATCCTTTAAAACTCTTATTCTGTTGATTGATTTTGTTGCATTGGCAGAGTGAAGATAGTCCAAGTCCCAAGAGACAGCGCCTCTCTCATTCAGTCTTCGATTATACATCAGCATCACCAGCTCCCTCACCACCAATGCGACCATGGGAGATGACATCAAATAGGCAGCCCCCTTCAGTTCGACCAAGCCAACATCACTTCTCAGGGGAACGATGCAACACACCTGCACGCAACAGAAGAAGGTTAGTTGGTTCTATTGCTTATTAAATTTTTGGTCATTGGTAGAGTATTTTTAAACATCCAAAAGCATTTTTTCTGTAAGCATTTTATAAATATATCAACACCTTTTGGCTCTGTACACTCACACACAAACAACATTACAAGTTGTTTGGACTACCAAACAACATCATGAGAATTCATTTAGCTTGGGATTGACAGATGTAGAAATTGTATAATAAGAGGCTAAAGTGATTTACTTAAAATCAATCCATACCTTTATATATGAATTCAGCTACCTCAAGGTTTAAGACTTTTTGTGGGCTGACCTTCAATCCATATTACCGAAAAATGCATTTTATAATTTACAACGGTACTCCAAAATCCCTGTAGATGATGACTGCAGCCATGAAATTAAAAGATGCTTGCTCCTTGCAAGAAAAGCTATGAGAAACCTAGACAGTGTATTAAAAAGCAGAGACATTATTAATATTTTGCCAACAAGTCTGTATAGTCAAAGCTATGGTTTTTCCAGTAGTCATGTATGGATGTGAGAGTTGGACCATAAAGAAGGCTGAGCACCGAAGAATTGATGCTTTTGAACTGTGGTGCTGGAGAATACTAAGGAGAGGCCCTTGGACAACAAGGAGATCAAACCAGTCAATCCTAAAGGAGAAGAGTCCTGAATATTCATTGGAAGGACTGATGCTGAAGCTGAAGCTCTGATACTTTGACCACATGATGCAAAGAGCCAACTCATTGGAAAAGACGCTGATGCTGGGAAAGATTGAAGGCAGGAGGAGAAGGGGACAACAGAGAATAAGATGGTTGGATGCTATCACAGACTCAATAGACAACAGTATGAGCAAGTTCCAGGAGATGTTGAAGGATAGGGAAGCCTGGTGTGCTGCAGTCCATGGGGTTGCAAAAAGTCAGACACGACTTGAGCAACTGAACAGCAACAACAGCGGAAATATGGAAGTCTTAGAAATGATCAGTCTCTTCTTCACTCCATTATTATCCATTCCATTCTTACAAATGAATAACCTCTCTCCACAAATATTCCTTCTGTATTCTCTAAGGCAGCTGTAGTTTCATTAAGTTTCTTTTCAAATTGAGGACCCTGTGATATGAGGAGTGACTGAAGTTTAGTTCAGCTTTCAGTCCTCTCTTCTATTTGGGACTTGGCTCTTGTTTTTTCTTCTCCAGGGAATATGTTTCCTGAGCTGCTTCCTGTTTAGTAGTGGCCTGAGGTCATACCTTTCCTCTTCCAAGGAAATAGAACATCCTTGAAGTGAGACAACTGTTTATCTTTCCAGGATGTTGATAATCTAAGAAGTACTGATGATCTCGAAGTAGTAAGGTGTTAACGAACTGAATATGTTTCCTGAGTATCTATAGGCTGATGCCTTAACCCACAGTGTGGATGAATTTGGAGATGGGGCTTCTAAGGAAGTAATTAAGGCTAAATGAAATCATCAGGACAGGTCCCTGATCCAAGAGGATTAGTGTCCTTACAAGACTCCAGGGAGAGAGCTTTCACCAGAAATCGAGCATGCTGGCACCTTGATCTTGGACATTAAGTCTCTCGAACTTGAGAAAATAAATTTCTGTTGTTTAAGCCAGTCTGTGATATGTTGTTAGGGCAGCCTTAGGGCACTTAATTTTGGCTCAGATGGTAAAGAATATGCCTGTAATGTAGGAGACCGGAGTTTGATCCCTGAATTGTGAAGATCTCTTAGGGTAGAGAATAGCTACCCGTTTCAGTATTCTTGCTTGGAGAATTCCATGGACAGAGGAGTCTGACGGGCTATAGTCAGTGGGGTTGAAAGAGTCGGACACAACTGAGTGACTAACAGACAGGTAACTTAATACTGAAGGGATGTTAAAACCCATCATTCGTTGTTCCAAATCAGACAAGATAAACCTGTTCCTGAGGTATATTCTGTTGAGACCATTAAACTTTCACATTATCTGGTGCATTATTACCCAATTATATGGGAATGTTTAAGTAAAATAATGTTATGCCAACCAGGTAAAATATTTCATAGCTATTAAATATAACTACATAAGGAAATAACGTCTGAGTACCTGCTGTGATATTTCCTATTGTTTTATGGTGAACTATGCCATACATTCAGGAGAACTTGTAAAACAAGTGTACATTTAAAAAGGGTAACACACAAGTGTGCCCTACATTTAGGTTAAAATATAACATCAAAATCCTTTCCTGTGATTTGTTCAACCCTTTCCTGTGATTTGTTCTAACTCCCTTGGTACATGTTTTTAATACCTGTAAATACATTCTAAAAACACAATTTTGCATTTTGTTTAATTCACATAAGTGTATTTTTTGTTTATTACGCAGTCAGTCTTTTTTAATGTGGGTAGCAGTAGTTCATTTATTGTAATATAATCTTCCATTGAATTAATGTACCATAATTTATGTACCCACCTACTGTTGGATAATAGTTATGCCCAGTTTGGGTAATAAAAAGAGTTCTATTAGGACCCTTTGTGTAGACAACTCCTAGTGTGCATGTGCAAGCATTTCATTAAGATAAAAGCCCAGGAGTACAACTGTAGGTCATAAAATGTGTTCTGGACCAGAAAGAGCATGACAGTGTCTGTTGCTGGATGGCAGGAACTAGTTTTCAGGTTGAAAAGAAGCATCAATCTCCCTGTTCGTCAAACACAAAGGAGAGATAGGGAGCACTTACCTAGAAAACAAGCTACAAATTTGTTATCCGCAGTATTGTGTGTTATTTGTTACTTCCTTCTCACTTTAGTACTATACTTACGCTGCTGCTGCTAAGTTGCATCAGTCGTGTCTGACTCTGTATGACCCCATAGCTGGCAGCCCACCAGGCTCCTCCGTCCCTGGGGTTCTCCAGGCAAGAACACTGGAGTGGGTTACCATTTCCTTCTCCAATATATGCATGCATGCTAAGTCGCTTCAGTCGTGTCCGACTCTGTGCAACCCTATGGACAGCAGGCCACCAGGCTCCTCCGTCCATAGGATTCTCCAGGCAAGAATATTGGAGTGGGTTGCCCTTTCCTTCTCCTTAGTACTTACAGGCTAGCTATAAGTTTAACTGCCAGTTTTTCTGCCAGAAGTAGGGTTTATAAGCAGATGCAGTATTCAGCAACAATCTGATACAATTTCAGATACAAAGATGAGCACACTGGGAAGTTACCAAACATTTGAAGAAAGCCAACAAAGTGAAAGAAAGTCTCTGAAACTCAAAGAAAGAGCTTGAAGTAACAGTTAATAAAATAACTAATAAAACAGTTAAGAAACAAGAATAATTTTCGAAAAAGTGTAACATGAGAGAAGTACAAGAGATTGTATCCCTAAAAATCAACTGGAAATCTTAGTTGGTAAAATTAATGAACAGGCAGAAAAAGCATCTTGGTCCCTGGAAGATCAAGTAAAGAGCTTTCCCAGAATGTAATGTGAAAAGGGAAAAATGGAAAGTGTGGGAAAGAAATTTAAATATATCGACAGTCATCAGTTCTAAATACATCTAATCATATTTCCAGACGGAAACAATAGAAGGGAACAGTTTTTATAGAAATAGTATAAAAGTCATTTTCAAGAATTAAAGAATGGGTGTTGAGCAAGATCTTGGTGAAATTCAAGAATGTGCATAAACATTCAGAGAGAAAGAAAGTTGAGCAATAAGAGATCTTCCCTGAATCTTACACCTTGATCAAGAGGGATTTATCCCAGGGTTGCAAGGATTTTTCAATATTTGCAATTTAGTCTGATATACTACATTAGCAAATGGAAGAATAAAAACCATATAATCACCTCAGTAGATATAGAGACAGCTTTTGATAAAATTTGACACCATTTATGATTTTAAAACTTTTCAGAAGGTAGGCATAGAGGGAACATACCTCAACATAATAAAGGTCATATGTGACAAATCCACAGCTAATGTCATACTCAACAATGAAAAGCCGAAAGCCTTCCCTCCAAGATCAGGCATAAGACAAAAATGTCCACTCTTGCCACTTTTATTTAGTATGATTTTGGACATCCTACCCAAAGCAGTTAGATGGAAAAAAGAAATGAAAATCTAAATTGGAAAGGAAGAAATAAAACTTACCACTGTTTGCAGGTGATATAATACTATACATAGAAAATCCTAAAGATGCCACCAGAAAACTGCTACAGCTCATCAATGAATTCAGTAAACTTGCAGGATACAGAATTAATATACTGAAATCTGTTGCATTTCTACACATGAGCAACAAACTATCAGAAAGAGAAATTAAGGAAATAATCTAACTTACCATTGCATCAAAAACAATAAAATATCTAAGAATGAACCTACCTAAGGAGGTAGAAAACCTTATAGAAAGGTAGCAAGAGAGACCACATTCACATAAATTTTATTACAGTATACAGTTGACCTTTGAACAATACGGATTTGAACTGCATGGATCCATTTATACGTGGATTTTTAAAAATAAACACTATGCTGCTGCTGCTGCTAAGTCGCTTCAGTTGTGTCTGACTGTGTGACGGCAGGCCACTAGGCCCCTCCGTCCATGGGATTTTCCAGGCAAGAGTACTGGAGTGGGTTGCCATTGCCTTCTCCACAGATTCAGTGCAATCTCTATCGAAATACTAATGACATTTTTCATAGAACTAGAACAAATAATTTTAAAATTTCTATGCAAACACAAAATACCTAAATAGCCAAAAAAAATCTTGAGAAGAAACAACAGAGCTGGAAGAATCAATTGCTCCCTAACTTTCAGACTATATTGCAAAGCTATAAGCATCAAAAAAGCATGGTACTGGCATAAAAAGAGAAACACAGATAACTGGAACAGGATAGAAAACCCAGAAATAAACCCACCTACAATGTTCAATCTATGACAAAGACAAGAATATACAGTGGAGGAAAAAGCCTCTTCAGTGATATTGAAAAAATTGGACAGGTACATGGGAAAAAATGAAATTAGAACATTCCCAAACACCATATAAAGAAATAAACTCAATATGGATTAAAGACTTAAAAGTAAGACCAGATAACTATAAAACTCCTAGAGGAAAACATGGCAAACTCTTTGACATAAATTGCAACAGTACTTTTTTGGACCTGGTTGCTAAAGCAAAGAAAATAAAAGCAAAAATAAGCAATCGAGACTTGCTGCTGCTGCTGCTAAGTCGCTTCAGTCGTGTCCGACTCTGTGTGACGCCATAGACAGCAGCCCACCAGGCTCCCCTGTCCCTGGGATTCTCCAGGCAAGAACACTGGAGTGGGTTGCCATTTCCTTCTCCAGTGCATGAAAGTGAAAAGTGAAAGTGAAGCCGCTCAGTCATGTCCGACTCTTCGCAACCCCATGGACTGCAGCCCACCAGGCTCCTCCGTCCATGGGATTTTCCAGGCAAGAGTACTGGAGTGGGTTGCCATTTCCTTCTCCAATGCAGGAAAGTGAAAAGTGAAAGTGAAGTCGCTCAGTTGTGTCCGACTCTTCGCAACCCCGTGGATTGGAGCCTACCAGGCTCCTCCATCCATGGGATTTTCCAGGCAGGAGTACTGGAGTGGGGTGCCATTGCCTTCTCCGAATTGAGACTTAATCGAACTTTAAAAGTTTTTGCACAGCAGAGGAAATCAACAACAAAATGAAAAGACAACATACTGAATGGGAAAAGGTATATGCAAATAATAGAACTGATAAGGAGTTAACTGTCATACATATGTAAACAGCTCATAACAGAAAAACAATTTGATTTTAAAAATAGGCAGAAGACCTGAATAGATGTTTTTCCAGAGAGGAAATGTGATGGCCAACAGGCACCTGGAAAGATACTCAGTGTCACTAATCATCAGGTTAATGCAAATTAAAACCACAGTGAGATATCACCTCACCCCTGTTAGAACAGCTATTATCAAAAAGAACATGAAAAGCAAATGTGAGCAAGGCTGTGGAAGAAAGAGAACACTTGCACACTGTTGTTGGGAATGTAAATTTGTGCACCCACTGTGGAAAATAGTATAGATGTTTCTCAATGAAACTAAAAATAGAACTACCATATGATCCACTAGTTCCACTCCTGGGTACGTATTTTTAAAAAAGAAAAATAATTCAGAAAGATATGCACCTTGATGTTCATAGTAGCACTGTTTACAATTGCCGAGGTATGGAAACAGCCTAAGTGTCTAACAACAGATGATGGATAAAGAATACGTAGTAGAATACTACTCAGCCATAAAAAGACTGAAGTTCTACCATTTGCAGCAGAATGGATGGACTTGGCATTATGCTAAGTGAAATAAGTCAAGAGAAAGACAAATACTGTATGGTATCACTTATATGTGAAATCTAAAAAGTACAACAAACTAGTGAGTATAGCAAAAATACAGACTCACAGATAAAACAAGCTAATGGTTAACCAATAGGGAGAGGGGAAAAAAGTGAAGAATGCAGGAATTCCAGTGCAGGAGTAGGGGATTAAGAGGTACAAACTATTCAGTATAAAATAAGCTACAAGAATATATTGTACAACGTGGGCAACATAGCCAATATTTTATAATGATAGTGAAGGGAATGTAGCCTTTTAAAATTGTGAGTCACTATGTTGTATATTTCTAACATATAATATTGTAGGGCAACTATACTTCTGATTAAAACAGAAAACCTTTTTGAAAGAATTATTAAAAACTATTCTGTCTAGGAAGTAGAAGAATAAATGCAGAAAGGACGATTTAATATGATTTGGTTTGCTAAGTCTGAATAAAAGTCTCTTTAAAAAAAGATTGAAATTAAAAAAAAAAAATCTGAACATAAAATAGGGACGGAGCAGAGAGAAGTAAAAATGTGCAATCCAGATATTTTTTTAAAAATGTAAGTATGTATTTAAAAATACAAGTGTAGTCACTGGAAGAATAAAACTGGTATATATAGCTTCCACACAATGAAACAGATAAACAGCATGTAGTCTAGAAAACTCAATCCAGCAAGGGTACGTAAGTGAGCCAGGAGGGAATAGCCTTGTGCTGTTTACAAATGATATGTCTAAAACAAAGTGATAAAGTAGTATCTATCACTGATATAAAAGTCAACTGAGAAATATTTGTCCATCTTTTATCACTGTTTCTTATTTCTAGATTTTCAAATAATTATGGTTTCTAAATGTTCTACCACAAAGTCATATACATAACGTTTAATAAGAGGAAATTCAGGAAAGATAGGGACCAAAATTGTCGAGGAATTTACATTTCAGCACGAGGACTTGTGTCTTAATTTGTGTGAGTTTTGAGTTTCTGAAATTATGTTTGAGTAGGGAAGTAAGAGCAAGAAGCAACAATGGAATCAAATAATAAAAGGGATAATAAAAGGGGCCCTTAAAGTTTTTGAATAGAATGAGAGTTTTTCGGGAGATGATCTGGGCGTGTGTTTTGATTTTAAAGTGCACATTTTTTCACATCATAATATCTATATTGATGGTATGAAGTGAAGTGTTAGTCGCTCAGTCGTGTCCGACTCTTTTCAACCCCATGGATGGTGGCCTGCCAGGCTCCTCTGTCCGTGGAATTCTCCAGGCAAGAATACTGGAATGGGTTGCCATTCCCTTCTCCAGGGGATCTTCTTGACTCAAGGACTGAACCCGTCTCCCACATTGCAGGGAAATTCTTTACCACCTGAGCCACCAGGGAAGCCTGTAGCATAGTCTAATTGGCAGCTTTCTCCTTTTTAGTGATATATTAAACGGTCCTTTAAAATAGTTGTACAGATACAGATATGTGCATATACATAGATAAATTTTCTTGTTCTTTTCTCTTAGGCTAGAAACTGTGTAGCAGTCAGCACACTTAGCTTTTAAATACCATTCTACTGTTTAAGGAACCAGGACTCTTTGGAGTCTCTTTTGGAGAACTGGTTAATTCCAGAGTCGGTGTAGGGAAAATACTAGATGAGCCTAGGGCATATTGTGGTCCATATATTAAGGAAGTGCTCAAAATGATAAAGACAACAGGAGAAGGTCACAGGAGCCAAAATGCTCCCATTGAACAGAGTTAAAATAATTTGAACAACAAAATAAAATGACTGTGGATTATCACCTAAAGAATAAAATAAATATCTGTTAGCCCCTACTCATATATAACTAAGTGAGAGAGAAGGAGCAACTCTTCTTTATAGAATTGCAGTTGATATATATGGAAGAAATGAAGGGAGTAGAAAATCACCATTAGAATATCAGAATAGAGTGATTGCTGAAGATCCATTCATGCAATCTAAAGTTATTGGCAAACTTTTAGCAAAAGCAGAATATTTGCATGATTCAGAGTATCTCCCCAAGAAAATAAAATCTATCACTGCTTCCATTTTCCCCTTCTGTTTGTTTGCCATGAAGTGATGGGACTGAATGCAATGATCTTAGTTTTTTTATTGTTGAGTTTCAAGCCAGCCATTTCACTCTCCTCTTTTACCTTCATCAAGAGGCTTTTCAGTTCCTTTTCACTTTTTGCTATTAGAGTGGTATCATCTGCATATCTAAGGTTGTTGATATTTCTTCTGGCAACCAACTCCAGTATTCTTTCCTGGAGAACCCCATGGACAGTAAGAAAATAGGGTCTTGGCAGAAACCTGTTTAGCCAAGTGATTGGTAATACATACGTAAGCATGAGTGATGCATATCAGTGTCGTGGGGCCCTTTATACAGTGCACTGAAAAGGGCCTATCAACCCTGTGATATCCTTTCCAGTAATACGTAATGCCATGCAAGTCATGAAAAAACATCAGACAGACCTGGGTTAAAAGGACATTCTGCAGAGTATGTCTTCAGAGCTATCAAGGTCATGGAAGACTGAGCTTTCATGGATTGGAGAAGACTAAAGAAGCATGACCACTCTGCAATAATGGGATCCTGTATTGGATTCTGAAACAGTGAGGGAACATTGTTAGAAAAACTGGGTGAAATCTAAATACATTCTGTTGTTTAATTAATAGTATGATACCAAGGTTCATTTCTTAATTTTGATAATTTTTTTTTCTAATGGAAGATATTAACATGAGGGAAAGCTGGGTAAGGGTTATGCAAAGACTATATGAAAAGTATCTCAAAACATTAAAGTAAGTTCTAAGGTAGATGGCACCTGAAAATCAATGAAATATAGTTTGTCGATTTTGAAGCAGAAATGCAAAAAGTTATGCTGAACATAGAGGAAGCAATGAATGGAGCATTAACCTTGAGGGTTAGTATTAAGAGCACTGTGGAGAAATTAATATTACAAAAGAAAGTCCCTTGTTCTTTTTAAGATTGGGCAATTGAGAGAAAGAAGAAACAGATTTAGAGGTGCAGAATGCAACAATTAAGGGAAAGGTGACCTGTCCTCAGTAAAGACTGCTGAGATGGCTATGTGCAGCTGTGTCTAGAAAGGGGCTGTTTCGCCTCTTGTGCCTGAAATGGAGTACATTTTTATTGAGGCCTGCTGTTCAAATTGTTACCCATGCTGAGCCCTTGTAAAAAGCAGTGGAGCTGAATTGTGGAATTAAGGGATGTGGAAAATAGAAGTCTACTTATGATAACAACTGTTATTTGTGTTTAACTATGTAGATGACAAGTGCATAGAGAGTAAAAGTGGTTTCTTTCAGTAGCCAGTTCTGTCGCTCAGCCGTGTCCGACTCTCTGTGACCCCATGAATTGCAGCACGCCAGGCCTCGCTGTCCATCACCAACTCCCAGAGTTCACACAAACTCATGTCCATCGAGTCTGTGATGCCATCCAGCCATCTCATCCTCTGTCGTCCCCTTCTCCTGCCACTAATCCCTCCCAGCATCGGGGTCTTTTCCAGTGAGTCAGCTCTTCACATGAGGTGGCCAAAGTATTGGAGTTTCAGCTTCAGCATCAGTCCTTCCAGTGAACACCCAGGACTGATCTCCTTTAGGATGGACTGGTTGGATCTCCTTGCAGTCCAAAGGACTCTAAAGAGTCTTCTCCAACACCACAGTTCAAAAGTATCAATTCTTCGGAGCTCAGCTTCTTCACAGAAAAACCACTGGAAAAACCATAGCCTTGACTAGACTGACCTTTGTTGGCAAAGTAATGTCTCTGCTTTTGAATATGCTGTCTAGGTTGGTCATAACTTTCCTTCCAAGGAGTAAGCATCTTTTAATTTCATGGCTGCAGTCACTATCTACAGTGATTTTGGAGCCCAAAAAAATAAAGTCTGACACTGTAGCCAAATTCTACCTAAAAATTCTGTGTATCGCTAGAGTATTTATGCTGACACTATCTCACAGTCATTTTCATTCTCAGTATTTATTGTTACTCAGTTATTTGCAATTGTAAATAGATTAAATGTTTTTTAGTTATTACTCATTTTTTAAAATTGTCATTTTGGGCATGTGGGAACTATGTCTATTCTATATGCCTTAGCCAGTAAACAAATATAAAATGCCCGTTAGGCATAATAGGATTACTCCCAGGATATATGCAGATTAAAATTTGTTGTTAATGTTTATAAAATAAAAGGGACAAAATAGTAGGTTAAATCATACGAACTTATAGATATTTGTCTATAAAAAGGGCAATTTTATACAATTAAACCCCCACCCCCAAAATGACAATGATTGGCTATTGATTTCTAAATACTCTCAGAATCAATTATCAATTTTGTTTTCTTGTTATTTTCTTAAAAAACATGCATTCTATTTTGTGTTTAGAGCTGATGATGAACCACAGCAGTTCTTTAATACTCAAGCCTATTTAGCTTATACTGCTAATGGATTACAAAGAGAGACAGTACACAATCCTGATGGATCACAGCAGTAAACATTATAACGACCTCTGACATTTTTACTATATTACAGTCCTCCTGTCAGGCGTCAGAGAGGAAGAAGGGATCGTCAGTCTCGACTTAATTCCATTAGTCAAGATGAAAATTATCACCATCTCCCTTATGCACAGCAGCAAGCAATAGAAGAACCTCGAGCCTTCCACCCTCCGAATGTATCTCCCCGTCTGTTACACCCTGCTGCTCATCCACCCCAGCAGAATGCAGTAATGGTTGACATACATGATCAGGTATAGTAACAGAATATCCAGGAAATACAGATGCTTAAAGTTGGTAGCAGTGTATTTAGTTTGATTGTTTTTTGTTGTAGATTACTTTTACCTAAAAGGAAATAGTTTTACCTAAAATGAATCTATTTGAGATAAGTTCATCGTTCTTCATTGAAGATTAAAATTTAAATTCTACACAGCTTCCTTAAAAGAAAGTTGAACTTTAAAAAATTTAGATCAGGGTTATAAAAGCTCAGAATGACTTCATTGTAATAGTTGATTTCAAATGACTGATAGAGAATTTAATAACAACGCCAGTCAGTCAGCTGGTGGTTTGAGGATATACTCCTGTTTTCTGCTTCCTTCCAGTTTCTTCTAGAGTAATTCAGTAGGCAAGACAGTTGGGTGCAGCTTTGCTTTCAAGTTTTCCTAGGTCTCCACTGAGACGACAAGTACCGAGCTTTCTTTCCCTTTGTTCCTGCCAGGAACTGAGGAACTAGCTGAGAAGAGGGTTTGCCAGACCAAAAATCATAGCCACAGATAGAAATTTTCCAAGTATATTATGTGAAGCTCCTTAATAATCAAACCTCATAGACAGTACAGCAAACAAAACCTTTCAACTACTTTCCCTCTTGAGTACAGATGCAGATGTTTAAATAATAAACGATAGTGTTATAGTAAAATAGTCTATCCTGATGGTGCAGGATAAATTCAACACTAGGAAATCTTCAGTATAAAGGGAAAATGTTTTATTTTGTTGATAGATGCAAAGATATAAAATTTTGCCATCATATCCAATAAAATATCTTAAAATGGAAAAGGGGAGTTTTATTTTCTGGAGCTGTCAGTGAGGGTTATTGAGAGCATTCCCCCTGATTGAGGATAACCACTCCCAGAGTTTGCTCAGTTTCATGTCCATTGAATTGATGATGCCATCCAACCATCTCATCCTCTGTTACCTCCTTCTCCTTCTCCTCCTGCCTTCAGTCTTTTCCAGTGGGTCGGGTCTTCACATCAGGTGGCCAAAGTGTTGGAGCTTCAGCTTCAGCAGAATAAAAGTAACTGGCACCAAATGTAATTTGCAGTCAAATTCACATCAACTGTGAAGTTACTCAAAGTATTTGGGACTGCAGGGGCCTAGAAAACATGCATATTCTCTTTGGAGGATGAAATCTTCATTCTAGTTTTCAGAGAATTTCCTCAACTAAATTTTCAAGGACAGTAAGCAGGAAACAAAGTTAACCAAATACATGAGGAAAGAAAGACTGTAAATGAAAACCAATAGAAATAGATCCACACTGAGTTCACATAACATTTCAAGCAACATAATTAATGGTAAAACTTAAAGAGTGCTTTCTTGCTGATAGCTGGACTAAGCCAGGGTGATGACTATCACTGCATCTATTCAGTATCCTGGAATCTAAGCCAGAACTGGGGGCTTCCCAGGTGGTAAAGAATCCACCTGCAATGCAGAAGACGTGGGTTCGATCCCTGGGTCAGGAAGATGCCCTAGAGAAAGGGAATGGCAACCCATTCGAGTATTCTTGCCTGGGAAATCCCATGGACAGAGGAGCCTGGCAGGCTACAGTCCATGGGGTTGTGAAAGAGTCAGACCTGACTAAACAACAACAGGCCAGGACTGATGATAGAGGGTAAGAATAAGAAAAGAGCAAATAGCGTCATAAGTAATTGCAGATGAGATAATCATACAGGTAGAAAATCCCAGATTATTAAAGCAACAATACAGCAAATCAGTTGTGTTTCTTTATACTAGTCAGCATAATTAAAAAAAAAAAACCATACATTGAGCATGTTTGAAATTCTCCATATTGAATATGCAAAGAAGAAAGTACAACTGAAATCAGAATAACATGAAGGAAGTTAAGGGTCTTAACAAAAGATGTTCAAGTCCTTTTTGATTACAAAACTGTCTAAATAGATACTTGGCTTGAAAGATCCAAACCTGTAAAAACTGTCTGCTTTCAGAACTCACATACATAGAATTAGTGTATTCCAAGTAAATTTCCAGTAAGTTTTTGGTGTAACTTGAGAAACTGATTCTGCGATTTCTACAGCATTTTAAAGGACCAGGGATTATCTAGAGCAGGGAAAAGCAAACTACTGCTGGCTGTTTTTCGTAGAGTTCTGTTGGAATACAGCTAAGCTTGTTTGCTCATCTGTCATTTGTGGGTGCTTTGTGCAGGGACCAGGATGGCCCACAAACTTAAAATACTTAATTTTCTGGCCCTCAGTGAAATAGCTGGCCAACTGACACTTTGGTCTCGGGTCTCTGAGGCCAGGTGGTTCTCAAAGTATGTCTTGAATTAGCTAATCAGCAGCAGCAGCACCTGGACATTTATTAAAAATGCAGATTCTCAAAACTATACACTAGATTTATCAGGTGTGGGACCCAACAATGTGTTTTAAGCCAATTAAGAGAACTTTTGGTGTATAATTCTGAAGTAGAGCAAGTTGGGCAGAGTAGCTCTTCTAATTATTAGGACTAATTATAAAGCTGTATGAAGGCATTTTTGCCAGAATAATTAAGAAATTTGGTATGGAAATAGACAAAAATAACCTATCAGCAATATAACAAAGCCTCCAAACTTACAAAAGAATTTTGAGTAATAAATTCAGTAAAGTAGTATTTATGAAGAAACCTAATTTCTTGGAGGTATAGTACTATAGTAGTGATCATGTAGTGACATGACAAAAAGACTGAATATAAAATTGTTCTTTGTAAAATAACATTTAGTACAGTTAATATAAATTAGGATTCCAGTGGATTCTGAAACTGAATAAAATTATTTGAGGTTATTTACATAAGAATAAATGTATAAAAAATGGCCCAAAAATAAAATGAGAAGAAAGTATGATAATGAGAAGAACTTGTCTTACTAGATACTGACTTTTCTAGTAAGAGACTATAATTGAGACAACACAAATTTGGCACAAAATAGATCTAGGTATGTTTGGGAAGTTACTGAATAGAAAGAGGTAATTCAGTTTAGAGGAAAGGGGAATGTTGATTTACCATTAAATAAAAGATTTATCAAAAGAGAAATCATAGACTGAGAAAATATTACATGTGTCTCTAAGTAAAAAGCCAAACTATAAGTTAATATGAATGGACAGCCTTATAGAAAGTGGGCAGTGAACACAGGATATAGATTATTTACATAAAAGGAAATCTAGATGATTAATAAGCATATTAAAAGATGTTCAACCTCTCTAATCTGAGAAATATAAATTTAAAGTAAATCCGGTAGATACTGGTTTTTCCCCCTTCCCCCATTGTAGTATTTGTATATAACAAGCAAGCATGCTTATTATGCAAATATTGTACATCTGCCTTGAGTGGAGGTGCTGAGAGTCTTGTTACTACCATTGGGATTGTGATTTAATCCATCCAGACTTTTGCTAAAGTTTAAAATACATTCACCCCTTTACCCAGTAATCCCTGTGAAATAAATGAAACTAATGTGTAAGGATATATGTTCAGTGATGTTTTTTATGGCTGTTATTTGTATTGGTAAAAGGTGATACAACTTAAAGTCCTTTAGTATATGAATGATAGGATTGTGTTAAAGTGATGACTGTATTTGAAATATCTTGTTAGTGTCAAAAAGAATGAGATGGCTTTAATTTCTTTAAAGAGATATCTACAATATTAATTGGAAAAAGTAAGTTGCAGGGTAATATTTCTGTTAAGAACAAAAACAAGCATGACAATAGTTCATGCATATGTTTATATGCTCATGGAGAATGATACAGGAGGACATATTTTTAAATGTCATTTGCTTCCAGATAGATAGGATGGGAATAAAACTGACCAGGGGAGAAGGGAATTATTTATTTTTTTTAAAATGCTACTTAACGTTTCACTGCTGCTGCTACTGCTAAGTCGCTTCAGTCGTGTCTGACTCTGTGCGACCCCGTAGACCGGCAGCCCAACAAACTCCCCCGTCCTTGGGATGCTCCAGGCAAGAACACTGGAGTGGGTTGCCATTTCCTTCTCCAATGCGTGAAAGTGAAGTCGCTCAGTCGTGTCCAACTCTTAGCGACCCCATGGACTGCAGCCTACTGGGCTCCTCCATCCATGAGATTTTCCAGGCAAGAGTACTGGAGTGGGGTGCCATTGCCTTCTCCGTTTCACTAGTTGGATTAAACAAATGGTTTTTTCCCTCCTGTTGAATGTGAGCAGGTTATTAGCAGACATGTTTCTTTTTTTCAGATTTCCTCCTTAGAAAAGTTTTCTGCTCTGTAGAGCAGGCTTGAAGAGTTAATATAGCAGTTCATTATCTCCTGGACTTTACAAGTTTTTTTGAGTGAAGAGTCAGGCCCAGTTCAATGTATATCATATACTGCTCTTGAAACAGCTTTTCTCTACAGTAACAAGAATATTTTGGTTGAAACTGTTGCAGAAGTACATTGTGAACAATCTTTGCAGCTAAGAATAGAATCAATAAATGCCCAGATTTTAATTTTTAATAATTGATGTTTTATCCAAACTGTTAAAAGTTTATCCAAACTCACACTCACATCTTTCTGTTCTGTTTCTTTTCTAATAGCTCCATCAGGGCACCGTCCCTGTTTCTTACACAGTAACAACAGTGGCACCACATGGGATTCCCCTCTGCACAGGCCAGCACATCCCTGCTTGCAGTACACAACAGGTCCCAGGATGCTCTGTGGTTTTCAGTGGACAGCACCTCCCTGTCTGTAGTGTGCCTCCTCCAGTAAGTCTGTGCAGTACTTCTATAGAGTGGCGAAATATGTTATATAAACAAAACACAAGAGACTTGGAGCTTTTCACTTTCAAGTAAAAAAATGCAGTTTTATTGCAACAGAAATCTCAGTTGCACCTATACAGTAACAGTAAAGTAGAATTAGCTTTAAAACTTCATATGTTTTTACGTTAATTAAATTACACATATTTTAACATTCTTTGAAGGTCAAAGCATGTTCCTTCACATGTCTGCACTGTTTATAATTAAACCTTAATAAAGATTGTCCTTCAGGTTTTAACTTAGGATATTGAACTGATTAGTAATTAAGTCTCAGAGAATTTGGTGATCAACATTAATAGTCTCAACACTTGCTGGGTTTTTAATAGGCACTTTGAGTTGCTTAGACTTACTTATTCCATACTATAGGAAGCCTGTGATGAAAATAGTACCCTCATTTTCTAAATGATGAAATTGAAAATGGTGTGCTTAATATCATAGAAGCAATTAGCATGCGAAAACAGGAGTTCATACTCCTTTGCCTCTTATACTTTGTCCTTTACCAGCCCCTAGTTCAGCCCCCTTATTTGAAAAATAGGTTGCTGAAAACCAGAGAATTTAAATGACTTGTCTAAGGTCAATAAAGTCTTCAAAGTAAAGCACTTTGCTAAATCTTATTAAAATCCTAATAATCCTGTCTGAATTTGAGATTAAAACAAACACATACATACAAGTACTAACACCAATTTAACAGATTAATTTACCCATGCATGGTTTCTCATTAATAGATTATAGAACCAATGTGCTAAATTAGCAAACTAAAATATTGAGAGATCATAAAGCATTTAGTTGTGAATTGGGCTCTTAGAAATAAAAAAAATTACAAGATTGAAAAGGACAGCTTCTTGGAAAGCAGTACTGTCTGCTACATTTTAAGCCAAGTGGGAAGAGATTCCTTCTCTGTGGCACTTTCCCTTCATTTTCATAGGTATTACAAAAGCTTAAGTAAAAGATAGGTGTTTTGACTGATTTATAAGAGCTATGTAAAATCCAGAATAATTACTAGTTACAATTTATTGTACTAATGCAAAAATGCATAAGTATCTTATTGTTACTATAGGTTATTAAGACATTTTTATGATTCTGGGAGTAACATTTCAATCTGATTGTATAGTTTTTTTTTTAATTAATATATTCTGATACTCTCAACAAAAAATGATTTCTCTTACAGATGCTTCAAGCATGTTCTGTTCAGCACTTACCAGTACCGTATGCTGCATTTCCACCCCTTATTTCCAGTGATCCGTTTATTTTACATCCTCCCCATCTTTCTCCCCATCATCCTCCTCATTTGCCACCTCCAAGCCAGTTTGTCCCTTTCCAAACACAGCAGTCACGATCGGTAGGTATCTCTTCTGTCTTTAACTTTTACAGAATGTTTAGACGTAAAAGACAGATTAATTTAGTAGATGTTTAAGTTGTTATCATTTAAAAATTGTAACTATGACACTTTGCTGGTTCTTAAAAGAACTAAGAACCCCCACACATAGAAATATATATAAGCAATAATTGTACCTACAGTTACTTGGTTTATTAAGTTTTTCTAGTTATTTTATATGAAACTTGTCTAATCAAATTTATTCTTTTGTATCTGCAATCCTTTGGAAATTGAATCTGGAAAAAAAAAAACACAGTTCTAGTTTTTCCTTTCATACGTTTCTAAAATGGGAAAATGAAAATATTATAAAAATGTTTATACTTGTTAGAATAATATTTATATTCATTTAGGCAAGTAAGTAATCCTTTGAACCTCAATTGTTTTTTTCCAAAGGGTGGTTTTATGCTGTGTTCTGATGAAAAGTAGATGAGATACTCTGTTAGCATAGTTCACTCTGTCCTGGAGCTGGAATATAGCTGAGAGGCATAATATTTCCAGGGGCTGGAGGGATCAGTGCGGGAAAACACACAGGAAGAAGGCCCCATTGTTTTCTAGACAGGCCAAGTTGAACATCTGAACCATGATTAAAGGAGAATAAGGGAAAGAACATATGGAAATGCTTTGAGTGGAAATGGTCTTGTGAATGGAGCTTGATGGTTTACCCTAACAGAGCCTGACCATGCTTTACTTAGGATTTATACACCATGCTTAGTCTCAGGAAGAGGTGAGATACGAGCTTACCTGGCTGCTTTCCTGAAAATTAGAAGCCAATTATGACAGAAGTTTGGCTAATCTGAAAAGTTGAAACTACTCCCACAAGAAAATCTTTTATTAGAATCAGAACAGGATTCATGCCAGGATGTTCCTTAGGAAGCTTCCAGTACCTGGGAATTCAAGGTTAAAACTAAATTTAGCCATCATACAAGCATACATAACTTTCCACAGTAACTGTTAGCAGTTACTTGTATTTGAATAATGTGTTGCTGTTCTCTTAACTGTGGGAAGAAGTTAGACTAACATTTGTTCCCAAGAGATCAGATTGAAAGCATCAGCCCCAGAATGTGTACACAGATGTTCATAGCAACATTATTCCTAATAGCCATAAGTGGAAACATTCCAGATGTCCATTAACTGATGAGTGGATAAACAAGGCATGGTATATGTATCCAGTAGATGATTATTCAACTCCAAAAAGAACAAAGTACTAATATACAGACTACAAGATGGATGAACCTTGAAACCATGCTAAGTGAAAGAAGCCAGATACAAGGGCCACATCCTGTGTGATTCCATATATATGAGATGTCCAAAATAAGTGTATAGAAATATAAAGTACATTAGCAGTTGTCTAGAACTTGGGAATGTCTGAGGGAAATTAGACAGTGGTGATGATTGTACAACTCTTGTGAATATACTAAAATCCACTGAATTGTACCCCTTAGCAGGGTGAATTTTATAGTATGTGAATTTTATCTCAAGCTATTTTTTTATAAAAGATTGGGGGGAGGGGGCAACATAGGCTATGTGCTTTGCAAAGCACTGTGTGCTTTCTGAACATTGTCTTGGTGTTCAAATCACACTTCGGAAGTAGGCTATGAACATGTCAGTTCTACAGATGACAGTATTAAGGTTCAGATTAAGTAATTTCTATAAGAGCCACAGGGCTCATTATTTACAGCACCAAGAGTTTGTCTAATGCCAAAGCCCGTAAGCTTTCTACTATAAAATAACTGCCTGCTGTGTTCTATAGTATTTAGCCCTAGTTCTCATTTACAGTATACACCATCTTTGATTTCGTCTGTTAAAAGGTTGTGTCTGAAATTGATGTAGTTCAGTGTGCCATGACTTAAGTAACTTCAACTTTCGTGTAACTGGCTTACTACATGACTTTTTGTCTTTCTTTATATCATTTTTAAGGGAAAGTTCAAATAGTGAAAGATATGTATCATTTAGTGAATAGTGGAAATGTGTAATAACATGCTTGAGAGATCTTCTTATTGAAATTCAGTTAAAGGCAGTATTACTGTAGGCTGTATGTCCACATGTATGAATTTAGATTGATGTGAACATCAGGAAATGCATGACCCAAAAGATACCTTTGGGTTTTTTGAATTTTGTTATACAGCACAGTCTATCTATCTAAACACTGGAAGTATATTAGTTTGCTTTTTCCCCCCCTCAGCCTCTGCAAAGGATAGAAAACGAAGTGGAACTCTTAGGAGAACATCTTCCTGTGGGAGGTTTTACTTACCCTCCATCTGCCCATCCCCCGACATTACCTCCATCAGCTCCTTTGCAGTTCCTAACACATGATCCTTTGCATCAGGAGGTTTCGTATGGAGTAGTAAGTTTTCATTCGTTGTTATTAATTTATTGCTCGCTTTGGTAACTAACTTGTTTTGAGTTCTGCTTCAGTATAATTCTACATGTTTCGAATTTTAAATGTATTCTTGCAGTCAGTTGGAAAATTGTGTTTAGAAGCACACCTAAGAGTATTCTTGTTTTAAACTAGTTGCTGCACCTTTGTTAACATTTAAGAAATACTAAATACCCTTGAACAATAAATAACTTTCTAGGTTTTTAAAAAAGAAGAGACTTTATTTAACACCTTAAAAAGTTGTGGATGTGGAATGATGTTAAATTGTCTTAACATTTTTTCTCTACAGCCTTATCCTCCATTTATGCCTCGGAGGCTCACAGGACGCAGTAGATACCGATCCCAGCAGCCCATACCACCACCCCCTTACCATCCCAGCTTACTACCATATGTGTTGTAAGTTCTGTCTTATTCTTTATTGAGTTCTGAATTTTGACACCCTTGAGATACTCTTCCCTTTATGAACAATTTTATATGTCTTAGATACTTGTTTTTATTTGATGTTAAGAGGGGGTGGGGGACCATTTAAGGCTGAAAGAGAAGAGCAAGGACAGGGGAGAAGTGGGGCAGGGGTACACCAGAAGTTAGGTAGAGAAGCTTAAATGGGTTGCCTCTTTCACAGCAGGCGTCACTCGCCACCTTCCATGGTTATCTAGCATTTAATGCTGCCACTTCTCTCAAGGGAAGCGAGAGAGAAAAGTTATATCTGTGCCTTAGAAATACTCTGCTAGGATTAGATTTGTAACAGAAACACCCATAGGTTAAACATCATAGTTCTTTTTATCTTTCTCGTGCAGTGAAGCCTAGAATTAGGTGATTCAGACATGGTCTGTTAACTCCATAACTCTGAAGAATGGGTCTACCATCCTCAAAATTTTATGGTTTCCTCTGCATGATATAAGATGACTTCTCAGGCTCTGGCCGTCACATCCACATTCTAGCTAGCAAAAATGAAACTGAATCTCTCTGCCTACCTGCTTCCTCTCAAGGATAATTACTAGAAGTTGCATGTATGATTCCTGCCGACATGTATAACTCCTGTTGGTTAGAATCTAGACCCATGTCTGTAAGTACTTCTAGAAAGGCTAGGGAATGTTGTTTTTATACCAGACGGCTATGTGCCTATATCATACTATTTTGAAAATTGTAGCTTTATTATCTTAAAATCAGATACTATAAATCTCCTAATTTTGTTCTTAAACTGATTTTATTTAAAGTCTTTTGCATGTCCATATAAATTTTAAAATCAGCAAATCAGTTTCTACTTTAAAAAAGCTGGAATTTGGTAGGGATTACGTGAGGTAGGGATTATGTGAAATCCATAGATGAGTTTTGGAAGAGAATTGACATCTTTAACAATATTGAATCTTCTGACCTACTTATATGGTATATTTCTCTGTCTATTACCTTTTCAAATTTATCCTAGCAGTATTTTTACAGTTTTTATTTTACAGGTCTTGCACATGTTTTGTTAAATTCATCTGTAATACTTCATGTTTTTTTATGCTGTTGCAAATGATATTCTTTTAATGTCAGTTTTTAATTGTTTATTGCTAGTAAAATCAGTTTCTTTAAAGGGTTGTCACTGATCAACATTCATTCTTTATCCCTGTAGCACTGGCCATGTTCTTCTCATCCTGTTCACTGATACAATGCATTAATGTATCAATCCTTGTGTTGGTTATTTTCACTGCAGATCAATGCTTCCAGTGCCACCTGCAGTGGGCCCAACTTTCAGCTTTGAATTGGATGTGGAAGATGGAGAAGTAGAAAATTACGAGGTTAGTAGATGAACTGTGAGTTGATTTGGGGAACTTTGTATGCATAAAAATACTGTACTACTCAACTCATTCATCTAATTAAACACTAGGTAAATCCATTGTATATTTCAAGATACAGATATATCAAAAATTATTTCAACATGTGCCACATAGTTATGATAACAAGATAGACTGGTGTTCTCTATTAGAATTACATACACTTCCTGTGAGAGAATGTAAATGAGAAAATGATGAATTAAGATCAGATATTCTGAAAACATTTTGCGGCCGCAGAAGTGTAAAGAGTCAGTTCCTGAGGGATGGGAAAGCTTTTTCATGCCTAAGATTGAGGCAGGGAAATGCTGGATATTCTTGAGGAAGAACATAATATCTAGCTAAAGTGAGAGGAGAACCTAGAGATTTGATTGAAAAACTCAACTGGTTGTATTTGAGTGCCCTGTGCTTGCCCTGGTACAGAATGAACATAATTTTGAATATTGTGGGAGGAACGAACCACTAAATATTTTGGTGTTTATCGATCAGATTGCTATCTTAAAGAGTCAGAATTAGTAGCATGAAGAAATAGATGAAGTGGTTCAGAGTTGGTGGCAGGGTAACCAATTTTTACCAGACAGTAAATTATAAAACCATGCAAGTTCTGAACTATGAAAACTTGAAGTAGAAAAGAATACACTTTGACAAACATTTTAACACTAGAATCAACAGGATTTGATCATTGAATGGTTTATGGTAGTGTCAGGGTTGTGAGTGGGAGGGTTCCAAGAGAAGATGCTCTGCAAAAGGACTGCAATAGCTTGTGAGGAGGGCTGCCTCCAAGATGTCAGGGCAAATAGATAATACCACTTAATTTAGATGATGTTGACATTGCTGTATTATTTGAGGTTTGGAGTAGAGTGGACAGTTAAAGGGTTGGGAGACATATTTGGATTTGGAAATGTTGAATGTGAGTGACTGACTTTGTTTTGGTACTGCTGGCTGGCTGCTGCTTACCCCAGCCTCACTTAGTCTCTATACAACATAAATATTGGAACAGGTTTTTTGTTATTTGTTTTTAGGTAAATGGAATCTGGGTACAGAGAGGAAAGACACACATAGTCTTACAGCATCCCTCCCCCCTTTTTAATGCATGTGGAAGAAATCAGGCCAAATGCTGTATTCTTTTGTCATTTTTAAAATGCTGTTATGTTACTTTCTGCATGTACAGTCATATTGCAGTGTCCTTTGGATTCCAGTCTCAGATCTCTTGAGAAATGGGCTATAATAATTTTATGTTTCTACACTGTTTATGCTAGTTTTGAACAGAGTAGTAAGAAAAGGAGTTGGTTATCCTTTAGGCATTTTGTACTAAAATTATCATAAGTCATATTGCTGAAAGCAAGACAGCTCTCTGTTAAACAGATCATATACATATCAGTGGTAAAAACAGTGATACCATCCCAGTAAAAGAAAAATATTTTGTGTTTGGCGTTAGAGTCTCTTTCTAAATTATATTTGGGGTTGACATGTTTAATCTTCTGCAAAATTGTACTTTAATCCAGTCAAGAAAGTATTTGCTATTTGTGGTTTTATCATAGTGTGCATGCCTCCAGTACTCCCTATTCCAGAGTACTCATCATTTTTTGAGTCTCTCCTGTACATCCTTGCTTCAGTGCCTTTACTTCCCTTGGTTCTTCTTAAGAACTTTGCCCACTTCTTACACATGGCTGTCTTTCAAGACCCAACTAATGCTGCCTCTGTGAAAGGCAGTTCTGGTCTATTCCCAGGTCTGTATGAGTCTTTCTCCTTTTTGCCCTCATAGGTGTTATACAACTATGCATAATTATTATGTCCTGCCTTCAGTTGTCTTGCCTTCTGATCATGTAGATTTGTTAAGGGCTCAATATCATTTTACTCTCCATCCAATAAGGCCTTAACATAGTAGTCAATAAATTGTATTAGTTGACCTAAGTATCCTATAGAATATAAAATAGAGGTATAAAAGATATATCACCTGTATCATAAATTTTACAGTTAATTATAGTCAGCATTGATAAAATTTAACAAGTTACCATCTATTTAGCATTTAGAGACACTGGGGGGCATGCATGGGGAATGGGGAAAGAGTCTTTTAGGTGACCCATTTCTCCAAGTAAGGCTGTACCAGAAGTAGCAACAGTTACCACAGCATTGATTATTGAGTCTATGGAAAGTTAAACTTATTCCTCTCGTTGTCCATCAATGTTTCTTTGTTACCTATTCTCTTAACCAGTGGTAGCCTTAAAAAAGGGGGTGGGGGGCAAGCGACCTGTACATGGCTGCCTGATTGTAGAAAGCAAACGAACAGTTAGAACTATGGAAAACCAGGAAAATGGAGGGACTAGGGTAAAATCACGGAGAAGGCAATGGCACCCCACTCCAGTACTCTTGCCTGGAAAATCCCATGGACGGAGGAGCCTGGTAGGCTGCAGTCCATGGGGTCGAGAAGAGTCGGACACGACTGAGCGACTTCACTTTCACTTTTCACCTTCATGCATTGGTGGCAACCTGCTCCAGTGTTCCTGCCTGGAGAATCCCAGGGATGGTGGAGCCTGGTGGGCTGCCGTCTGTGGGGTCACACAGAGTCGGACACGACTGAAGCGACTTAGCAGCAGCAGCAGCAGGGTAAAATCAATAAATATAATAGCTACAATGTGTTGAAACTTACCACCTGAGTTAAAATCCATGAGTTCATGAGTGATACTTCAAAAAAAAAAACAATAGAAAATAAATTTGTTGGTCTTATCCTTCCACTTTCATATAAATTATGCAACTAAGTATAGTTTGATATGAGGCAGTTGATCAATATAAAAAGCATTTTATCTAATAAATAAAGAATAATAGAATATTACAATTTTTAATGAATTAATGGATCCTAGGCAGTGTTCCATCAGTGCTAACATAAAAACAAGACATGCTGAGCAGTATGATGGAAATAGTAAAACCTTCCAAATTACAGGAAGTAGAGACTACTTGATCTGCCTCTTGAGAAACCTATATGCAGGACAGGAAGCAACAGTTAGAACTGGACATGGAACAACAGACTGGTTCCAAATAGGAAAAGGAGTACGTCAAAGCTGTATATTGTCACCCTGCTTATTTAACTTCTATGCAGAGTACATCATGAGAAACACTGGACTGGAAGAAACACAAGCTAGAATCAAGATTGCAGGGAGAAATATCAATAACCTCAGATATGCAGATGACACCACCCTTATGGCAGAAAGTGAAGAGGAACTAAAAAGCCTCTTGATGAAAGTGAAAGTGGAGAGTGAAAAAGTTGGCTTAAAGCTCAACATTCAGAAAACAAAGATCATGGCATCCGGTCCCATCACTTCATGGGAAATAGATGGGGAAACAGTGGAAAAGTGTCAGACTTTATTTTTTTGGACTCCAAAATCACTGCAGATGATGACTGCAGCCATGAAATTAAAAGATGCTTACTCCTTGGAAGGAAGGTTATGACCAACCTAGATAGCATATTCAAAAGCAGAGACATTACTTTGCCAACAAAGGTTCATCTAGTCAAAGCTGTGGTTTTTCCTGTGGTCATGTATGGATGTGAGAGTTGGACTGTGAAGAAGGCTGAGCGCCAAAGAATTGATGCTTTTGAACTGTGGTGCTAGAGAAACTCTTGAGAGTCCCTTGGACTGCAAGGAGATCCAACCAGTCCATTCTGAAGGGGGAGATCAGCCCTGGGATTTCTTTGGAAGGAATGATGCTAAAGCTGAAACTCCAGTACTTTGGCCACCTCATGCGAAGAGTTGACTCACTGGAAAAGACTCTGATGCTGGGAGGGATTGGGGGCAGGAGAAGAAGGGGACGACAGAGGATGAGATGGCTGGATGGCATCACTGACTCGATGGACGTGAGTCTCAGTGAACTCCGGGAGTTGGTGATGGACAGGGAGGCCTGGCATGCTGTGATTCATGGGGTCGCAAAGAGTCGGACACGACTGAGCGACTGAACTGAACTGAACTGAGAGGGGACAGGGAATGTATTAAACCACAGGAATCGGTGTGGGGAGGTTCAGTCAGCAAAATTCAGACTGGGAACTTTTACAGGTGGTTGACTTGGTTTCTTTAACAAATAGAAGAGTAAAAATACATACTTGAGACATCAGGCAGTGGTAACATGGTTTATTTGGATCCTAATTTGAACGAACTATTTCAAAGAGTATTGAAAATAATTGAAACAATCAAAGATATTTAACATTAAGGAATTACTAGTTTGGAGAGTGTAATGTTCTGTTGTTACATTTTAAATAATCTTTTAGTTTTTAAAGTGCTGGTGGTTCTCAACCTGGGGATAGTTTTATCCCTTAAAAGGTATTTAGCAAAGTCTGGAGATAACTTTTGTATAGACCAACGCACATGGGCTAAGTTGCTTCAGTCATATCTGACTCTTTTCGATCCTCCTCGCCAGGCTCCTCAGTCCGTGGGATTCTCCAGGCAAGAATACTGGAGTGGATTGCCATTCCCTTCTCCAGGGGATCTTCCACATCCAGGGATTTGAATCTGCGGCTCCTGCATTGCAGGCAGATTCTTCAGTGCTGAGCCATTGCAGATGTTGTAGAGACCAGGGTTACTGCTAAACATTGTGCAGTGCATAGGACAACCCCCTACAACAAAACTTTACCCAAGCCTCAAGTGTCCAAAATGCTGAGGTTGACGGACTGCCTTAAACAGAAAAGCAGAACTATCTTACCAGTGAAATATCATGTTTTAGGTTTCTTTCAAAATAATGTGGATGTAGGAGTGGACAGTGAAAAATGAAATAAAATTAGCCATGAACTGTTGAGCATGGGTAATGGGCATATGGAAGTAATTTCTTTATACTATTTTTCTACTTTAGTATATATTTAAAATTTTTCCATAATAAAGCTAATTTTAAAAAATATATATGTTGGAATATAAAATTCAGAGAAGGATATGCAGATACATCTTTCTTTCCCTCTATAGGCCCTGTTAAACCTAGCAGAGCGACTGGGAGAGGCCAAGCCTCGAGGACTGACTAAAGCAGATATTGAACAACTTCCTTCTTACCGGTTCAATCCTAACAACCACCAGTCAGAACAGACTTTGTAAGTACATTTTTCTGACATCTTTCTGTATTAAATTTACTTTTCCACCTTCATGAAATAAAAGCTTGAAAGTCAAAGATAACTTGATGAAGGTAAGTAATGACCGTTTTCATAGTCTAGGCTTGTTCTGTCCAATAAGATAGCTGTTAAAGTTAAAATTTTTAGTTGCACTTGCCAGTGATGCTGTATCAAAAGATAGAGGTATATGGCATTTCTGTCACCTAAGAAGGTTCTAGACAGTGCTGTTCTGGATTTTTATGAGCCTAGAAATCTTACGGTTTTTAACTCTAGAATGTTTTATATTAAATCGAAAAGTCTCATACCTGTAAAATTTGAGGGGTTTACCTAAAGATTCTGCTTATTATAGCATCTTTCTTAATAGCAACTCTACTGAGATATAGTTCACATTTAAAGTGTACAATCCAGTGGTTTTTAAGTATATTAATAAGAGTTTTGCAACCATCATCACAGTCAAATTAATATCATTTTCATCACCCCCAGTAGAAATACCTTATCAATTAATAGCCACTCCCCATTGCTCCCCAACCCTCCAAAGCCCTGACTCAGGCCCCCACTAATTTACTTTTATCTCCATAGATTGGCCTGTTCTGGACATTTCATGTAAATGGAACCAATATAACAAGGGGTCTTTTGGGTCTGGCTTCCTTGATTTAGCATAATGTTCTCAAGGACCACCATATTGTAGCTTGTATCATTTCATTCCTAATGGGCCACACCATTTTACATTCTCACCAGCAGTGTACAGAAGTTTCCTTTTCTCCCCATCCTCACCAGTGCTTGTTATTGTCTGTCTTTTGATTCTAGCAGCCCTAGTGGGAATGAAGTGTTATCTCTTGAGGTTTTGGATTTCATTTTCCAGCTGGGCTAGTGATGTTGAGCTCTTACTATGCTTACTGGCCATTTATGTATCTTCTTTGGAGAAATGTGTATTCACATTCTTTGTTTTTTAATTGGGTTGCTTTTATTGAGTTGTAGGAGTTATTTATATTTTATATATATAGGTCCTTGTAAGACACATGATTTTCAAAAATATCTTTAATTCTATGAGTTAGTTGTCTTTTCACTTTAGATTTATAAAGCATCTTTAGTATCCCCCTTTATTTTAAAGGATAAAGTTCAATTTATCTGCCTTTTTTGGTTGTTGTTTCTTACGCTTTTGATATCATGCTTAAGAAACCATTGCCTATTTGAATGCAGAGTTCCAAAGAATAGCAAGGAGAGATAAGAAAGCCTTCCTCAGTGACCAATGCAAAGAAATAGAGGAAAACAACAGAATGGGGAAGACTAGAGATCGCGTCAAGAAAATTAGAGATACCAAGGGAAAATTTCATGCAAAGATGGGCTCAATAAAGGACAGAAATGGTAGGGACCTAACAGAAGCAGAAGATATCAAGAAGAGGTGGCAAGAATACACAGAAGAGCTGTACAAAAACGATCTTCACGACCCAGATAATCACAGTGGTGTGATCCCTGACCTAGAGCCAGACATCCTGGAATGTGAAGTCAAGTGGGCCTTAGGAAGCATCGCTACGAACAAAGCTAGTGGAGGTGATGGAATTCCAATTGAGCTATTTCAAATCTTAAAAGAAGATGGTGTGAAAGTGCTGCACTCAATATGCCAACAAATTTGGAAAACTCAGTAGTGGCCACAGGACTGGAAAAGGTCAGTTTTCATTCCAATCCCAAAGAAAGGCAATGCCAAAGAATGCTCAAACTACCGCACAATTGCATTCATCTCACGTGCTAGTAAAGTAATGCTCAAAATTCTCCAAGCCAGGCTTCAACAGTACATGAACCGTGAACTTCCAGATGTTCAAGCTGGATTTAAAAAAGGCAGAGGAACGAGAGATCAAATCGCCAACATCCGTTGGATCATTGAAAAAGCAAGAGAGTTCCAGAAAACCATTTACTTCTGCTTTATTGACTACACGAAAGCCTTTGACTGTGTGGATCACAACAAACTGTGTAAAATTCTTCAAGAGATGAGACTACCAGACCACCTGACCTGACCTGTCTCTTGATAAGTCTGTATGCAGGTCAGGAAGCAGCAGTTAGAACTGGACATGGAACAACAGACTGATTCCAAATCAGGAAAGGAGTATGTCAAAGCTGTATATTGTCACCCTGCTTATTTAACTTCTATGCAGAGTACATCTTGAGAAACGCTGGGCTGGATGAAGCACAAGCTGGAATCAAGATTGCCAGGAGAAATATCAATAACCCCAGATATGCTGATGACACCACCCTTACGGCAGAAAGTGAAGAAGAACTTAAAAAGCCTCTTGATGAAAGTGAAAGAGGAGAGTGAAAAAGTTGGCTTAAAGCTCAACATTCAGAAAATGAAGACCATGGTATCTGGTCCCATCATTTCATGGCAAATAGATGGGGAAACAGTGGAAACAGTAAGGGACTTTATTTGGGGGCCTCCAAAATCACTGCAGATGGTGACTGCAGCCATGAAATTAAAAGACGCTCGCTCCTTGGAAGAAAAGTTATGACCAACCTAGAAAGCTTATTAAAAAGCAGAGACATTACTTTGCCAACAAAGGTCCGTCTAGTCAAGGCTATGGTTTTTCCAGGAGTCATGTATGGATGTCAAAGTTGACCATAAAGAAGGCTGAGCACCGAAGAAGTGATGCTTTTGAACTGTGGTGTTGGAGAAGACTCTTTAGAGTCCCTTGGACAGCAAGGAGATCCAGCTAGTCCATCCTAAAGGAAATCAGTCCTGAATATTCATTGGAAGAACTGATGCTGAAGCTGAAACTCTAATACTTTAGCCAGCTGATGTGAAGAACTGACTCATTTGAAAAGACCCTGATCTGCGAAAGATTGAAGGCAGGAGGAGAAGGGGTCGACAGAAGATAAGATGGTTGGATGGCATCACCGACTCAATGGGCATGAGTTTGAGTAAACTCTGGGAGTTGGTGATGGACAGGGAGACCTGGTGTGCTGCAGTCCATGAGGTCACAAAGAGTTGGACACGACTGACTGAACTGAACTGAACTGCCTAGTCCAAGGTCATGAAGATCTACACTTGTATTTTCTTTAAGAGTTTAATAGTTTTTTGCTCTTATATTTAGTTTTTTCATTTTTTAGTTAATTTCATATACTGTGTGAGGTAGGAGTCCAACTACATTCTTTTGCATATGAATGTCCAGCTGTTTCAACACTGTTGAATATAATAGCATCTTCAGTATTAAGGCTGGCTTGGATGTTAAACCAGAAATTTTCTTGTTGATCTCTCACTAAGCAAAACAAAGCACTCTTACTAAATGTCTTAACATCATGCTTTTTTAAGGGTATTTGATAGATTATTTTAGTTTTAAAATTTACATGGTATTTTGATAAGTGAGATAGTAAATGGCTTTATGGTTTCGATAGTTGTAACAAAATAGAAACTACTTGGTTTTATGGTTAAACAATCTTTCTGGTTTATTTCAGGTGTGTAGTATGCATGTGTGATTTTGAGTCAAGGCAGCTACTTAGAGTTTTACCCTGTAACCATGAGTTCCATGCCAAGTGTGTCGACAAATGGCTTAAGGTAAAGTGATGGCATCTGAAGAGAATGACATTGAATTTTCTATTACTGACCATAGTCCATGGTTTGGTGGAGGTTGATTAAATTGAAACACAGCTTTCATAATTCTGACCATTTTCTCCTTTGTGTATATGGGAGGGAAAATTCCAAAGACACAAATTCTGATAGTATGCCAGGGTGAAATTATTTCAGGGACTTCTTATTTTCTTCTACTTTTTTAATAGTAGGATAAAGGGACTTCACTGGCAGTCCAGGGTTAAGGACTGCCTTCCAGTGCAGGGGTCACAGGATCAATCCCTGGTTGGAGAGCTAAACACATGCTGTGGGGTGTAGCCCCCCCAATTTTTTTTAATAGTAGGATGAAAATGTGATACAGTAAAATAATTTAAGTTAACTTTAGGGTTGGTTTGTTTTAGATTATTCTGAGTAGGGGATGATAATACTGGCTTAGATAACTTGAAAATTGGAGAGGAAGACAGATAAGTTAAAATAGAATCAGTCTTCCATGTGAGCACAGATTAAGGGTACCCAGTTTTGTCCAAACTGAATCCTAAAGGTAAAGAATCTAAGCTTTTTAGAAAACGGAACTTATTATATATGCATAGCCATGACATGTGAGAACAGGATGACCAGAAAAGCATGTGTTCTGTGTGGCTGATGGCTAGAGTGTGAGGGAGAGTAGCGAGAAGGGGATTCAGAGGTAAAACCAGGAGTCAGCTTTTTGTGAAGTCACTGTGAAGTGTGCGAGAGTTTGGACTGGATCCTGAAAGCATGTTTTAGAAAGATCACGGCCACTCCTTGAAGAAGGTAATAGAGGAGGTTGATGAAATAAGGATGTACTGGGCAAGATGAAGAACAAATAGTAGAAGCTGGATGAAAAGAGTACTTGACTCGAGAGCTATCATAATATAGAAATGAGAGCATTTGATAAAAAATGCTTTGTAGAACATAAGAGAGCAGGTGTTGCTTATGTTTCTGATTTTAGCAGCACAACGAATGGTAATGCCATTTGTTGAGATGGAGTTTTAATTTTAAGCCAGTTATTACATTTGGCTGAAGTGGTGATGGATAGTCTTGTCTATGTTAAAACAAACCAAATAAAGAATTATTCATAGGCTATTGTTTTAGAGGTTTGTGGAGTATTTTTAAGAGATTAAATGATTGTACTTTCTTAAAGGAACAGAGAATGTAAAAACTATGTAGAAAGTAAAAATAGTTCTGTTTCTTTTAATATGTTTCACAGTGTAAGTCAAAATTCAGACAAGTGCTCTCTCTTTTGTTTTTAGGCAAATCGTACTTGCCCAATCTGCCGAGCTGATGCTTCAGAAGTGCATCGGGATTCAGAATGACCAACCTAAGAGCACAAATTTAGTTTGGGTGTTCCTCATCACATGTATATACGGACTATCCATTGAACTTAATCTGTGTGGCTTCCAGCCCTCCCTTTACCAAAAGGGTCAATGGACCTTTCTTTGCACTGTGTGACTTAATCAACTATAAAAGCTTACAATTAGTCTTCACAATTATGGGATTGTTATACTAACCGTGTGATTGGAACTCCAAAGACTTTTTCTTTAGCTTAATTTTGTGTGTGCACTAACATTCCCTGGTTTTTGTGTGATCATTCCGAGTGTTGCTGCAAGATTACAGTGGACGTGATCTTTTAGCATGTGCTTTCATTAAAAGTGGTAGCTCCAGATGATATAGCAATCTACCTTATATAGAGCCTTCAGAAACTGTGAGTGGCAATGAGTGCAGCGTATGACTGTTGATGGTAAATGTATCTGTGTGTGTGAGAGAGAGAATGTGTGAAACTACTTGTGTGAGGGCATGGTAGCTAACGTGTGTATGAGATCCTATATACCAGCATGTACCAAGAATGTGTGTGTAGTTTTAATTATGCTGCAATGTATAATCTGGTGTGTTATTTAAACAGCACTAGTACTGTACACTGGTTTCCCCCTTGTGTTTGCTGTTGCACACTGATTGCTAAGGGTGCATCAACGATAAGCATTGAATACTCCATCCCCTTCCCTCCCAGTGAATGGAATGAGAAAAGCCTTCTTCCTTTGCTTCAGGCAGCTGTCACCTTCTCTTCGTTGGTGGTCCCAACTGGGTCACTTAAGGAAAAAGTGTAATAGATTCTCACTCCATGAACCTGAAATTTTGATTTTTGTCGTGAAAAAGAAATTTTTAAATCTCCAACTTGCTGTTTCCAAAAAGAAGGTGCAATATCATACATCATCAGTTAGCAATATTAGCATTTCAATCAGTGATTTGAATGTTGATACTCTCTTGGTTTTCCTTTACATTTTCAGTAAGCTTCTTAGCCAGACGTGCTTGTGATTTTTTTTTTTCTTTTAATGTTTAGGTTTGTAGTCTATTCTGAAGATATTTGAGTAATATATTTCTAAGAATACCACTGGTCCCATGAAGTCTCACCTCTTCTAATTCCACCAGAAAAAAATCTGTTAACTCAGCTTGACTTCTGATATGTTATTTGTTCAAGCTCCCACAGGCAACAAAATTGTTTTAAGAAGACTATGTTTCTGTTCTGCCAAGCTCCAATTTTGAAAGTTGTCTAGTTCTTCTCCCCTCAGTAAACGTGCTTCTCATTGAAATCCTCATTTCCAGGGTGGATCAAGTGCTGTGACAGCTCGAGTTCCTTAGACCTGGTGTGCTTTGATGTTTTATCACTTTTCTTTTTTGTTGAATGAGAAAAAAATTAACAGGTGTCCAGAATACTTGCAGTATAAATGAAGATTTGATTTTTGTATAAAAAATAATGCTGTAAAACAGGAATTGACCTGCATTTAGTTGCTCTGAAAAGAATACATAGCTGTGTGGATTTCTTTGTTTTTTTAATAGGTTCCTTGAGCATAATTCAGATCGTTTCAAGTCATTTTTCTAGCAGTGTTTGAATTCCCCTCTCATTCTTCTAGTGTCTTCACCATTGTCTGCCTCTTCGTGCAGTTGCTGTCCTTCTTCTGGTTGCAGTGGCACAAGCTGCAGTTCTCCAGTCAGGACTGTGATGACTTGCTGCCAACCTCAGCTTTCGTTTGGCTGTGTCCGTTTTCTACTCAGACAGTGTTAACTACTTGTTACTGCCATGCTACTTGCCTTCCCTTGAAGACTATAAGCTTATCACAGCTTAGAGTTCAGTAAAGTCAATTCACACAGAAGCACAATTTTGCCCTTTTCCAGACACTGTTGCCTCTATCTAGTCCTACAAGTAGGATTTTGCATACTTTGTTTGCCCCTGTATTTGTCAGTGCATCAGAAATACATCTAAACAGTGGTGAAATGCACATGTTACTTTTAAATCATTAGAGTATTCCCTACCTGTTCCTAATGAATAAAGTGTGTTAAAGACCAAAATTACTGGTGTAATAATCAACTACATTACAAATCACGTATAGTTTAATCTTTATTTTTTTTAATTAAAAAAATCATGTTTAAAATGGCAAAAGCCCATCTTATACATAGACTCTTTTATATAGCTGCAAAAAATTTATATCTGTACAGATCTAACATAACATTACTACACTCAGTATTCATTTTATTGAAGCATGCAAGTAAAGCACTTTTTCTAATTTATATAGATACTTAATTAACAAGGCACACTGTACTAATGACTAGGAAAAGTAGCTCTTTCTTCCCTCTCTGGGATGATGAATTCTTGTCATACTACCCCTTTTCCATTAAATTTTTGAGAGGCCGTTGGCAATTTAGGAGGCAGCAGGGTCTATTTTGGTAAAATCCAGAATTGTTGCACTCTTGTGGCTGATCTCTCTTTGGGAATGTCTTTTCTTCGCATGGGGCTCTTAGAGATGTGTGCAGATTTGCTTATTAAGTAGTTAGTGTGTGTTAGGAGCGTACATGCATGTGTTCCAAACCAGCTCAACCTAGCCACATTTAGCAACCGTGTGGCTAGCAGAAGAGAAAGAACAGTTGATTTGTACCCAGCTGTTGACTCCTTAGGTGATGCACCAGATAGCAGGCAGATGTTGGTTTCTTGCCTTCTTCCCCTTTCCTCCTAAAACAATATTGGCTTTACCACCTTAACTCGGCTGTGTTTTTTTGTTTTCCTTTGCATGAAATACCACCTTTGTTGGTTTTTAGCACCCCCTCTTCCCCAAAAAGAAAAACAAAAACAAAAAACAAGGCCTCCAGGTATCAAGATCTCATTAGGATTTTCTGTCCTGAATTTTTTCAAGCAAAATCTAGAAAATGTGAAAGCCTATTTAGATTTTATACACTCTCTGAAATGTGATTTGTTAAGATTCTTATATTTGGGCCTCTTATAATATTTTAAATGAGATCTACCAACTCACTTACGAGAATATTTTTCACAGATATCTTTAGGCCTTTATTAGAAAGCTATTTTCCCCCTGTTGGTACATTTGGTTACCTCATTTTGCTGTTTGTTTCAGATTATGGAAAGCTCACAGGGGTGTATTTTGGAATCATTTGCTGAGTCATTTCCTCAAATCATACTCCATTGTATCAGTTAACATATAGTTTTAAATGTACGTATTATAAATATCTGTAACCAAATCATTTGAAGGCTTGATAAATTTTTAACAAAGTTTGTACATTTTTTATGAAAGTTACTAGTAATGCTTTACTAAGTAGTGCAATGAATTTTTATTTTTAATCCCTGTGCCCAATTTTGGAGTTGAGAGGGTTGTTGGTAATAAATGTATGATGTACACTTAAAACATTGGGTTGTGTTTGGTGTTACTGTGTTAGGTAGGGAAGGGTAGGGGTCATGTGTGTTTGGAGGGAGGGATGTAGGGGACTTCCAGCAGGAAAATAGAGCTCTTGAGCTCCGAGCAGCCAAACTTAACTTTGAGGAAGTAATTCAGATTTTGTTTCTGTGTTTGTGTAAACGACTTAGAAACATAAAACCAACTTGCTTTATAACTCGTGTGGCAGATACTTATATCTTCAAAAAGGCCAAGAAGATAGCTCGAGTGTAGGCACATGTACATGGTATGAGCTCATTGAACAGTAAAGTTACATTAAGTGGGTGCCTGGAGTTCTTTCTATTTGTGTCAACCATAAGATACAAAAGATAGTTGGGCAGATTGGTTCACGTTAGATATAGTATGTTATGTCTAACTTGTCCACATAATACGGAAAGAGGAGCTCATTTTCCATACATGTTTGTTGAATTGCTTTCTTTTGACTAAAAAAGGAAGAGAGTAAAGCCATCTACTTATATATTATTACATGCTGAAAGTGGAAATAGGATGAAAAAAATGAGGCTAAGTAATAGAACCCAATTCTCCCTCTTTCAGGAAGCAGTCCTTTGGCTCCAGTACTTCTTGACAGAAGCATTCAGAAAAGTGACCAATCAGGGTCACTGATTGTGTCCCTCAGTTTTCCAACATACTTGAAAGAATGTTTGCATTTGAACTGTGAATGTCTCAAAACTTGTTGTCTTATATTACCGAGGCATTTGCTGCTCAGTCAGTACCTGTGCATTCTCTCCCACCTCCCTACTTACTACTGTAGGCAGCGAGTCCCATGCGGCTGGTTCTGACCAAGGGACCATAAGGGTAGGCCATGCAGCGCTCTCTTCTGCCGTGGTGATGGCAGGCCTGGATCCTGAGTCACTGCCTGAAGAGCCACTGGATTCCACGGATTTTGTGTTAACAGTAAACTGAGGTCCTTAGACTACTCTTTGTCAGGACTTTGTCTTTGCCCATTTATTCCCCCCTTTCAAAAGACTTAAGTCTGTTTAGTCTTATTCTTACAACACTTTGCTAATACTAATCCTCAAGTGTACCAGTTAAACACGACTGACTACAGTTAACTTGCAAGGTCAGATTTGCACCACATGATAAAATTGTTCAGGTCATTACCAAGTATCTCAGGTCTCTGTGTGCTTCAGGCTAATGATAATGAAACATTACCTTTGATATCCCTAGACTTCTCAATGTTTTCATTGCATGCCTTAATATACTACAGTATGATTAGAAATATTTTACTGTTTGTATAGTTGAATGTAATTTATTTCTATATCAATACATAAATATGTAAAAAGCAGACTTAGTTTCTGTGAACATCATATATAGCTTCCCTGGCTAACATTTAAGAACAGAATTTCCTGTTTGTCAGTTTAATTCCCAAATTAAACATTTGTTTATAGCACCTTCCAGATTTGTACCTATTTAAAAGATTAACTTTCCAGTCAGAGAATTGGGCATTCTAAAAGAGCAACAAACTTTGAACCCATACAGAGTGTGTGGGGTAGACTCCTACAAAGATTGCTCTAAAGTGCACATGCTCTTAACCTTTTTCATGTGGTTCTTCTGCCTCCCAAACTGGCAGGAACTATAGGAATGAGAAAGATTGAAGGGGAAAAAAAGAACATAGTGACAGCCAGGGATACTGAATGTCACCTTGCAGTTTGGAAATGGGCTGTAGGGTCAGTATAGATGTTTCCTCACTACAAAGATGAGGAGAATTAACTCGGGATGAAGGAACCCACGTTCCCTTCAAACCTCTATTTCTTGGTCTACACGTGGAAACAAAGTTTAGTGGCTGGTCAACAAAAGGACCTACAGCCTACACCCAGCACCCTGCATTGTATACAGTCGACAATGTCACCAGCTGCCTCCCTTTCAGTGTTAGAATCCCCTTCCCACAACTCTTCTGTGATAGTAAACTTAAGAGATCCTAAGGCAGGCTCCCTCTTCCCACTACCCTAGCACCTTCAGGTTTAGATGAGAGTAAGTTTTATATTGGACTTCCCTGGTGGCTCAGACGATAAAGCGTCTGTCGTGCGGGAGACCTGGGTTTGATCCCTGGGTTGGGACGATCCCCTCGAGAAGAAAAGTTATCCATCCTTTTTGGTAGTAATAATAGACATTTCTGTAGTCAGTGTAAGCAATGTGGTATCCACATGTTTTAGTTGGTTCTTTTTCTCCCCTTTTACTCTTATATATGTTCATACTGAACTTCAGCTAAATTAGAAGACTATAATCTTAACTTCATTACCAAAACAAGGCCAGTCTTGCCAAGAGAAAATGGATCACTGTCTATGGCTATTCAGGCTTAGAATGTTTTAATTTCAGTAAGGAAGAGCATAGATTGCGTTTACTCTAATTCCAGAATATATAAAGGAAACTTGGATCCTCTGTCTAATCCAAGTTGCTAAATTTTAGTCAGGGAAGCAAATCAGAATGGAAAATTGAATTCAAGTTCAGTAAATTTGTTTCCCATGAGATAAGGAGAGATCCAAGTCCTTCCTAAGGAATGTTCACAGCACAAATGTGTAGGCCAGGGAGCCTTCAGAATCAGGAGTTCAAGTACTATATGTATTTGTTTCCTCTGAGTGCCTCAACAGATTACCACAAATTCAGTGATTGAGAGCAATTTTAATCTCTCAACTTCTGAAACAGAATTTCAAAATCATTGTTGCTTTTCGTTGAAGACTCTGGGTGAGAACCGTCCATGCCTCTGTCTCTTTGGAGTTCTTTGTCTCGGAGAAGGCAATGGCACCCCACTCCAGTACTCTTGCCTGGAAAATCCCATGGACAGAGGAGCCTGGTAGGCTGCAGTCCATGGGGTCACGAAGAGTCGGGACACGACTGATCGACTTCACTTTCACTTTTCACTTTCCTACATTGGAGAAGGAAATGGCAACCCACTCCAGTGTTCTTGCCTGGAGAATCCCAGGGACGGCGGAGCCTGGTGGGCTGCCGTCTATGGGGTCGCACAGAGCTGGACACGACTGAAGCGACTTAGCAGCAGCAGCAGACACAGAACTTCTACACATGAGTCTTCACATCTCCCTTGCATCTCTTATGTGTCTTCAACTGAACGGAAGTCCCCATTCCTCTGCATAAAAGCCAGCTATGGAGGTGCTTTAAGGAAAGCCAGTTTTGTCCAGTCTCAGTAAATTGTTTGAATGTTTAAATGAATGAACTCAAGATTCCAGAATTTCTTATCAAAATGACAAAAACAAGTAAACTGTGAAATGTACCATCAGGTAAGTGAGCAAATTAGCAATTGTTTTTTTAAGGGTAATAGGAACAAGCCTGGCAACCTGCATCCCAGGTGTGTGGTTTGATCCAAGATGGCTCCTTTGTTGAATCAAAATCTGATGAATCTTGAAAACCTGGTAAATGAAAGAAGCTGGATAAAAGGCCACATATCAAGATACTCCATGTCCAAGGTCAGGAGTGGTGGCCGTGAGGAGATAACCCATGTCTAAGGTCAGGAGTGGTGGCAGTGAGGAGATACCCCATGTCCGAGGTAAGGAGCAGCAGCTGTGCTTTGCTGGAGCAGCCGTGAAGAGATACCCCACATCCAAGGTAAGAGAAACCCAAGTAAGACAGTAGGCACTGAGAAGGCATCAGAGGGCAGACACTGAAACCACAATCACAGAAAACTAGCCAATCTAATCACCTGGACCACAGCCTTGACAGACTCAATGAAAGTGAGCCATACTGTCACCCCATTCCCGTACTCTTGCCTGGAAAATTCCATGGACGGAGGAGCCTGGTAGGCTGCAGTCCATGGGGTCACAAAGAGTAGGACACGACTGAGCAACTTCACTTTCACTTTTCACTTTCATGCATTGGAGAAGGAAATGGCAACCCACTCGTGTTCTTGTCTGGAGAATCCCAGGGACGGGGGAGCCTGGTGGGCTGCCGTCTATGGAGTTGCACAGAGTCAGACACGACTGAACTGACTTAGCAGCAGCAGCAGCATAGTGTTTTTAAAAACCCACATATAAATCGACCCATGCAGTTCAAATCCGTATTGTTCAAAGGTCAACTGTATACTGTAATAAAATTTATGTGAATGTGGTCTCTCTTGCTCTCTCTCAAACTAAAAACCTAGTGCTTTTTCTAATTTTACTAAGCATTTATCACACACTATGACCACAACTTTTGCAGTTTGAGGTGTGACAGCAAAACTAGCGTGAATTTCTTTTTCCTTCTTACCAATTTCATGGTTAGAAGATTCATCCTAACTATAGATCTTAGCCACCTCAGTGTATCATTTTTTCTTTCCTTATTTTAAATTTACTTTTTAAAAAACTTTTTCTTCTGTATTAGAGTATAGCCAATTAACACTGTTGTGATAGTTTCAGGTGATAAAACAGTGAAGGGACTCAGCCATACATATACAAGTATCCATTCTCCTCCAAACTCCCCTTCCATCCAGGCTGTCACAGAACATTGAGCAGAGCTCCATGTGCTGTACAGTAGGTCCTTGTTGATTATCCATTTTAAATATAGAAGTGTATATATGCCCATCCCAAACTCTTAACTATCCCTCCTGCCTTTTAAAAATCAAGAACTTTCAACCATTTCTCTTAAAGGAAGCACTTTACTGCTTTTCAGTGGTATATATGAATTGCCAGACATATGCACACACACTACTTTTATATAAGAATAACTAATAAGAACCTACTGTATAGCACAGAGAACTCTATTTGGTGCTCTGTAATGACCTGACGTGAGTCTGAGTGAACTCTGGGAGTTGGTGATGGACAGGGAGGCCTGGTGTGCTGCGATTCATGGGGTCGCAAAGAGTTGGACACGACTGAGCGACTTCACTTTCACTTTCCACTTTCATGCATTGGAGAAGGAAATGGCAACCCACTCCATTGTTCTTGCCTGGAGAATCCCATGGACAGAGAAGCCTGGTGGGCTGCAGTCCATGGGGTCGCACAGAGTCCACGACTGAAGCAACTTAGCAGCAGCAGCAGCAAGATGGTCAGGTCATGGTAGAGAGGTCTGACACAATGTGGTCCACTGGAGAAGGGAATGGGAAACCACTTCAATATTCTTGCCTTGAGAATCCCATGAACAGTATGAAAAGGCAAAAAGGACACAAAGATGAACTCCCCGGCTCGGTACGTGCCCAATATGCTACTGGAGATCAGTGGAGAAATAACTCCAGAAAGAATGAAGGGATGGAGCCAAAGTGAAAACAAAACCCAGTTGTTGATGGGACTGGTGATAAAAGCAAGGTCCAATGCTGTAAAAAGCAATATTGCACAAGAATCTGGAATGTTAGGTCCATGAATCAAGGCAAATTGGAAGTGGTCGAAGAGGAGATGGCAAGAGTTAATGTCAACATTCTAGGAATCAGTGAGCTAAAATGGACTGGAGTGGGTGACTTTAACTCAGATGACCATTATATCTACTACTGTGGGCAAGAATCCCTTAGAAGAAATGGAGTAGCCATCATAGTCAACAAAAGAGTCCGAAATGCAGTACTTGGATGCAATCTCAAAAACGACAGAATGGTCTCTGTTTGTTTCCAAGGCAAACATTCAATATCACGGTAATCCAAGTCTATGCCCTGACCAGTAACGCTGAAGAAGTTGAAGTTGAATGGCTGTATGAAGACCTACAAGACCTTTTAGAACTTACACCCAAAAAAGATGTCCTTTTCATTATAGGGGACTGGAATGCAAAAGTAGGAAGTCAAGAGACACCTGGAGTAACAGGCAAATTTGGCCTTGGAATACGGAATGAAGCAGGGTAAAAAGGCTAATAAAGTTTTGCCAAGAGAACACACTGGTCATAGCAAACACCCTCTTCCAACAACACAAGAGAAAACCCTACACCAGATGGCTAACACTGAAATCAAATTGATTATATTCTTTGTAGCCAAAGATGGAGAAACGCTATACAGTCTGCAAAAACAGGACCGGGAGTTGACTGTGGCTCAGATCATGAACTCCTTATTGCCAGATTCAGACTTAAATTGAAGAAAGTGGGGAAGACCACTAGACTATTCAGGTATGACCTAAATCAAATCCCTTATGATTATACAGTGGAAGTGACAAATAGATTTAAAGGACTAGATCTGATAGAGTGCCTGATGAACTATGGATGGAGGTTTGTGACATTGTACAGGAGACAGGGATCAAGACCATCCCATGGAAAAGAAATGCAAAAAAGCAAAATGGCTGTCTGGGGAGGCCTTACAAATAGCTGTGAAAAGAAGAGAAGCAAAAAGCAAAGGAGAGAAGGAAAGATACATCCACTTGAATGCAGGGTTCCAAAGAATAAGAAGGAGAAGAAAGCCACTTTGAGTCATCAGTGCAAAGAAATAGAGGAAAATAATAGAATGGGAAAGACTAGACATCTCTTCAAGATAATTAGAGATACCAAGGGAACATTTCATGCAAAGATGGACTCAGTAAAGGACAGAAATGGTATGGACCTAACAGAAGCAGAAGATATTAAGAAGAGGTGGCAAGAATACACAGAACTATACAAAAAAGATCTTCATGACCCAGATAATCACGACGGTGTGATCACTCACCTAGAGCCAGACATCCTGGAATGTGCAAGTGGGCCTTAGGAAGCAGCACTACAAAGCTAGTGGAGGTGATGGAATTCCAGTTGAGCTATTTCACATCCTAAAAGATGATGCTGTGAAAGTGCTGCATTCAATACGCCAGCAAATTTGGAAAACTCAGCAGTGGCCACAGGACTGGAAAAGGTCAGTTTTCATTCCAATCCCAAAGAAAGGCAATGCCAAAGAATGCTCAAACTACCACACAATTGCACTCATCTCACACGTTAGCAAAGTAATGCTCAAAATTCTCCAAGCCAGACTTCAGCAATACATGAACTTCCAGATGTTCAAGTTGGTTTTAGAAAAGGCAGAGGAACCAGAGATCAAATTGCCAACATCCGCTGGATCCTCAAAAAAGCAAGAGAGTTCCAGAAAGACATCTATTTCTGCCTATTGACTATGTCAAAGCCTTTGACTGTGTGGATCACCACAAACTGTGGAAAATTCTGAAAGAGATGGGAATACCAGACCACCTGACCTGCCTCTTGAGAAATCAGTATGCAGGTCTGGAAGCAACAGTGAGAACTGGATGTAAAACAACAGACTGATTCCAAATCGGAAAGGAGTATGTCGAGGCTGTATATTGTCACCCTGCTTATTTAACTTCTATGCAGTGTACATCATGAGAAACGCTGGGCTGGATGAAGCACAAGCTGGAAACAAAATTGCCAGGAGAAATATCAATAACCTCAGATATGCAGATGACACCACTCTTATGGCAGAAAGTGAAGAACTAAAGAGCCTCTTGATGAAAGTGAGAGAGGAGAGTGAAAAAGTTGGCTTAAAGCTCAACATTCAGAAAACGAAGATCATGGCATCCAGTCCCATCACTTCCTGGCAAATAGATGGGGAAACAGTGGCTAACTTTATTTTTTATTTTTTGGCTCCATAATCACTGAAGATGGTGACTGCAGCCATGAAATTAAAAGATGCATACTCCTTGGAAGCAAAGTTATGACCAACCTAGACAGCATATTCAAAAGCAGAGACATTACTTTGCCAACAAAGGTCTGTCTAGTCAAGGCTGTGGTTTTTCCAGGAGTCGTATGGATGTGAGAGTTGGTCTATAAAGAAGCTGAGTGCTGAAGAATTGATGCTTTTGAACTGTGGTGTTGGAGAAGACTCTTGAGAGTCCCTTGGATGGCAAGGAGGTCCAACCAGTGCATCCTAAAGGAGATCAGTCCTGAGTGTTCATTGGAAAGACTGATGTTGAAGCTGAAACTCCAGTACTTTGGCCACCTGATGCTGGGAAAGATTGAAGGCAGGAGGATGAGATAGTTGGATGGCATCATCCACTCGATGGACATGAGTTCGGGTAAACTACAGGAGTTTGTGATAGACAGGCATGGTCCATGGGGCTGCAAAGAGTCGGACACGACTGAGCAACTGAACTGAACTGAATTGATCGTATGATTCCATCTATGTGAAATGTGAAAGGCAAATCTGTAGATAAGAGAAGCAGATTAGTGGTTGACTACAGCTGACTTAGGGTTGGGAGTGACCACCAAGGAGTGTGGGTTTCTTTTAGGGGTAATAAAAGTATTCTGAAATTGTGATGGATGCTGTGTATGTATTGGAAGCCATTGAACTGTACAGTTTCCTTGGGTGACTTCTATGGTATGTGAATTACATCTCAATAAAGCTGTTTTTTTAAAAACACAACATAATACCTGTCAGAATGTCTATCATTAAAAAGATTAACAATACCATGTGTTAGTGAGGACATGAAACAAACAATTCTCATATACTTGTTTGGTTTTTTTAATTTATTGATTTTAATTGGAGGCTAATTACTTCACAATATTATGGTAGTTTTTGCCATACATTGACCTGAATCAGTCATGGGTGTACATGTGTCCCCCATCCCGAACCCCCCTCCCCATCCCATCCCTCTGGGTTGTCCCAGTGCACCGACTTTGAGTGCGCTATTTCATACATCGAACTTGGACTGATCATCTGTTTCACATATGGTAATACACATGTTTCAGTGCTATTCTTTCAAATCGTCCCACCCTCACCTTCTCCCACAGAGTCCAAAAGTCTGTTCTTTATATCTGTGTCTCTTTTGCTGTCTCGTGTATAGGGTTGTTGTTATCATCTTTCTAAATTTCATAAATATATGTTAATATACTGTATTGGTGTTTTTCTTTTTTACTTACTTCACTGTGTATAATAGGCTGCAGTTTCATCCACCTCATTAAAACGGATTCAAATGCATTCTTTTTAATAGCTGAGTAATATTCCATTGTGTATATGTACCACAGCTTTCTTATCCATTTGTCTGCCAATGGACATCTAGGTTGCTTCCATGTCCTAGCTACTGTAAACAGTGCTATGATGAACACTGGGGTACACGTGTCTCTTTCAATTCTGGTTTCCTCAGTGTCTATGCCCAGCAGTGGGATTGCTGGGTTGTATGGCAGTTCTATTTCCAGTTTTTAAAGTAATCTCCACACTGTTCTCCATAGTGGCTGTACTAGTTTGCATTCCCACCAACAGTGTAAGAGGGTTCCCTTTTCTCCACACCCTCTCCAGCATTTATTATTTGTAGACTTTTGATTGCAGCCATTCTGACCAGCATGAGACAGTACCTCATTGTGGTTTTGATTTGCATTTCTCTGATAATGAGTGATGTTGAGCATCTTTTCATATGTTTGTTAGCCATTTGTATGTCTTCTTTAGAGAAATATCTGTTTAGTTCTTTGGCCCATTTTTTGATTGGGTCATTTATTTTTCTGGTATTGAGCTGCAGGAGCTGCTTGTATATTTTTGATATTAATTTTTGTCAGTTGTTTAATTTCCTATTATTTTCTCCCATTCTGAAGGCTGTCTTTTCACCTTGTTTATAGTTTCCTTCATTATGAAAAAGCTTCTAAGTTTAATTAGGTCCCATTTGTTTATTTTTGCTTTTATTTCCATTAGTCTGGGAGGTGGGTCATAGAAGATCTTGCTATGATTTATATCAGAGAGTGTTTTGCCTATGTTTTCCTCTAGGAGTTTTATAGTTTCTGGCCTTACATTTAGATCTTTAACTCATTTTGAGTTTATTTTTGTGTATGGTGTTAGAAAGTGTTCTAGTTTCATTCTTTTACAAGTGGTTGACCAGTTTTCCCAGCACCACTTGTTAAAGAGATTGTCTTTTCACCATTGTATATTTTTGCCTCCTTTGTCAAAGGTAAGGTGTCCATAGGTGTGTGGATTTATCTCTAGGCTTTCTATTTTGTTCCATTGATTTATATTTCTGCCTTTGTGCCCGTACCATACTGTCTTGATGACTGTAGCTTTGTAGTATAGCCTGAAGTCAGGCAGATTGATTCCTCCATTTCCGTTCTTCTTTCTCAAGATTGCTTTGGCTATTCGAGGATATAACAATTATAAATATATATGCACCCAACATAGGAGCACCTCAATACATAAGGCAAATGCTAACAAGTATGAAAGGGGAAATTAATGGTAACACAATAATAGTGGGATACTTTAATATACCCCACTCACATCTATGGATAGATCAATCAAACAGAAAATTAGCAAGGAAACACAAACTTTAAATGATACAATGGACCAATTAGACCTAATTGATATCTATAGGACATTTCACCCAAAAATAATTAATTTCACCTTTTTCTCAAGTGCACACCAAAAATTCTCCAGGATGGTTCACATCATGGGCCATAAATCTAGCCTTGGTAAATTAAAAAATAATAATAATTTCAAGCATCTTTTCTGATCACAAAGTGGTAAGATTAGATGTCAACTACAGGAAAAAAAAAAAACTATTAAAAATACAAATATATGGAGGCTAAACAACACAGTTTTGAATAACCAAATCCCAGAAGAAATCAAAATATACAAAGAAAAAAATGAAAATACGACAACCCCAAACCTATGGGATTCAGTAAAAGCAGTGCCAAGGGGAAGGTTCATAGCAGTACAAGCTTACCTCAAGAAACAAGAGAAAAATCAAATAAATAACCTAACTTTACACCAAAAGCGACTAGAAAAAGAAGAAGAACCCCAGGGTGAGTAGAAGGAAAGAAATCATTAAAATTAGAGCATCAATAAATGAAAAAGAAACAAAGGCGACTATAGCAAAAATCAACAAGACTAAAAGCTGGTTCTTTGAGAAGATAAGTAAAATAGACAAACCATTAGCCAGACTCATCAAAAAAAAAAAGGGAGAAGAATCAAATCAACAAAATTAGAAATGAATATGGAGAAATCACAACAGACAATACAGAAATACAAAGGATCATAAGATACTACTATCAGCAACTATATGCCAATAAAACGGACAACTTGGAAGAAATGGATGAATTCTTAGAAAAGTATAACCTTTCAAAACTGAACCAGGAAGAAATAGAAAATCTTAAGAGACCCATCACAAGCATGGAAATCGAAACTGTAATAAACAATCTCATACACTGTTGATGAGAATATAATTGGGACAACCAAGTTAGAAACTGATAGCTATCTACTAAAGCTAAGCATACCCTGTAACCCAGGAATTTCTCTCCCAAGTATATACGCAACAGAATATATATGTACAAGGGGTGTTCATAGCAGAGTCTTAATAGCTCAAAACCTAAAGAACCCAAATTTTTACCAGCTACTGAATTGATAAATTATGGTTGATTTTTACAATGGTATTTTAAACAGCAGAGAGAATAAACTGAAAATACACAGAGCAACATGACTGAATCTCAACAAATACAGTGAATAAGACAGAAGAGAATATTTCTGATTGTTCCAATGATTGAAAGTTCAAAAATAAAATGTGAGCTGTCATTTTCATGGTTATTCTTGGCAGCCTTGGTAGAAACCAGAAGGAGCAGAGAGTATGAGGGACATCTGGGCTGTGAGCAATTTTCTATTTGTTAATCTATGTGCTTCATTACACAGTGGTTCAATCTGATAAATTCATTGTAATCTATACTTAGGATTTTTTTTGTGTGTGTTTTGTTCTAGACTTTTGCCTTTTGAAATAGTTTTTTTTAATTTATTTTTAATTGAAAGACAGTTGCTTTACAGTATAGTGTTGGTTTCTGCGAAACATCAACATATTTTCAATTTTCAACATTTAACTCAATTTTCTGTATATATAATTTTATGAACTTTATTTTTAAAATAAATGTAAGTCCCATTCTCACCCTTTGAGAGCAGCACAGCTATCCAGTGCACATGGGCAAATGAATTCTTTATTGGGAGTATAATTGCTTTACAATGTTGTGCTTCTGCTGTACAACAAAGTGGATCAGCTGTATATACATATATATACGTATATACATAAATCCCCTCCCTCTGGAGCCTCCCTCCCACTGCTCCTACCCACCATCCACCCATCTTTGTCTTCAGAGCACAGAGCTGAGCTCCCTGTGCTATACAGCAGCTTCCCACTATGAATTTTTATCATTGGGTTTTTTTTTTTTTTTTGGCCACGCAGCTTGTAAGATTTTAGTTCCCCATCCAGAGATTGAATCTGGGCCTAGCTAACACCTGGACTGCCAGGGAACTCCCAATTTTTATCATCTTAAATGAGCCATACTAGCTACATCAATACTCCCAATGTTGCATCACATAAAACTTAAGCTCTCCAGATTGAACACTTTCCCCATGTAAAACTTCTGTATTTTAAACTTGTTTTCAAGTTAAAGTGTGACAGCAGCAACGATATTTCCAGAATATTGCCTCCATGCTAATAATGGGAAAGTGTTGAAGCATAACATCCACACCAGGGGGCACTGTTGTACAAAACCAGGTTCCAAACAAAAGCCATGTCAACATTGCTGTGCGTACAAGCATCCAAATGTACTTTAATAGTTGCTTCTATTTACAGAGAGCATAATTTAAAAAAAAAAAGCCTGTTTCCCAGAATAATACAGGATCAGTACATCCCAGATACTCCTCTCTTCCTAAGCAGTGTTGTGTTTATTCCATGCAAAAACAGAGCTGAAAGTTTAAATGGTTTTTTAATATTAAACTTAAAGCTGTTTTAGTTTTTGTTTCTTTTTTTTTAAGCTGTATTCTAAAATGTAGCTTTGTTTAGCTTTCAAGTTAAGTGCTCTTGATGTTGATCAAGACTGATTTCTGTGTGTGATTTCTGTGAACTTGACTCCTGTCCTGCTTCCACAACCACGCAGGTACAGTGAGATAGGGGCTATACTATCTGCCAGAGCTGCCCTTACCAGTCACAAGCTTACCAGTGTTTCCTAAACCTCCAGTCGAATGAATACTTTCCAGTCTCACTGGGCTTCCCTGTGGTTCCTGACACCACTTGTGTATCCTCGCTTCTTAAAGTGCTGTTGTCTATTACTGTCCTCTTCTGGCTCCATCCTCCTGTTTCTCTCTGAGTTTCCTCTCTCCCCTGTCTCTCTGTTTTTTTTGGCCTGCTGCTTTAATATTGGGGCTCCCTAGAATGCGTTCCTCACCCTCTGGTTTTCTCATTCTGCATCCTTTCTCTGGAGTGACCATATCCTCCTACTGATCCAACTGTTTGCTCAGTCCTCCTGATCCAGAGGCTCACATTTCAGATCCCAACTTCGCCCCAGAGCTTCTGCCCCTACGCTTGGTTCCGGCCTCAGTGCTTGACCCCCTTGCCTTGTAGCTTACCCCTAACAGCAATAAAATTGCTTACAGTTTTCCAGACACACCATTTTCCCAGCTGCCTGCTGGACACTTCCTCCTGAACTCCCCTGCCCCAAACAGTCCATTGGCACTCCAGTTCAGTACATCCAAATATGATCTCATCCAATTTCCCTCAAACTTGTGTCTCCTCCTGCATCCTCTTTATTTCCACTGCTGACCTCACCACCAACCCAAACGGCACAGCCAGAAACAGGGACATTGTCCCTGACTCATCTGTCTTCCGCCTCCATGACATCTCATCAATTTCCCTTTGTCTCCTCCCCTTCCTCCATAGACCCTAGTTCAGGTTCCATCACCAGCCTGTTTAAGATCTCATTTCCAACTTTGCACCCCACGCCACTCATATTCAGACCTCTCCACAGCCTCCAAAATGACTCATTCAAAATATCAGTCTAACACCCTTCACCCCCATCCCCACCCATGGCCTCAGACCCTTAAACAGCTATCATTGACTACAGGTCAAAGTCCAAGCTTACAGCATGAGTCCCTCTCCAAGAAAAGCCCTATTTGGTCTGCTGCCGACTGTGATTCCAGCCTCAATGCTCCAGATCTCTTTCCCTTGTATTTTACCCTCTAACAGCATCAGTCTGCCAAAGGTTTCCCAGACACACCGTGTGCTTCCTTTCTCTACATTTTCTCAGGCAGACTCCTCTGCCTGGAAGGCACTTCCTCCCCTGCTCTCTCCTCTCATGACTCAGATCAGGTATCATCAGGAGATCTTTCCTTATCCTGTGAGTCAGATCAGATGCTCTAATTGCTTCTGTAATAGCCTGTGATGAACCATTTCCCTCCCCCGGGGTGTGTCAGCACTTGTCCATGTGGGGTTTCCACTGGCCTGTCGTATCTGGAGTCTGCACTGAGGTGTGTCTTTACCTCTGGAACCTTGCTCAGAACATGGCACAGAGTAGAGGTTCAAGGAATGTTTCCTGGGTGAAAGAATGGAGACTGGCTCCTGGCTTGAACAGCTGGGCGGCTGGTGGGAACAGTCACCCAAGGGAAGAACCAGCAGGAGGAGCAGATTTTGGCCAAGTGAGGATGGAGAGCAGAGTGTGTGTGTGAAGGATAAGGTCCTGGCCTTTAGATTCCTGGTGAGGTGCACACACAGGGGGAAATGTCCAGTGGGCAATGCAATGACCAGGTCTGGAGCTCCCGGGAGAAGCCTGGGACATTGGGTGTTGGAAGTGTTTAATTGTGTCCCCTAAGAAGACGGGGCTGACTTCAGGAGGGAGTCTGTTCGGGGCTGGCTGGGGGGCCCCCACACTAACACTCCTTTACTGAAATGTGTCAGGGAAAGGCTGCTCCAGCTGCCCAAGACTCTCCTAGTTCAGAGTGAGCTACCCTTCCTGCATCTGTGTGTGGAGTGAAGTGGCTCAGGTCACCATTAACTCAGCAGGGGGAGCCACACCTTCGTACTCGCCTCACTCGCTTGAAGACTGTGATCAGGAGCGCGCCCTGTCCTGGCACCAGACACAGAGGCCACAGCTCTTTGACCATGCAGGGTCCAACAAGGCTGACTCTCCAGAGAGGGCCTGGCTTGTGCCCTGGGGGCTGGAGTGTTATGATCCTTCCCAGGAGCCCGCCTACATAAACCTGGAACCAGAGGCCATGCTGGAGGAAAGGTCTCAGAATTTCTTCACAAGGCAATGTGGCAGGAAACTCTGAGGTCCCAAGTGACTGCTCACAGTCTCTCGGTCCACTTTGTGAACTGCACAATGAACAGCCGCAGGGCTGCTTGGACCAAATGCCCTCAGAGAGAAAGGAGGGAACCAGCAGAAGCTGTGAGCTCCAAGCCCCTTTCTCAGCAACTCACTAGCCAAAAGTTATGCTCCTAGTCGCTGGTCTGCAGAGAAAATTCTGCTTCCAGGTTATCCACTGGCCTCACCATGACCTTGCTTAGCGGACATCCATCCAGAAGGAGGCCAGGGGAGCGGCCCTTTCTTATAACGTCACTCACTCCCTGTGTCAGGGGGTGTGCCTTCTCCAGGATTTACAGAGGAAGGAAAGGACAGTAACTTAATGGCCACCTCTCCTACCTCAAGGCCTGGAGAAGCAGAGGACGTGTCTTCCAGAGGAGAGGAGAATGAAGCAGAAACACAGAAATGAGCAGAGATGGGAGAAGAGATTCCTGATGGCTCTTCAGCCCCTGGTTATTGTCCCAGCTGTGTCTCAGCCCTCTCCTTGAGATGCCTGTGGATCTTTACAACAAACTTTCAGGGATTTGACTCTGCTAAGTCCACTCCAACTCACTGAGAATCCTAAATAGTCCTGGGAATGTGCCAAATGAGCTCTGTGCCCATGGGTAATTAGCTTAACCTCTTCGGGCATCATTTTCTCATCTTTCAACTGAGGATAATAAGATTCTTCACAGAATGAAAGGAGCTAAATTTAAAAATGTAGCTCAAGGGAAAGTGCTCATGACAGTACCACCCACATGGCAGGCTCGTTCGTGACTGATGATTTCCCATTGACTCCTTCTCTAAGAGACCACAGGCCCTGTAAAGTTCTGGAGAAAAGATTCCAGATCATGCACATACTGGTGATGGTTGGTTGGAACACAGAATTGGATAAAAAGATCAATCCTTTCTCCCCCTAAAGTAGGACCAGAGCACTGAGTGTCTTCTGAACTGAAAAGGCAGCATCTTCTCTGGCTGTGTTCTTACAGTGGCAGATCTAGATGCTTGTCTAACAGATATTTGTCATTTCCTACCATTCCCTCTTCTTCCCTAAAGTACCCACCACCCTCCCCACTCACCACACATTCTCAGGAGGAAATGGACTTGAGTCCTGGCTCTGGGTGACCACTGGGTTGTTAAAGCCAGTGAGAACATATATTTCCCTGGGCAGTTAGGGCTTTGAGGGGCAAGTTATGATGAACTTCCAGCTTATTTGAAATGTTGGTTCAGAAATGCCCTCTGTCCCCTGGATGTAAACACGGATGTATGTGTCCCTCCTAGCTAGCCAGAGTCATCCTATAGGAATTAGCCGCAGGATGAAGCTGACCCCATGAAGGCAAAGGAGATTTGGAAAGAAATGGGCCCAAAGTTCACGTTGGTCTGACTTCTGGCCATATAAGCCAGCAAAGCGCCTATTCAATTTGGCTTTTCTGTAACTGGCAAAATAGGATACTAACTGAAAGAACCACGCAGACATCTGGGGTTCGTGATTTCAAAAAGATGCTATGAACAGAGTCAGTGTTTAAACAGAAGCAGCAACGGTATTTGAGATGAAAGATGGTTTATTCAAATTTCTCCCCAAACACTGGAATTCTCCACCAAGACAATTCCTCTAATCACACAGATTTGGCTGTTGCTCATGTGTCAAATATCGCTGGTGGCTCAACAGTAAAAGAATCTGCCTGCAATGCAGGAGACCCAGGTTTGATCCCTGAGTCAGGAAGATCCCCTGGAGAAGTAAATGGCAACCTACTCCAGTATTCTTGCCTGGGAAATCCTACAGATAGAAGAGTCTGGAAGGCTACAGTCCATCGAGTCACAAAAGACAAACAGGACTTAGCGACTAAAAAACAACAACATATGTCAATAATGAATAGATCTGCATCGCTCCTAAATCTCAGACTGGATATCCCTCAGGCAACTCTGAGGAAAAAAAGAGGTGCTCACGTGTTAATAGGCTGGAGAGTTGATACCTTTGAAAGGCCTGGGCTATTGATCAGGTCATCCTTCCAGAAGTTAACCCTTTCAGGTTGTAGTTGTTAGCAACAGGAATCCTGAATTTCTGACCTTATGTTGAAACCACATAGAAATATTTGGATATTATGGAGGCCCACAGCTGCCACATTTACTTAAGTATAAAGTAGGAGAGATCAAGAGAGACAACCTATAGTCAAGCTCTTTTATATATATATATAAAAAAAAAACAACTGTGTTATATGGCAGGCCATTATTTTCCCCCTGCATAACAAATTATTCCAAAACTTAGAAGCGTAAAATAGTGTACATGTATTGGGTTGACCAAAAAGTTTGTTCAGTTCTTTCCATACGGAGACCTCCTCCTTACGGAAAAACCCAAACGAGTTTTTGGGCGAACCCAATATTATATCACAGGGTTTCTGAGGGTCAGGAATCCTGGAGTGGCTTAACTGGTTCTGCTCTGACTGGAACCAGGTCTCTAATGAAGACATGATCGAGCTGTTGGCTAGGTCTGCAGTCTCTGGAGACTTGACTGAGACAGGAGGGTCTGCCTCCAAGCTCATTTTTGTGGTTGATGGAAGCCCTCAGTTCCTCACTTAGAGCCTCTCCACAGGGCCACTTAACATGGTAGCTTGCTTCCCCTAAAGCAAGTGATGCAAGAAAGAGAGTTCAAACAGTTCATGACCTGGTAACCTCATAACCTAATCATAGAAATAGCATGCCATCTCTTTTGCCATATGCTATTGGTTACACAGAGCAGCCCTGGCACGGTGTGGGAGAGGACTACTTAAAGGTGTGCATACTGGGAGGCAGGGATTAGAGGGGGCCTGCTTGGAGGCGGCACATTTCAAGACGTCCCTTGAGGCACAGGAGAACACCTCTAGGGGCACAGGAGGATAACTGCATCCCCTCAGGTCTGGCATCAAAGTCCTAAGCAGCTCACTGCAAAGTAGGAATGTTTTTGATGTCTCCTGATTTATCCCTTTTGTATTAAATCCTGAATAATTATGTTATATCACCTCTTCCACCAAAACTTTTACGTATATGAGGTGCTCTCAAAAACCCCATGGCATACATGGGGAATGTCCAGTGCTAAGCTTCTTCCAGGGTGAGAAGCAGGGCAGGGGGACCTGTTTCAGGACTGGCAAGATGGCCTGGGGAGGCTAAAATGACAATCATTTAGATGAGTCAGCAGCTAAATTAAAAGCCTGTCTGCAGTAGCTCGTAAGCATATATACACATACATACACGTACCCTGGCAACAACCCAATGCCCACCAGTGAAAACTGGTTAAATAAATGATGGTATATATGGCTGGACATTAACAGGAGATTCTTTCTTTGTTTCAGCTGAGACCCCAAAGGCTGAGAATACATGATAGAGGCTTAATTTCCTTGTATCCCAAGAGAGGAGCCAGACCACACATACAGGATATGCCAAGGTAGCGTAAAACCATCCTTGCTGGCATTAATGCTCTCCCCATCCATCCCACAAAGGGACAAAGGGCTGGAGAGTTACTGGAGTGCTGAGGCCTCTCCTCTCTGCACCCCCCTCACACCTTCTGCTTCCTTCTCACCTAAAGGTATGTGAGGAAGTGTAGGGGTTGCGTGAAGAGGCTGAGAGCTGACTCATTTGAAAAGACTCTGATGCTGGGAAGGATTGAGGGCAGGAGGAGAAGGGGATGACAGAGGGTGAGATGGTTGGATGGCATCACTGACACAATGGATATGGGTTTGAGTGGACTCCAGGAGTTGGCGATGGACAGGGAGGCCTGGCGTGTTGTGGTTCACACATTCGCAAAGAGTGGGACATGACTGAGCAACTGAACTGAACTGAACTGAAGAGGCTGGGCAGGGCTGCAGACCTGAAAAGTTGCCTTCCCACTGATGGTGCTGAACAGCAAGCCTGGGAGCAGACTCCCTACATTTGAAGGTCTAGAAGGACAGACACCAGAACTTCAGCAGTGACTCTCTCTGTAGTCAAGACTGGAATTAAGGATCAAGGAATGGAAAGAAACTGATGTTTCAATTCAAATTCTTCTATAATGTTCCAAATACACATGTTAGTATATTACCAAAAAAAGGAGACGATTAGGGCTTACTTGACAGTCCAGTGGTTAGTGCTCCACACTTCCACTGCAGAGGGGCACAGGTTTGATCCCTGGTCAAGGAACTAAGATCTTGCATGCCAAGAGGTGCTGCCAAAATAAAATATAAAAATACAATAAATTTTTTTAAAAGGAGAAAATAAAGAAATTTTAAAAAAAGGACATGCAATGAACACATAATAATAAATTGCTTGCTCTTGGGGGTAGTACTGGGAAACATTATTTCTAGTGATTTCAGATTTTCGTTATATTGAATTATTTTATAATAAGTGCATTTTATTTTTAGAAGCAGAAAACATATCCAGAGACAGCATTGAATGATTGGATGAATGAAAGCTTGGACCAGAAAGAACAGCTTGGCATCCCTCTTCTCTCTCGTTGAATGCAGGACTCTGACTACTTGGTAGTCAGCCGCTGGTCAGTCCAGTCTCTGCCTTGGGAGAGCTGCTAGCCGCAGAGAACTCCTCTTTTCTCTGGCTGCCCACACGGAGGAGGGGACTTCCAGCCAGCCCTGGGAACAGGTGTTCAGGACCAGTCACCATAGGGACACAAGTACCTTGAGAGTCCCGTCTGTCTCTGGCTGGGACTCTACCACCTGCCCAGACCTCAATGCTCCCTCGGTTCTCCTTGTGTGAGCCTGGCCCCCCAGACCCCCACCCACCTGCCTGCTTGCCCATCTTCCCTCTTTCTTGTGCACTTATCTTCAACTTTGGTTAACTTTCTGACAGGGAAACCGAGGAACCCTGGGACAAGGGAGTCACCCAGGGTCAAGCAAGGGGTGATAGGCAGGGTGGGGCTAGGATCCAGGCCTCCTTGTGGCTGCTAGCATGTTCATTCCATGAGTGGCTGTCACATAGGTGGTGGGAGCAAGGGAACTTTTTCTTCCTTCCCTCTCCTTCAACCAGTAGTACACTTATTTTTTCTTCAACAAGTAAATGGGTTCGGCAGGGTTTGGGGGTTTTGGTTTTATTTTAAACACTGGATTCCTGGGGGAAATGAGGAGAACGCTCTTTACTTAATCTGCCCTGTGTAAACCTCAGCTTCATCAGACGAGAAGCCCAGAGCTCTGTCACACAGCAATTATCTTCCTACACCCCTGCTCCTCCTTTATCCACACATTAGCTGGGGTGACTGGGGAAATATTCCTGGTGCAGTAAACCCAAGGAAAGAGCTCTGCAACCCAGAGCTTGGCATCCCCCAAGAGTCGCCCCCTGACCCCCAGAGCCATACACACCAGCTCCAGGACTACTAACTGCCAGCAGAGCCTCTCCCCTCTGCTCCACATCCCTCCCTGTTGCCTCGTGGCCACACTCTTCCATCCCCCATTCGAGGACCAACTCAGAAAAATACAGTGGCCCCAGAGTCAATGTGTCCCTGACACATGGCCAGACAACAGCCTTCTTAACGAAATGGGGAAACTGTAAAGTTCAAGTGGGTGTTTACTACTGAGCTCTGGCTCATACACTCAGTGATCAAACAGCAGTAGTCTCATCAAAAGACTGTAAATACATCTCAGCCTTCTTGAGGAAAAGATGGTTGCGATCTGGGGGTTTTCAGGAGGCAGGGCAGGTGTTAGGAGCAGCCCAGGAGTTTTGAGCAGACAGCTGCTGTGTGGTGAGAGGTGCCCAAGGCTGTAGGCTCAGAGCCTCTGCTGCCTCAGCCCTGACTTACAAGCTTGGATTTGGCTGTGCGGTGTGCTGGGGGGTGGCGGTGGGGAGTGTCAGCCGTGACCTTCGCTTTCTGTGTGTCTCCTGGGCCTACCACCCACTCCGCTCCCACCATCTCCATCCTGTTCTCATTTGGCCCTTGATCAACTTTGGAGGCAAAAGACATGAGCAACAAAGGGCTTTATGTTTTCTGAAAAGGATGTTGATACGGAACTCAACAAACCAAATATCATGTGTTTTCACAACCTCCCCTTTTCTGCCTGCTGTTCTCGGCTCTAAATCTTTCTGTGTGCCCTGACTCACCCCCTCTGGCAGCAGTGAGTCTATGGACTGAGTCTCACAATGCTGATTCTAGTGCAGAATAAGCACAATACGGGGAACCAAGCATATTAGAATATAGTTATTAAAATATAAACAAATGTGTGATATGGAAAAAATGCTAGTTTACTAATGCATTAAATGACAAAATCTAGCAATAAGTCTAATTATGGCTGAGGTTTTGAAGAAGTGATGGATGTAAGTGATATTTGAGGGTCTCTGTGATGACCAGAGTGTGATGGTTAGTTGTGACAAGGTCATAGGTTCTCTGAAGCATGTGGTTTGTTGCCTACATGCTCAACTGAAGGGAAATGTAAACTGCAATTAGAGGTTAATGAAAGTCAGAGTGTAATTTTTTCCCTTAATGGTCAATACCGAAATCAGATTGATTATATTCTTCCCAGCCAAAGATGGAGAAGCTCTATACAGTGAGCAAAAAAAGACCTGGAGCTGACTGTGGCTCACATCATCAGCTCCTTATTGCAAAATTCAGGCTTAAATTGAAGAAAGTAGGGAAAACCACTAGGCTATTCAAGTATGACCTAAATCAAGTCCCTTATGACTGATTATACAGTGGAGGTAACGCATAGATTCAAGAGATTAGATCTGGTAGACAGAGTACCTGAAGAATAATGGACAGAGGTTCATAAAATGGTACAGGAGGCAGTGACCAAAACCATCCCAAAGCAAAGAAATGCAAGAAGGCAAACCGGTTGTCTGGGGAGGCTTTACAAGTAGCTGAGAAAAGAAGAGAAGCAAAAAGCAAGGGAGAAAAGGGAAAGATATGAATGCAGAGTTCCAGAGAATAGCAAGTAGAGAAAAGAAGATTCTTAATAAACAGTCCAAATAAATAGAGGAAAATAATAGAATAGGAAAGAGTAGAGATTTCTTCAAGAAAATTGGAGATATCAAGGGAATATTTCATGAAAGGATGGGCATGATAAAGGACAGAAACAGTATGGACCTAACAGAAGCAGAAGATATTAAGAAGAGGTGGCAAGAATATACAGAACTGTACAAAAAAGGTCTTAATGATGCGGATAACCACAAAGGTGTGATCACTCACCTAGAGCCAGACGTCCTGGAGTATGAAGTCAAGTGGACCTTAGGAAGCATTACTACAAACAAAGCTAGTGGAGGTGATGGAATTCCAGTTAGCCAATTCAAACCCTAAAAGATGCTGCTATTAAAGTGCTGCACTCAATATGCCAGCAAATTTGGAAAACTCAGCAGTGGCCACAGGACTGGAAAAGGTCAGCTTTCATCCCAATCCCAAAGAAAGGGCAGTGCTAAAGAATGTTCAGACTACTAGACAATTGCATTCATTTCCCATGCTAGTAAGGTTATGCTCAAAATCCTTTGAGATAGACTTTTAGCTGTACTTGAATTGAGAATTTCCAGATGTATAAGCTGAGTTTAGAAAATGCAGAGGAACCAGAAATCAAATTGCCAATATTTGTTGGATTATAGAGAAAGCAAGGGAATTCTAGAAAAACGTCTACTTCTGCTTTATTGACTATGCCAAAGCCTTTGACTATGTGGATCACAACAAAGTGTGGAAAATTCTTAAAGAGATGGGAATACCAGACCATCTTACCTGTCTCCTGAGAAACCCATACATGAGTCAAGTAGCAACAGTTGGAACCAGACATGGAACAACATACTGGTTCCAAATCAGGGAAGGAGTACATCAAAGCTATATATTGTCACCCTGCTTATTTAGCTTATATGCAGAGTACATCATACGAAATGCCAGGCTGGATGAGTTACAAGCTGGTATCAAGATTGCCAGGAGAAATATCAACAACTTCAGATATGCAGATGATACCACTCTAATGGCAGAAAGTGAAGAGGAACTAAAGACTAAAGAGCCTCTTAATAAGGGTGAAAGAGGAGAATGAAAAATCTAGCTTAAAACTCAACATTCAAAAAACTAAAATCATGGCATCCGGTTCCATCATTTCATGGGAAATAGAAGAGAGAAAAGTGGAAACAGTGACAGATTTTCTCTTCTTGGGCTTCAAAATCACTGCAGATGGTGACTGCAGCCATGAAATTAGAAGACGTTTGCTTCTTGGAAGGAATGCTATTTATGACCAACCTAGACAGCATGTTAAAAAGCAAAGACATCACTTTGCTGACAAAGGTCTGTATAGTCAAAGCTATGGTTTTTCCAGTAATCATGTATGGATGTGAGAGTTGGACTATAAAAAAAGCTGAGCACCCAAGAATTGATGCTTTTGAACTGTGGTGTTGGAGAAGACTCTTGAGAGTCTCTTGGACTGCAAGGTGATCCAAAGAGTCCATTCTAAAGGTAATCAGTCCTGAATATTCATTGGAAGGACTGATGGTCAAGCTAAAACTCCATTACTTTGGCCACCTGATGTGAAGAACTGCCTCATTAGAAAAGACCCTGATGCTGGGAAAGATTGAGGGCAAGAGGAGAAGGGGATGACAGAGGATGAGACGGTTGGATGGCATCACTGACTCGATGGACATGAGTTTGAGAAAGCTCTGGGAGTTGGTGATGGACAGGGAATCCTGGCATGCTGCAGTCCATGGGGGTCGAAAAAGTGACTGAACTGAACTGATGGTCTTTCTAGTAGTCATGTATAGATGTGAGTGTTAGACAATAAAGAAGGTTGAGTGCAGAAGAATTGATGATTTTGAACTGTGGTGTTGGAGAAGACTCTTGAGAGTCCCTTGAACAGCAAGGAGATCAAACCAGTCAATCCTAAAGGAAAATCAATACTCATTGGAAGAACTGATGCTGAAGCTGAAACTCCAATATTTTGGCCACCTGATGCAAAGAGACAACTCATTGGAAAAGACACTGATGCTGGGAAAGATTGAAGGCAGAAGGAGAAGAGGACGGCAGAGGATGAGATGGTTGGATAGCATCAATGACTCAATTAACAAGAACTTGGACAAACTCTGGGAGATAGTGAGGGACAGGGAGGCCTGGTGTGCCACAGTCCATGGGGTCACAAAGAGTCAGACATGACTTAGTGACTGAACAACAAGGAAAAACAGACCCTCTCAGTTCTCTCTGTGGGTCTCTGTGAGTAGCCAGGTCAAGGCTTTTGCCTGTAGCGGTTCCTTGCCTGGCTGTGCTGGCCTGGGTCTCACAGCCTGGCCCCCACTTTGTTCTTATTTCCCACTCTCTCTCTCCCCTCCTTTGGCCTCTCTTGGGTGCTATTCACACAGGGCTGAGGGTTAACATTTTCAGATTAAGATTTACTTGGCAAGAGGCAGGAGTTGTATATATAATAACTCACCTGATGACCCCTGTAACATGGACAGGTAGTGAGTGTCGGACAGTATTTTGTCAGTGTCCAAAATAATGTTCTTCCCACTAGGCCTGGGCTCTTTCCTCCAGGAGAGCAATGATGTCCCTGCCTCCCTCTGGCTCTAGAAAGTGTTTATCTAAACCAAGAGCTGGGCCTACGATCGTGGGATTTTCAAGGCTGCCAGTGCACTTCGGGCAGCAGGACCCTCCCTTGGCCTTGCCTGTCTTTTCAAGGGCTCTGGCCTGGCGCACCCCAACAAGTGGGGGCTTCCAAATGTCACTTAGCAAAGATTTAAAAGTGCCTTCCCCTTCAAGGTCACTACCAAAACTGAAAAAAAGGATCCAACCCCAAACCTCCCACTCCCAAAGCCAGACTTGCTTGTGTTTATCGTCTCTGTGTCCTGTAAGCATTCATCAGAAAGCCTCTTTGGCTGGACACAGAGGAAATAAAGGTCTCTGTCTCCCACACAGAACTCTGAGGCTGAACAAAGGCAGAACCACAAAGGCACACATCTGCTTCTGTTCTCTTTGCCTGGAATTTAAAAACCTGTTCATTAGACCTTTTTCTGGATGGCTCACCAACCCCTATGCATTTTATTTGAAGATGGTCACATGAGTTTTATGATATTTTTGCCTTGCATGCATTTAACATTGCTAAGTTATTTAATTCAGCCATGCCTAGGTCTTCTCTCCAAGTTCTGAAGGTGCTTCTTTGTAATATTTCTTACATCTGAACCTGTTTTTCAGTTAGCTCACACCTTCTCTCTTCCTCCCTGAGTATAACCATTTATTTAGCATCAAGTGCCTAAATAAACTGAGTGCCAAGGGACCCATAAGTTTTTTCCTTTGCCATAGTCTTGGGAGTCTTGTGGACACTCGCCCCATTGGCTTTCAGATCTGGGTGTTCTGGGGGCCTGTCCCTCAGGTGGGAGTCTTAAAAGTTGTGGGACTGGATACCTTGTTTCTAACCCAGTGGGACCCGTTTTGGACTTCCAGCCTCCAGAACCCTGAGATGATAAGTTTGTGTTATTTTAAGCTACTAAATTGGTGGTAATTCCTTGCAGCAGCAATTGGAGAATGATACAAAGAAGTGAAGGGGCATCATGGAAACAGTTTGGAGGGGGCACCATGGCAGTCTGGAGAGGGCCCATCTGGCTCACAGCTTCTGTTCAGCCTCAGCCAGTATTTCTTAGAGGGAATAGAGGGACAGAATCATCAGATTCTTCAATTTTCCAAATAAGGTGAAAATACAATTTCCATGTAAAAAAAAGTTGTAGAGGGGGGCCTAGATGTGTGGTCCAAATAATTCACTCCTCAAAAACAGTGAAATCACCCCCCTTTTAAAACTGAAGAACTAGAACGTCAGCTTGTGGAAGCGAATCGCTCAAGGTCACATAACTTGCCAGCAGTAATATTCCTTCCTTCCAACCTGACTTGCATTAGGAAAAAATTAACTATATATGTGAACTTCAGAAGGCAAGACAAATTAACTATCAAGTTACTACTCTCAATTACACCCAGAAAACAAATATGCCCAAGATAGTCTATGCCGGAAAGATCCTGGTGCCCTAGAAGGTGTCAGGGCCATGCAAACATCGCACTTGAGCGAACTGAGCAAACAGAGGCCCGGAATTACAAAAGACGCTCAAAAGGTCTGGTGGTTAAAAAAAAAGTTCCACATACCATAACCAGAAAGTCTGCTTTTTGAGTAAGAGTTATTTACTCAAAGTCAGGACAGCCTCTACCCATTCATTCTTTAATTTGTTCATTCATTCAGCAGAGTTCCATAAACATCCCTTAAGGAGCTTACGTCAGCCATAGAGACAGGGGAGTAACCAGTAAATAAAAGCTATTTGAGATGGAATGAATTGGAAGAGGCCCCAGTAAAGAATTGGGAGAGTATCCAAAATGAATAATAACAAATAATCTTCCTGGGCACTCATTAGGTTCCAGGCATTTTCTAAGTGCTTTACACGTATTCATTTATTTAATCTTCACAAAACCTTTGAGGAGAGCAGTAGCCTTCTCCCTACGTTTACCTTAGAAAATTCAGGCGCAGAATGGTTTCATCACTCACCGAAGATCACAGAACTAATAAATGGGTTTAGACCGTCTGGCTCCAGGGCTATGGAGCTGGATGAGATCTTTCATCATCTCACTCCAGCTGTTGGGAAGATGAGGCAAGTGTTGAGGTCGCTTCTAACCAGAGGAATTGGGGACGGCTTTGTGGAAGAGGTGGTATTTGGGTTAAGCCCTGAAGGTGAAGGGAAAGAGCATTCCAGGTTGAGAGGGGAGATACAGAGATGCAAAAAAAAAAAACTGTAATGGGGGTAAGCAGTTGCTAGCAGGATTAGGCGGACAGAGTGTGTGGGGAGGGTGAGATCTAAGTTTCATATTATTCTGAAGGTGTTAGGAAGTCAGAGTTTTTCTGAGCAGGGAAGGGCTCCATTCTAACACTTTCTATGTATCCCTTCAATCAATACTAACATCTAATTAAACACCTGTTTGAACAGTTAATTTAACACCTAATATTGAGTGCTGGTAGAGGGGAATTGTTTCTGCTATCAAAGAAGTACATCTTAATTGAAGGCGCAGGAAATAATACTTCAAAAAACTGTACCACATTAAAAAATATGACAGGAGGTGTTCCAAGGCAGTACATGAGGAATTGGTCAACAAACCATTTTGTGAAATTTGGCAAATTTCAGGGTCTGTTAGTTCTCTCTCTGGCTTGGGTTGAGGGTTTGCAAGGGCAAAGTAGGGGAGCAGTCTGGGGAGCCAGTTGGAGAAGTTCATGGTGCCACATAAGCGGCTAGCCCTTGAGCTACCAAACAGGAACAAAATGGTTAATGTTGGATCTGGCTCCCTAGCACCTTCTTCCTAATCCACATCATGGCCTAGGGAGAGGAGAGCTCCCTGTAATCAGAGGCTAGGAGGAAAGCACTGGCTGGAAATAGGAGCCTATTGATTCCCTTGATTCAGAGTGAGAAAATTCCAAAGCCTCTCTTCCAGACTGCAGTCTAATGATCCACATATCACTGGGGAAAACTGTCCAAGATTTGGAAATGGACAGGGGAGATTACTAGGTTTCCTTTCAGTGGAACGCTTATTACTGCCTGCTGTAATCGCTGTGATTTTCTGATTCTATAGGTTTATGCAATTTGATTTCTTATTGGCCAAGCTATTTTTCTGTCTCTGGAGGAGTTGAAGTAAATTTGTAGAAAAAATTATAATAATGCAAAAGTTTCTTGTTTATAGCAATGCAAGTGAATTTTGTCTGGTGAAGATACAACTGATTTCTCTTCTGTAGAAAAGGTAACCCCACACATTACATTTTATTGCATGAAGATATTAACCAGTTTTACATGTATTAGCAGAACCATTTTATCTTTCCTCATTGCCTCATCCTCAAATTCTCCTTTGAAACAGTCTTAACATCTTTCTGGTGCCTTCATTCATTTCTGGGTACCAGTAAGATGCCCCCTAATTAATCTTTACTGGGGGACCATTGTATTTTTACATTAAAAAAATGATTAAAAATCATGCTTTAACACTGCTAATTCCTGCAGGTTTTCCAGCATCTAAGATAATCAGAAGAAAGGAAATGCCACAGTTTCCATTAGTGAGCCAAAAGTTGTTTCCAGAAATTCTGAGATGCTTGTTGGCAATTTTTTGAGAATTCTAAATGGAGTTTTAAAACAAATGCTTTATGAGAATTTAGAAAGAAAAAGGAAAAAACATTTACTATTATATTGCCAATTACTGCACTAGGTGATTTACATATATTATCGTAACCCTTGGGAAATCTTTGAACTAGGTATTATTGTCCTAATTTTGTAGGTGAATAAACAGGAAATATTTGATTAAGTATTGTAGCGCCTATCTGCAGATCAAATCACGTAAGTGGAAAATTACAGTGATGGTTCATAAACCACGGTGGTTAAAAGGGTACATGGTAAATAAGGGTATAAAATTCAATGAAGATGTGAGTGAAAGGACAACCAGCAAGACTGAAGTCCTGAACAAGAAAGACTGGTGGCAGTGCTTGGGCGGGAGCTCTTAAATACACGGGTACGGCTTGAAAGCTTCTTTAGATATCCTGTTTCTTTAGACCTCACCTCACGACAGACCTGCCCACACATCCACCCTCTGCTGTCTGCTGGCCTTCCTGAGCAAGAGAGAGGGAACTTAGGACCACGTCAATGCCTGCCTTCCTACATCACTCTCAAAGGGATTGTGTGGTCCACTCCCGCAAGGCAGCCCCGCTGACCATGTGGCTGATGGAGATGAAGCAGCTTCTTAGAAAGACTGGATCCACAGATCCACTGCATCTGCGATATTTCCTCTCTCAACTGCAAGATCTGATGCAAAATGGCATAATGCTAAAATTGTAAACCTGGGTTGTTGCATTCTTCTATACTTGCCTCATATCTCATACAAAATAAGTTTATCATTAAGTAAAAAAGGAAAATCTGGACGGAAAAAGGTTTAATTTATTAGTTTTGATTTTGAAGTGAAAGTTGCTCAGTTGTGTCTGACTCTTTTTGACCCCATGGACTATACAGTCCATGGAATTCTCCAGGCCAGAATACTGGAGTCGGTAGCCTTTCCCTTCTCCAGGAGATCTTCCCAACCAAAGGATCGAACCCAGGTCTCCCACATTGCAGGTGGATTCTTTACCAGCTGAGCCACCAGGAAAGTCCAGTTTTGATTTTGAGCCACCCCTTAAGAGCAGAGACAGAGGCAGAGGGAAAGCAGGGACGGGTCCAGGTGTGCCTAATTAGCTGAACCATATCACTGCCCTGCTGCTGCCAGACCCCAGGCTCTTCTCATCCGCGTGGCTTCCTGATCAACAGTGCTTTTTACTTCTACTTTATCAACACTCCTGTTTTTGGACACCATCTCCTCAAAACGCAGGACAACTTTCGGGAGACCTTTCAAGCATAAGATCTGGGATGGCCCCAGGAGTCTCTTCAGGCCTCATGTCCTCCTCTGACTCTCGAGTCCTGCCTACAGGTGTCACCCACCCTACCGTCCGTGTCTTCTATGCCTCCTCTCTGTGCCTGCATGCTTTATTTTATATTCTCATGAACATTCCCCCATCAAAGACACGTACACATACATACAGCCCAGACTAGTGTGTTAGGGGTTCTGCAACTTACTGACATATATTTCTTGATAGAAACAGAGCCTGGGGCGGGAATTTTGCCTGACGCTGACACACCTCCTCTGCCTCTGGAAGCTGCCACCGTAATCAGGTAGATGGGAGCCACCTGTTCCTACTCCCTCATTACATTCTAGGGCGTCTGCTCAGGTGTTTGAGGAATTTGGGCCTCCTGTTCCAGTGGCACTGGGACACAGCTCTGGGAAAGCACCCTTTGTTCCTCCCCAAGATGCCTGTTTCCTGAAGAGTGGAGAAACTTCTACTGGTTGCATTCAGAACCCGCTGCTGTTTAAAGCAGGTATTGCCACTGTTTGATAAAAGGAGCATGTGTGTAAAGGCCTCCAAGCTGGTACAGTGTGGGTGGTTGGGGGAGCCTGAAGCAGCGGCGGGGAGAAGGCCCTGCCCACGGGCTGCTCCTGGGACACTTTCCGGGGCCTCTGTCTCCCTGTCACTGTTACTGGGGGAGCCTCACTCAGGTCGTCCTGACACAGTCTGGTGCCTCAGGAGCCCTGTCTTCTCCCTGTGTTCCCTCCATGGGTGCTTAAGCTGAAGGCTTGACTTCACTCTCACCTGGCACCCAGGTTGCCTTCCCGTCCATAGTCTATGATGATAAGCTGGGACTGTCACCTCCCCCAGTCCCGACCTAGGCACCCAAGTCTGCACTTGGCCCTGGCAGCTCCCCAGCTGGCTCCCTGTCAACAGAGGCAGTGCGGCCGGTCTGCCGCACCCTGTTCTTTATGAATCTCCTCATTCTTCGGGCCACCTGCTCCCAGGCTCACATTTATTTTCTGAACCCTGAGCTGTTCCCGCCAGCCTTCCCAGAGGCCTGGTCATGAGGCTTTGGGCATTTCTGTTTTTAGTTCTGGGCTCTGAGAAAGGAGGAGAGGGCAGCCTTTCTCTCTCACTGAGGCTGAGGGCCAATGCCAGGCAGAAAGGGGGACACAGAGGGGCTGCTGCAGGAGAATATGAGTGCGGGCAACGGGAGGGCCAGACGGCCCTGGACTCTGGGTGCCCTGGACCTGCGGGCAGGGGTAGATGGGTCGGGAAACCTTGAGATGGGGCAGCTTGCGGCCGTCTGGTGCTGGTGGCTGGGGAGGATCCACACGTCCTAGGCTACCGGGGTCAACGAGGGGCCTGGGAAGATCACTGATGGCTCTTAGGAGAGCCGTTTCAGGAGTGTGGCAGGGCCTGAAGACAGAAGGGGAAAGTCAGGAACGAGTGGGCGGTTGGCAGGCGGAGACCCTAAGTGTACCCCATTCTCCCAATATGCTTTCACGAGGAGGGAGAGGCGGGGCGCTGACATGCAGGGGACATTAACAGGGAGAACTGGTTTGCACTGGTTGTGTTTGTTTTTGCCCTAGAGACACAAGCAGATACTCAGAGAGGAAGCCCTTGGAGAAAGGGACAGGCTGAAAAGGTGTTACAAAGGACATATTGACAAAGCCCAGTCCCCAGATCACACTGCAGGTGGGAGGGAGGCAGCCTGTGGAAGCACAGGTGTGACTGACGGGCTCAGGTAAGGCCCGCTAAGGCCCTTGGCTTAGAGTCTCAAGGTGGCACCTCCTATGCTCTCCCCAAAGCTGAGTCTCCCCCAAAGTTGAGTCTCGCCATTTTAACAGGGCCTCGCCTGAACCGCAGGGCAGCCTTGTGAGAAGAATGTGGGCCCTTCAGGGGAAGGAAGAGGGTGAGTCACACACACACACACAGACACACACACACAGACACACACACACACATGACAGCCAAACCCACAGAGCAGGCATGAGTCATGAATTTTTCTTTCAGTCACCTATAAAGAAGAATTAGATGGAAAGCAAGAAAACACCCAGGGTTAAAATAGACCCCTGTCCTTTCTAACCTGCCTCCCATTGCACAGGGGCAAAGGCAGAGCAGAAGAAAGCCTCCAGTCTGGACTTTAGTGCACCCTGACTAGGTGTCTTGGTAAACACACGACAGAGCTTCCTAACCAGTGCAGCAGGTCATCCACTGATCCTCTCAGCCCTGGGAATGAGTGGGGTCTGGGATCCACGGCCTTGCCTGGTGCTCAGAGCTTAGAGCTCTGCCAGCCTGTTTGTACATATTGGATTGGCCCAAAAGTTTGTTCAGGTTTTTCCATTAGATGTTATGGAAAAACTGAACGAAATTTTGGGTCAACCCAATAAAAAGACACTCTAATACCTGCTGAATGAATGACCGCCTGAATGTATTCATTTTGATGCATATTAGAAAAAAGATCTATAATTAGCATGTTAATCCTATTAAGATCATAAAAGGCACCGTTGAATGAGTGACAAAGTGTATTTACTGTGCACTGGAAAATATATATAATTAGCAAGTTAAACCTATGGTTTCACAAATATTATCTAGGACAAGGCTATGTTTAGAAAAAGAATTGATTTAAAGTGGATTTCAGGAGAAACAAAACAGCATAATTACAAGCAGATCGGACAGGCAGTCATCAGACAACATACACTGTCTCCACCACTGTGGTCACCACTCATGAGGGCCTTGTCATCATTCTGTCTGGGTCTGGAGAGAGCAAGGAAACTCACTGAGCGTCAGGGGCTGCGTGTACATTTTGCGTTGGTGTCTCCTTCCACTTGGTACCAGCCTTCTGAATGTTACCTCTTCAGAGGTACTGTCAGCCTTAGAAAAGTTAAATAACTTGTCCAAGATCAGTCAACTGTAAATGACAGAGGCAGAATTCAAGCTTGGCTCCAGCTGACTTCACAGCCCCACTCCTGTCACTATCTTCCAGGCACGAAGAGTGAGTCAGTCTACAGCAAATGTTCAGCCTAGGGTAGGAAGAAGGAGGGAGTTTCCTTGGAAGGTTCTCTCTCTCCATGAAGTCAGTGATGGGTCCATCTGCTGAGCCATGTGGGGGATTTGAAAAGAAAACACCCTAACTGCTAGAAAATGAAAAGAAATAAAAGAACTGGGAAAGGAAGAGCCTTAGAAAGGGTGGAACACCCATGGCATCCCGTGTCAGGAACTAATACTTGTGGATTTGCTCTCTGCAAGATACCTTTACACTTATCCCCACATTCAGGGGGAAGTCTCAAATTTTCACAAGTCCCCTCCTTTCCTGGAGTAGGTACTCGTATAGCAGGTTGAATGGTGGTCCCCTGTGTTGGTCAGGGTTCTCCAGAGAAACAGAGCCAATAGGATGTATTGATTTACAAAGAGAGAAAGAGGTTTATTTTAAGGAATTGGAAAATGTGATTGTGGGGGCTTGGCAAGTCTAGAATCTGATGGGGGAAGTGCCAGGCAGAGACTCAGGGAAGAATTGCAGTTGAGTCCAAAGGCAGTTAGGCTGGAGACTCAGGAAGAGCAAATACTGCAGATGAAGTCCAAAGGCTGTCTGCTGGCAGAAGTGTCCCTCCTGCTCTGGGGAGGTCAGCCTTTGTTTTATTCAGGAGTTCAACTGATTGCGTGAGGCCCAATCATGGAGCATGGAGGACAATCCCTGAATAATGTTTGAGCACATATCTAGGCACCGTGGACCAGAGAAACTGACACATAAAATTCACCCCCATCACATCCCCCGAAAGGTATATCCACGTCAAACCCTTGGAACCAGTGGGTATTACCCTATCTGAAAAAAGTTTTGGGAACTAGGTATTTGATCCTGGACCATCCAGGCAAGCCTTTAATCCAGTGACAAGGGTCCTTACAGGAGACACACAGAGGAGAAATGCACAGGAGGGAAAGAGGCCACACGGAGACAGGAGACGGGAGTGACAAAACCACAGTCCAGTCAGCCCCTAGAAGTAAGAAGAGACTAAAAATGTTTACTCCCCTGGAGCCTGCGGAGGGGGTGCAACCCTGCCAGCCCCCAGATTTTGGACTTACAGCCTCTAGACTGAGGGGTACACTTATGTAGTTGGAAACCACCCAGTCTGCAGTGATTCCTTACAACTGCCTCGGAAAACAAATTCAGCAGGGCAGTGGCGAGTGCCCCTCTCCCTTGCTTGCGTGCTGTGGTTCCTCAGCCTCAAACTTGCACACACAGAAGGAAGGCGAGAGGCAGTCTTCCCCTACTCCTTGTTCTTTTTGGGTACTTCAACTCCAGGCCCCCAGTCCTGTAACAGGACCCTTAGCCTCTCTTCTCCATCTCCTGCCCAGGCCCCACTATGCCAAAACAGCTCAGTTCTGCTTCCCCACTGCTAGCTGGCATCTCTTACCTACTCAGCACCCCAATCCCCTGTGCCTGCTTCCTCCCAGACTGCCTGTCCCCAAGGACATGGTTCTGATTGTCTCACTGGAGTACTTTATCCTTCTACTCAGCCTTGGCCCCACCTGCTGGTACCGTCACTCAGGTCAGCAGCATTTGTCGTGTGTAATCTAGGAATCAGACCTCCTTCAAATTTCTAGAGGCACCTAAAAGTCTCTGCCGTCTGTAATTTACCCTCTGCTCAGTAATTTCCCATCTCCTCCTCTCCTGGAACACATGGCCTCTGGCCACCCTTTCTAGCAATCTGCTTTGTACCTGCTCCTCCTCTGACTTTTTGGGGGCAAGGGTCCCACTGTGCAGAATATTAGGACCAGCATCTAATCGTGGGCCCTCTTTGAAGTGTTATTTGTTGATCTTTCCTATGGAAGAAGCCATAGGCCAAACGGAAGTAAGGCAGGGGCTAAATTTAACACAAAGAGTTACAAATTGTTATTTCATCAAAGCTGTGTGTTATTTCATCAACACAATGCTTAGCTATGTTTGTATAAGAAAAGATAAGAAACAATGATGTAATGTTTCCCAACCTAGAGTAGTTAAAATTTACATAAGTGTTAACAGGGTCACCAGAAAAACAGGAGGAGAGGCCTGATTTTAAATCTTACATCTTAAAAAACAAATCACATTGCAAAAGCCACTTTAATAATCAAGATATTTCATCAGTATAGATTTGTATTTATTTGTCAATGTATCATATTCTTTGAGTACGAGTATGCTTTCTCTACATCTGAATTTCTTTTAAAAAATCCTCTTTCATATCTTTGGTATACTTGTTTTCACTTTCAGTAGTCTAAAACATGTTGAATCACTTTTAATAGTTCAAATAATCTACCCTAGACATAAATCATGAAGATTAAGACTGAACTGGGAAATTCCCTAGCGGCCAGTAGTTAGGACACGGTGCTTTCACTGCAAAGTGCCTGGGTTCAACCCCTGATCAGGGAATTAAATTAAGATCCCTGATCTAAGAGAGCTAAGCCACCCAGTGCAGCCAAAAACACAAAAACAAATAAAAAGACTGAACTGAACTTCAGCTCCAAAAAGGCCATTCTGTCTGTCTCAGCTTTCTTTCGCCATCTCATGAATACTTTATCCTAGCCCATTTTAATTTAATTCACAATTCATTGAATGCTACTATATTTATTGAGTGCTACTATGTACTTGGGGCTCCCCTTGTGGCTCAGCTGATAAAGAATCCACCTGCAATGCAAGAGACCTGGGTTTGATCCTTGGGCTGGGAAGATCCCCTGAAGGGAAAGGCTACCCACTCCAGTATTCTGGCCTGGAGAATTCCATGGACTATATAGTCCATGGGGTCGCAAAGAGTCGGACATGACTGAGCGACTTCATTTTCACTTTCACTTTCATGTGCTTGGCACTGTGCAGATTCTGGAAATACAAAGATGAACAAAATAGCTGTGGTGCTCCTAATGGAGTCTACTCCCAGTGTCAGCCTGTTGAACTGCTGGGTACTGGGGCAGCAGTTCTCAAAGTGGTCTCAGGACCCTTGGTAAGGGAGGAGGAGTCCCTGAAAACAGCTGTGTGTGAAGCCCAAATGTATTTCTGTGTTCATCATAATACAGATTATTCTCATTTTTTTTTTGCAGTACTTAGGGTCTATACGGTTGCTGTGAAGGCCAAGGTAGTGAATAACAAACTGTTTATTGCATCTAAGAGAAGCAAAAGATTAGGTTCCTGCAAGCCTCTGGTCACAACATTTTTGTCAACTGATTGATATATAACCTTGTTTGGTGTGTGTTTCTGTTTAAAAGACAACTTACTGCGAGAGAATGGGAAACATTGAGGACATCTCCCATCTACTTCCCTACCTTCCCTGGGAGATTATCATGGTATGATTTCTCAGGCCTTCCAGGTTCTGAGGAGGAAGGGGCTTCTGCCCCAGTCCCCTCAAAATAGGTCTTCAGAGTGTGAAACTCCTTGCTGCAGCCTAGAGCAGGCTTCAGCAGTAAGATGTCCCACATCCCACATTGCAGTCTCTGGGCCCTTTTTGTCTCTGTGTTGTCATTTTTGGTGTCTGTACAGGGACCAAGGGAGTTGGCACCCTAAAAGTAACTTGTTGTATATTTACTCTTCAACCAGCCAGGCCCATCTTTGGCCTGATGCGTGCTTAACAAATATGAGCAACCGAAGGGCAGCTGTTGCATGAATTGCCTGCCCAGGGACACTGCTCACAGCTGAGCCATGGGGCCCCCAGAGCCACAGCCTGAAAACCAGCCATGAAACTATTTCCCAGGTCAGCTCTCAGTGCTGGGCTTTACTGATAGAGACTAGAAAAGAAGGGAGAGGACTTTTTAAAACAGAGTTTTTATGTGAGAAAAAGCAAACTGGATGTGAAGAGATGAATGGGAATGAAGAGTGGACATTAATCAGAAAATGCTGCTGAGGGTTATGAATACCCTTCATCGTATTTGGGAAATGTAAGAAAATTTTTGAGTTATTTTAGAATTACTCTTTGGTGGTCCAGCTGGTTTCTCCGGTTGCAGCACTGCTTCAAGACCAGACCATGGTTTGCTTCAGAGTCCATAAATACTGATATGTAATGATTAACTAGGAATTTCTGTGCCTGGAGGGGAATCCATGATGCCTAACACTCCTGAACTTCCCAACCAAATTGCAGGAGACAATTCTATTATTTTTTATGTAATTATAAATTCCATAAGCTTTCTACATGTAAATATTTCACTGGAATTTCTTAGTAGGAATATTCCCATCATTTGCTATTGTGCTCAGTCGCGTCTGACTCTTTGCAACCCTAGTCCGCCAGGCTCTTCTGTCCATGGGATTTTCCAGGCAAGAATACTGGAGTGGGTTGCCATTTTCTCCTCCAGGGGTTCTTCCTGACCCAGGAGTCGAACCTGCAACTCTTGCATCTCCTGCATTGAAGGCAGATTCTTTACCTGCTGAGCCATCAAGGAATCCCATCATTTGGGGCAGAAGAAATTTTTATCGTGCAGGACAATTTCTGACATTGCAAAAAAGTTCTTATCCAGTAAAACTAAAAGCATCTGTTGCTCATTGTGACAAATAAAGATTATCCCCCCCATACACATTTTGTAATACATCCCTTTGGGGTATGGAACTGCCTCCCTTGAGAATGATTGCCACCCAGAGGTAGACAGAGAATACCTGGGAATTTCAGCTCCAGCCTCCCTCAGCCTAACCCTGTCATAATGTTTATTTCACTCCTGCAGTCATCTTGATGGTCTGAGTAAAGGGGCCCCATCGTGAGAGGCATTGTTATGAACTAAACATTTGTGCCCCCCAAACTGACATGTTGAACTCCCCCCAAATATGATGTCTTGGGAAGTGGGACCTTCACTGGGAAGTGGCAGGAGCATAAGAGGTTTTGTGTTTCACCGTCACATGTGATGCTTGCTCTGGATTTTGGTTGTTGTACTTTAATGAGTTAAGGAAGTTTCCAGATATCCTACATGACAAAAAGAGCTTTTCTCTTGGTTTCCATTTTTTTAAATTGGAAACAGGTGGAGCAAACACTTTTTCAAAATCTAATTTTTGTAATTTTTCTCTTTTGTTAATGTAACAGATCATATCAAAAGACCTCTAAAGCTGGATCACCCTCACAGTCCAGAGATCAACATTTGGTCGTTTGGTATCATTCTTTTCATACATAGTTAGATTTTATGTACTATTCTTTAAGTCAACTTCACTTCTCAGTTTGTGCCCGCCTGTGATAGTTCAGTAAATGTGCTAGCCTGTGCTCAGCCATATGCTCCCCCACTCCATTCATTCATTTTTAAAAACAGCAGTATAGAGTGTTCTCTTCTTAAAAACTGATTATTTTTTTTTGGCTGTGCAGCTTGCAGGATCTTACCTTCTCAACCAGGGATAGAACCCCAAGCCCCCACAGTGAAAGCTCCAGACCACCAGGAAATTCCCCCAAATAGATTACTTCTAATCTTAGCTTTCCTTAAGTAGAATGTACAGTTATGTGGTAGATAAGGCTAGGACGGTGATGTGTTCAAATGAACATACACCAGTGAAATCAAAATAAATCATCAGCTTATATCCCTTGCCACCAATCTGGCTATGGGGGGGTCCCTGAGCCCCCAAAATATAAGATTCCTCCCTTATAAAATGTATCAACAGTTTTCAGTCCTGATGCAGCTTAGATAAAGTGCAGTGGTACTGATTTTCCTTCAGTCTCAGGAGACTAAGGGTTTTAAGTATCTTGAGGCCTGTGACTGTGAAGGAACCTTAAATTCTCTTGTTTAATCTCTTTATTTTCCTTCTTTGCTCTAAACAATACATCAGTAAATGTTTTGCCTGTGTGTGAACCAATATGAAGAACACTATTGAGATTTTGATCGTAGATTTTTGTTTCCACCTTTAAGAAACTCAGAGGAAGAAAATTTTTCTAGTGGAAAATAAAATCATCAGATAGAATAGTGCATCCAAAACAGGAAACTAACACTCAGACACTGACTGTCCTACTTCTAAGCTACTGTCCAGGCAGACAGGAAGAGTTGAGAGTCACATTTTTTTTTTTTTTTTTTTCTTCCTTTTCAGAGAGGCGGAGCTCAAGATTTAGTTTGAAATTCAGACGGCTATTTATGACTGCTCTGTGGTAGTTAAACCAAGAGAACAAACGGCTACTCTGCTCACTGATTCAGACACCAGATACAGAGCTCCGGGATGGAAATTAACGTGTATCCTCACCATGCCTTGGGCTTTCCAGGCCCCCATGTAAGTAACTTAGCGATTTGATAGAATTTTATCATTGAAAATGCAATCAGGGAAAAAAAGGAGAAAATGGTCAGGAGGAAGAGGAAAAGCTTTGGTTTTAAATCTATCACACCTAGAAGTTTTTCTAATGTCATTTTTTTTTTTTTTTAACTGCTGACTCCTGGTAGCAGTAATTCTTTGGTTGCTAGATGTCTCTAAGTTCCTGTGTTGAAACTCACAGCCTCTTAACAATTCTAAACAAAAAACCGAAAATGAAATATTTCCATAAGATTCCTGATGCTTTCCTCACATAAAGAGGGTAAGCTTTTACTTTTTGAAACATCTGCTTCATAAATGTAGTTTTTTCCCATAAGTGCAGTGTTTACTGCAATTACTTTTATTTTTTCCTTTGCTTTTGAAACATGGTATATAGAGCTGCCTGACTTGTAGTACTTTTTCTCCCAGCTATTTACCTATTGACTGACTATACTGGTGAGGGAAGTACATTTTTTAATTTAATTAGTATCTGAGCCAAATTAAATGGAAATTACTTATGTTTATCTATATATAATATATATCATATCATATGCTATATTATAACATAGCTTATTTAGCCTCAAATTTTTACTGAGAAATATGGAAATGCAGATGTTTCAGAAAATCATCATCACAATTCAGTTTGGTGATTTATTAAAAAATATGTCTATATATATTCAATTTAAAGATCATTTATAGCTAAGGAATTGATTTATAAGCACCTTTCAATCAAATTATGTCATTCTTACAATTATTTTCAACACAGTCTACTAGTTATATCACTAATGCCTAATTTCAATTTATCTTCTTCAATGAGAATTTATTATTTTTTAATAGCACTTCCATTTAAATTCAGGGTCAGATTTTCTGATCTTCTAGTTGGAACTTTGTAGGTTTTTTTTTTTCCTCATGTCATCAATGAAATGTGAGAAATGGTTGTCTCTGGTTACAAAGTTACTCCTATTTTTCAAGTGACTGCTTTTTTAAAATTCACTTTGAAATGACCATTTCATCTATCTGCCTAATGTTTGGTTGTTCTACCACCACATCAGCTGTGAAATTTCACATGGAGTATGGCCGCTTTCAAGTCACTCTCCCACTTGATAGTCCAACCATGTTTTCCAATACTTCTCAACAGAACTTCTCCTGTCAGGGCTAGTCTCAATCCCTCCTTATTATCTTCAACCACACTGTATTCTCATCTAGGAAAATGCTCATGTAAACTGTAAAATGGGTAGGATTTCATGGCAGACTGAGTTTGAGAAAGAAAAGAGAAGTCAGGAGCAGCTCCCAGGTAACTGGGAGGGTGACTACCACCACTGAAAATTAGAATGGAGAAAGGCCAGGTGTGGGGGAAGAGGAAAACTTCACTGCGGCAAACTGAATTGAAATGCCCATGGAACACATGCGGAAAAAGGTATCCTAAAAGGAGTTGGATATTTGGATTTGGACTGAGAAGGCTGGGCCACAAGTTCAGATTTAGAAATAATGTTAATGGTTGTTTTTTAAGCCCCGCAAGTAGATGAGATCACACTGTGCACTAAAATGAGATGAAAGGAAGGCTAAATAGGGAAGCCTAGGAACCTTTAAGTAGGGGTTTGGTGACATATAGCAGACAGAGAAATTGGAGGTGGGTGGCAAATCAGGAGATATCATGAAGCTCAGGAAGAAGAAAGCTTTGAGAATAAAGCAGTGGGGACTTCCCTTGTGTTTCAATGGCTAAAACTCTGAGTTCCCAATGCAGGGGGCATGGGTTCCATCTCTGGTCAGGGAAGTAGATCCCGCATCCCACAAATACAGATCCCGCATGCTGCAACGAGGGCTGAAGAGCCCGTGTGCCGCAACTAATGCTCAGCACAGTCAAATAAACTGATTAACAACCACAACAAAAAAAGATAGAGCTGTGACCATAAGTGTAAAGAAGGGGTTAAGAGAATAGAAGGTGGAGGGCAGAGAAGATTCTGTGCAATGGGCAGTTGGATGAAGTGAGCTGGAAAAGAGGGAACCTGGCCAGGAAACACCACCGTTTATTGTAACATAAGGTGCAATAAACTGGGTTTCCACGGAACTTTACTCCTCATGCAATTAAACAATGTCGAAGAGTCTATTTAAGACTTATGTAACTACTCTATATAAAATATTACAGAAAGAGTTCTGAACTGGCCAAGAGTAAAAGTATAACAAACTGGGAGCCAGGAACATAATAAAAATCTGGTGAAACAGGTAGGGCAAGAAATGTAGTTGGCTGCATTAGGCTAAGAGTGAACCGTGTATTTCAAGACAGATACACATTTTATTGGGTGAGTTATGCCTATCACAGGTCTGTCTCTCCAACCCATCTCTTGCTTCAGGTCCTCAATCACAAATTCAACATATCCAGATCAGATCTCATTGTCTTCTCACTTACTCCAGTCCATCCCCAACCTGCTTCTCTACTTCAGGGACAAGCACTGCCAGCTACCCCATTGCTAAAAGTGGAAACCTGTGTCATTCATTCTTTTCCATTGGCATCTTTTCCATCTCATCTCTGCCATCAAGTTACATTCATTTTTTCCTCACATTCTTTTTTTTGGACAGGAAAGTATGATTTATTGGTGGGCGTGAGTAAGGAGGGAATAGTGTCAAAGTTCTCATGAGTGCAGGCCCGCTATTTGTCCAGAGGGTCACGATTAGGAATGTATTTGACCCCACAGTCATCCAAGACGAGCCGCTTTTCTGCCACCATGTTTTCAAATTCATCCACATTAAACTAAGTAAATCCCTACTTCTTGGAGATGCAAGTCTCCTGGCAGCCCAGGAACTTGAATTTGGCCCTGTGTAGGGCCTCAGTTGGGCTTCCCTGGTGGATCAGACAGTAAAGAATCTACCTGCAATGTGGAAGACCTGGGTTTGATCCCTGGATTGGGAAGATCCCCTGGAGGAGGGCATAGCAACCCCCTCCGGTATTCTTGCCTGGAGAATCCCCATGGACAGAGGAGCCTGGAGGGCTACAGTCCATGGGGTTGCAAAGAGTTGAACATGCTGCTGCTAAGTCACGTCAGTCATGTCTGACTCTGTGTGATACCATAGACGGCAGCCCACCAGGCTCCTCTGTCCCTGGGATTCTCCAGGCAAGAATACTGGAGTGGGTTGCCATTTCCTTCTCCAATGCATGAAAATGAAAAGTTAAAGTGCTCAGTTGTGTATGGCTCTTCGCAACCCCATGGACTATAGCCTACCAGGCCCCTCTGTCCATGAGATTTTCCAGGCAAGAGTACTGGAGTGGGTTGCCATTGCCTTCTCCCAGTTGGACATGACTATGTGACTAAGCACAGCACAGGGCCTTGATCATGTACACCTTGTTCTGCAACTTGGACATTATGATTTGGCCAATGTGGACCCTGGCCACTCTGCCCTGGGGCTTTCCAAAGGCACTACACACACGTGTCTGGAACCTAGATTGGGGACAGCATGTCAATCATAAATGTCTACTGGAAAGGGCTGTCTCCAAAATACCTTAGGGCAACCTGCACAGGCTACAGGCTTCCAACACTAAGGAGGCTGCTGTTTGCAGCCCTTGCACACTAGGCCCCCATGGGGAAAAGAGAACAGTTGGCTCAATGGGCTGAAAATCTCTACATTCTTTTGACTCCATTCTCTTGCTTTTCAGTCCCACCACCACCACTACCGTACTAAAATAGTGTTCTTAACTGGCCTACCCTCTCCTAGTTCTTCCTCCTCTTCCCTATCCATCTCCCACAATTCTAATGAAGTAAATCTGATCAGGTCCCTCCGTGACATAGCTGGCTAATTAAAAAAACCTCCCAGTTCCACTGATGAGAAAGAAGGTCTGATCTGCTTGGCATGACATCATGCTAACAAGCCCTGCCCTACATCTTGGCTGACCCAGCCTAACCTGCTGACTCAGCCTTGCCCCACATCTTAGCTGCATCTCAAGACTTTCTGCCTCCTCACATCCACCTTCTAACACTGCTAAGTTTCTCCTTGTTCTTTAACTCACCATGTTCCTTTACATTTGATTTACACTAAAGCCTGAGCAATAGTATTGTTCTACTAAGATCATTAGCTTGGGTGCTGGAAGAGGGCAGAATGGGAGAAGTTGAATATAAGTGATTAGGACCAGCCATAGAGAAAAGAATAGAGGTGGCCATGACCTTCGTTAAGAGATGTGATCCTGCATTGAACTCAGTGCTTATTAGACTGTATTTCTTAAATAAATCACAATTCAAGGGAAACAAGTATATCTAATAGAAATAATGTCAAAGAATTTGTAATTTGATGAGAGAAATAAGACATAGAATGAGGCAACTAATGTGACTGATTTTTCCTAGGTTCATTATAAAATGTCAAATTAATTGCTTTACACTCATAAATATACCACTGACTCAATGGACATGAGTTTGAGCAAACTCCAGGAGATAGTGAAGGACAAGTAAGCCTGGCATGCTTGGGGTTGCAAAGAGTTGGACATGACTTAGCAACTGAACAGCAACAACATACATATATACAGACATTCAAAGATACTAGATAACTAATAATATATTAGTATAATATTAGTATAATTAACTGATCGATGTACTAATTAATTAGTATAACTAATTATAATTAGTATAATGCTAATATAATATTAGCATAATATTAGTATTAGTATAATAATAATATATGTGAAACATGGTGGCAGGAAAGTGGATCATCCTGGATGGCTGTGGGATCAAGACAAGTCCTACAGAATTTGGAGGAAGACAAGAGTATTTGGGGATAGAGTGTTCAGGTTACATTTACAACAGAGATAGAACTTGCAGTCTGAGTAGGGCATACGTAGCAGGAGGAATAACCTTCTAATTATGGGAAATGACACAAACAGAGGCAGAAGAGGATGTGTTCAGGGCAGAAGAATCTGGGTAGGGGAATTATATTGATAAGGACAGGAAGAGGTCAGGGTGTGATTGTGGGGTCCCTTCAATGTGTACTCGACCCCTCGGCATACCTACATACTTTACCTAGCAGAGAATGGGTACCACTGAAGTTGTTGGTTTTTTTTTTGGTCACACCTAGTTCCCTGGCAATGGATGAATCTGTGCCTGCAGTGGAAGCACAGAGTCTTAACCACCGGACATAGTGAATGCAGTCTTTTAAGCAGATTAATCAGGCAGTAGTGTGCAGGACAGATTAGAATAGAAAGGGAATTCAGGCTGAAAGAGCAGTAGCACAGTAATCTAGGTCTGAGATGTCATAGTTTTTTATTCTAAGACACTATTGAATAATGGGTTTTTGTAATAAAAAGCTCTACATTAAATGTCTACACTGATTATACAATTTTAGGTATATAAAATTATAAAAATGCTGGCATCTCAGAATTAAGAACATAAGATAACGATCTGAACTAAGGTGATAATGAAAGGAATGAGAAGAGTAGATGCAAAAAAGAAAAAATCTTGAAGAATTTGGATATTAAAAGTCAGAGGAGGTTAAAATAAGATTCCATTGTTTTGAGTCTGAATGAAAGTGACAAATTGTTACCATTAAAAGAAGTGGCAAAGTCAAGAAGTAAAAAACCAAACTAAATTTTATGTAGAGTTGGAGGTGAGGAAATATCTAGCAGACAGTTGAAGATATTGGCTTAGAACTAGGAAGAAAGATCAGGCCAGAGTATTATCCAAGGAATTACCTACATACAAGTCATAGTTGGGATGGAAAGCTGAGAGTGAATGACATTCTGAAAGACCAAGTGTGTAAAGACCAGTGAGAAAAGGTGTCATTGCAAGGGAGTGCCCACATTTCAGGACAGAAAGGAGGGTAGGAGAAAAAAAACAGAAATCATTTGAAAGTTTGACTTAGATCCAGAGTAGGAGCATGGAAAACATGAGGAGAGATTGAGGTCTTCTTTTCACGCTTAGAATTTATTGTCGTTCACCATGTATATTTGAGTGTGTCTTAAGTATTCACAGTCTGGGCTTCCCTGGTGACACAGTGGTAAAGAATCTGCCTGCCAATGTAGGAGATGCAGGAGACATTGGTTCGATCCCTGGGTCAGGAAGATCCCCTGGAGGAGGAAATGGCAACCCACTCCAGTATTCCTGCCTGGAGAATTCCATGGACAGAGGAGCATGGCGGGCTACAGTCTATGAGGGTCACAAACAGTTGGACATGACTGAGCATGCACACCTCTAAGTATTCACACAGGTATGAAGAAGCCCACAGTGGCATCCAAAGGAACGTCCATGTGGGCCTGCACCTTCATCCTTAGCTGGATGCCAAGTACTAACTGTGGGCTGTTCCTCAGCTCCAGAGGTTCTGGACATATACCTGGGCTGGTTCCTCAGCTGTTGTGAAGAAATCATGAGATTTTTCTGAAGGTTTATTCCTTAGGAGATCCTTTAAAGTCCAAAAGAACATACTTCCCACATTACTCTTTGATGAGCAGTTATTTAGGAATGTAATTTTGTTAATCCAACTTTTTATAACAGGATCAAAGTTAAAAACCAACTAGTTTCTAACACTTTTCCAGTTCAGCTGGAATAACTGTGCCAGTTCAGCTTTCTGGATCCTGCTGGTCAGGGATGACTGAGCTCTCTCTGGCTTAGCTCATTGCCCTAGCAAGACAGATAAGAAACAAAAGTATTTATTAGTGCAAAATATGATACTTTCATAGCCCACAAAAATACATTATGAAATTGTCCAATGAAGGGCAATATTTCACAAAAACACACACATGGTCATTGTATTTATTTGTACTTTTCTTCTATAATTGGGAAAACTAGCACAGGCATGGCTCACCATGGCAGGCACTCTAAAAAGCTAATTGGCTGACATGATTAGTAACTGGGGATGTGAACAGTGATGATATTATCCCCAAATATGAACCTGAAAAAGGCTCCTCTTCTTGTCACAAATATTTTAATCAGGATGTTTGTAAGCATATCTTATAGTCTCATGCTCTTACAAACCTGAAGTTGACCCATACAGTTCGTTCACATTGTTACTGAATTATTTTCAGCCAGTATAAACAACCCTCACATGACTTTCCCAAGAGGAAAAGAAGTGCTTTCTCCTCTATATAGTGAAGCCTCATCAGTGTCACAGAAGTAATTCTCTCTTGTGAGGAGGTACCCACCTGACTTGGTTAGGCTGTAAGCAATCTGGCTTATGCAGTGATACTTCTTTGTAAGGTGTGCTTTATCTCTTTATATACTCAGGAGACTCTGACAATTAAAAGGTCATGGCTGAAATACAGAGTGGGGTAGAGGGAACAGCTAAGGCAAGGATATTTATTAAACAGAAACATCCAGATAATATGGTGATTAATTGCTCAGCTTTTCCCATCTGAGGTCGATTTCTTCATGATACGGGCCAAGAGCAGGAATGGCAAGTTCATGTCACCATTTCCACCTCTTTTCCACACACATCCCACCCACCCTCCCCCCTCCCCCCAAAAAACCCACGTGGAAGACACCACAGTTTTTTTTTCCATTGGACTAAGTCTTGGAGTTTGGTGTTAGTATCTTCTGACTCCAAGGAATAGGGAACCTTAAGAAAAAGAGGATTTATTTTAAGGATACACATAGTTTGAAGTCAGAGAGTTATTTAGGATCCAAGGCAAGTCAGAGACTGTATTCTTGCCCTATGGCCCCCCTGTTCAACCTCTCGTAATATATCTGTGCTCCCATTCCTTGACTGACCAATCTTCTTTATATTCCACAGTCTAAATGCTTCAGAGAGTCAGTTTAACATGCTTCCTTAATTACCATTGTATCTATTACTAAGCACAGCTTTGGTTCCAGGTTCTGTCATGGGTCATGGATAGGCAGCTCTTGGTTAGGCAGCCCATGGATACTGGTACTTTTTGTCTTTATCTTAGTGGTAGTTATCCAAGTGTGTTCAGTTCATGAAAACCCAAAATTCAACACATGCTTGTTATGTGCAACTTTCTTTGTTGTATTTTAATAAGTTTATTTTTTTAATTATGCCAAACTGATCTCATTCTCTTTTTTGAAGCACATCAGAAGAATGTCCAGGCATATATGTTGATTTTAAAGATATCTTTAAAAATTTTCTAAGACCATTATGTGTAATTCAGA